>NW_005871096.1:543152-606505 GCF_000147115.1 Myotis lucifugus
TGGCAGGGGAGGGCAGTTAGGGGTGTTCAGGCAGGCAGGCAGAGGCAGTTAGGAGCAATCAGGCAGACAGGCAGAGAGGTTAGGGGGAATCAGGCAGGCAGGCAGAGGCAGGGGTGATCAGGCAGGCATGCAGATGAGCAGTTAGGAGCCAGTGGTCTCAGTTTGCAAGAGGGATGTCCCCGATTGGAGAGGGTGCAGGCTGGGCTGAGGGAACCCCCCTCCCCCATGCACAATTTTGTGCCCTGGGCCACTAGTCTATATATATAAAAGCCTAAGCAACTGAGCGACCGAATGACCAAACGACTGGTTGTTATAACATGTGCTGACCACCAGGGTCAGATGCTCAATGCAGGAGCTGCCCTCTGGTGGTTAGTGCCAACCTCCTGTGACCAGCCAACCTCCTGCGATCCCTCCCCCCAGCCGCCGGCCATCCCGAAGTCCCCCCCCCCCCAAGCCGGCTGGCCCCTCTGATTGGCCCTGATCACCGGCCAGGCCAAGGTACCTCACCCATGCACAAATTTGTGCACCAGGCCTCTAGTCCTATATAATAAAAAGGTAATATGCAAATCGACCAAATGGCGGAACGACTGGTTGCTATGACATGCACTGACCACCAGAGGGCAGATGCTCAACACAGGAGCTGCCCTCTGGTGGTCAGTGTGCTCCCACAAGGGAAGCCCCACTCAACCAGAAACCAGGCTGATGGCTGGCCAGAGCCTCTCCTGCCTCTGCAGCAGCACTAAGGATGTCCAACTGATGGCTTAGGCCCGCTCCCTGTGGGGAGCGGGCATCCCCGGAGGGCTCGCAGACTGCAAAAGGGTGCAGGCCGGGCTGAGGGACCCCCCATCCCCCCGAGTGCACGAATGTTGTGCACTGGGCCTCTAGTATATTAAATAAACATAAAATTTACTGTTATGGATCATCCTTGGATCCTGAGTCAAAGAAATGACTAAAAATATGAGACAATAAGGAATTTGAACACTGATTGAACATGTGATGATATTAAATATTGTTTAAGTTGTAATGATATGGCCTTGTTAAAAATAAAAGAATATTATACACCCTAGGACACCCTAAGAAATACACTATAAGACATCTTCTAGAATTTGTTTCAAAATAATCCAGTGTGGCCCTGGCTAGTTTGGCTCAGTGGATAGAGTGTTGGCCTGTAGACTGAAGGGTCCCAGGTTTGATTCTGGTCAAGGGCACAGGCCCGGGTTGCGGGCTCAATTCCCAGTCAGGGGCCTGCAGGAGGCAGCCAATCAATGATTCTCTGTCTTTGATGTTTCTATCTCTCTTTCTCCTTTCCTCTCTGAAATCAATAAAATATATTTTAATATCCAATGTGTGTGTTAGGGTTGGCCTCAGAAGTGAAACCAGAGTGGCCATTTTTTTGAAAATATTCAAAGTTAGACCTTCATGAGTTCATGTGAGTTCATTTTCTATATTCTATTTTTGTATTTAGATTTTGAAATTTTCCCACAATAAAAATAAATACATTTAGGTTATTCATTTGTAGTGTGTTTTTGGTAATCATTGTGATTAATAATGATGACAGAGTGCCTTCATTTGAGTACTGTGGTATTTTGATCCCCATAAATATGCATTATTTCTTTAAATTCCCCAATAAACATATAATATTTGTATGATTATTCTCATTTGTTTGATGTCAAAGCTTTTACTCTTTCAACTACTTACCTTTCTGTCATTCTATATAATGAGTGAAATTTGATAAAAAAATTCAGTTGTAAGTTTATCAATGAAGAAGTTCTTTTAATACTGATGGCTAATAATTATTAAATAATAACACATTATTATGTGCCAGGCATTGTTTTAAGAATTTTGTGTGTTATTTCTTTGATACCCTTAACTATCCTATGAAGTAGAACTTTTATTAACTAAATGTATTTTGTTGTGCTTGGAAAGCTTGCATGATTTGAGAGTTACCTGTCTAGACTCTAAGTTATTTCTCTTCTGTTAGACATATAAACTCGTCCTTTGTTACTATTAGAAATTATATGATGCTGTACTAAGGAGCCTTATACACACATTTTTAATCTGCTCTTGGTATTTTTAAGTAAAGTCTTATGAGAGACATTTCCAGGCATAACTATTTTTAAACTTTTGACATATATTATCAAAATGCTCTTTAGAATAATTTTTTCCAGCTTCCACTAGTCTATATGGAATTCAGTATACTTTAGTCCCATTAGTAATCTCATTTTTAAAAGAAAAATTAAAAACCGAGAAGTAAAAAATGCTATTCATATTTGTATGTTAATTTGCATTTACTTGATCAATAGCATCAGACATTTTAAACATTTTTTTTAGTGATTTTTAAAGAGAGAGGACGGGAGAGCAAGCGAGAGAAACACTGATGTGAAAGTGAATCATCAGTCAGTTGCCTCCTGCATACCCTTTAGCCCACAGCCCGAGCATGTGCCCTGACCAGGAATTGAATAGGCAACCTTTTGGCGCATAGGATAATGCTCAACCAACAGAGCTACATGGGCCAAGGCAAGCATCAGATATCTCTATATATAAAAGGATAATATGCAAAGTGTCCCCTCGGGAGTTCCACCGGAGACTGGGAGTTCGATTGCTCACTACGACGTGCGCTGACCACCAGGAGGTGGCACAGAATGAAGGAAGACCCTGGTGTGCAGCCGGAAGTCCCCCATTAGCCCTGATTGCTAGCCAGTCCTAGGGACCCTACCTGTGCATGAATTTTGTACACTGGGCTCTAGTTTTAAAATAAGATCATTTTGTATGTGGATGTGTGCATGTGCTTATGTATTTTCCCTGACATTCTTGTCCTATTAAGTTGTAAGATTTTTTTTTGCATAGCAAACTGTCAGTTCTTTTAGTCATATATGCTGCAAATGTTTTATTATTTGCCTTTTAAATTTGTTCAGGATATTTTGACAGGTGAATTTTTTATTTTGATGCAGTCATTTAATCAATCATTTCCTGTGACCTTTTCCAGTGATCTTTTCTGCTGGGACAGTCTTTTGGGATCACACCATCAGAGAAGCATTGATGGAGTTGTTTATTAGTTGATTTGTTTTTGACAAATAATTCTCTCCTTTGTCCGAAATGTTCTATTCAACTGATTTCCTTTCACAGCCTTGAATTTACCAAGGTCTTTGCCAACTTGGGTCAGGAAAGACATGTTGTCATGCCTGCTCTGTAGGCAGTGCAAAGCTGGACCAACTTATCCAAAGCTGTTTTGTAGTTTAAATTGGTGAAAAGTCCTGGCTGTCAGAGAACCTGATCCCAGCAGGGAATTCCTGGCATTGAGCTGAGGAGCATCTCATTATCATCTAAGGCTGCTGATCAGTGTGTGACTAGAGACTCACCATTTCCTTACTGAGTGAGCACACACATGGTTTTGATGGAAACAGATCATGGGTAGAAAAGACAGAGGAGAATTAATTGAAAAGCATCAATGTTTTTAAAGTAGGATTTAATTTTTGTTGGCATTGTTTCTTTAATGATGGCATAAGAGATATTTAGCAAAATGCTTGGAGAATTTCAATCATGGTCGTAGCTGAAATCCCAAAGTTTCCTCTCAATATTTAATTCACATAGAGTACATATTTGACCAGATAATTTTAATGACAACAAAATCATTCCATTAATACTTCAGAGATGATTTCTCATTTCTGTTTTTACTACGCATAATTAGAGTGAGACTTAAAGCAAATGTGAATTTTGAAGCCTGATTTTTGTTAGGAAATCTTATTTTAAGAAGCATTTTGAAACACATTTCCTGCTATTTTTAACATTACTTTTTTATTTGTGACAAAATAATACAAGTAAATGCTTTTAAAAACTCAAGCAGTATAGAGAGGTTTAAAATAAAAAAACCATAATCTCCCATACCACCTCCTTTTCTCTTAAGTCTCTTATTATAATAATTTTACAGCTTTCTAATTGTTTTTCTGTTTTTATTTCTTCTTGTGTCTCTACATCATAAACTTAAATTGGTATTTCTTGGTTAATCTATTTCAGTCATTTGTATGGATATCTTTGTATGATAGATGAGTATTTAATGGTTCCTTTCTTGTACCACCCTATCCCCATTTTGGGGGTTGCAAACCTTTTCAAACTTCTGCAAGTCAGAGTTAAAATTCTTTTTTCAAAAATTCTCTTCAAGTCTCTGGTAATTGATATTTTCATCATAGTAACTTCTTCACATTTTTTATCCTGATCTTCCTTTTGATAAAGGTTTTTCTTCAGTTTCTGGGAATTCTTGATTATCATTTCATATTGAGAATGACTGGCAATGCTGTGTCAACTAATGGTCCTTGGCTGGAATTCAGTGCCAACAGGAATCCGTAATTTGTGGTATGGTAAAAACGGAAACTTTATTCAGTGCAAAATAGCTCAATTATGACACAGCACCACTGTGAGGCAGCCCTGGGGCCAGGCAGCTCAGGGGCCAGTCCCCTCTCCAGCTAGACAGCTTTGCTTTGCTCCTCAATGGTCTGGCCTGCTCTATGCTGGTCTGCTCTGTTCTGGGCCAGTCTGCTCTGGCCTACCCCACTCTGCTCTGGCAAGACATTTTTGGTGCTTCAGCTCAGCCCAGGGAATACAGTCTTTAGTCTTTGGTTCAAAGGGAATGTTCAGTTGGGCACTCCCAGAGCCTGAGGGGAGCTGGCTTATATGGACAGAAGTTCCTTCTGCTGGTCTCTGATTGGTCTGTCCTCATGCAAATGAAGACTCCAAATCCTTGCAGTTTCATTTGTCCAAAAGGCACTGTCCTGATTGGTCAATGTAGAGCCTCTCTGGTGGGTCAGAGCTGCACAGCTCCGATTGGATGGGAAAAGCCCCAGTCCTAGTGGTTGAAATAGGATTACAGAAACTCCTTAATAAAGGCTGACTCGGATAGCAGAGACACAGTGTAGGCAGGCAGTTCAGTTCAGGCTTCTCCCTGAAGTGCAGTTTGGGTGAGAGGCCCCTGTGTAGAAATGGCTGCTAGACTCTGTTTTAAAACTTAAGCCCAGTTAGCTATCAAGCCCTTCTTAATAGGTGTCTTCTTTCTCAGGGTTCATACTTTGGTGTATTGATGGAGCTTATCAACTGGCAGGCTTTAGAATAATCGAGCAGGGAGCACTTCAGTTTCACTAGAAATAAGTCATCCTTGCCCTCACCTGCCTAGGGGCTAGCGGTAAATGGAGATTATTTCAGACCTTCGTAAATATAACACAGACTTGTATCTGGAAGCTCAGCTTCCTCCATTTCTAGTTTCTTAAATTGTAGGATGCTTGTTCTCCATATTTCTCAAATCTCCTGTCTGCTGAAAGCCCTCATCCCACTGTATTATTTTCATTTATATTTTTACTCTGTTATCCCTTTATAGAAGAAATGTGGCTGTGGCTTCAGCAGAGCTAGGAGCAGAGCCAGCGCCCAGAGCTTTTGCTCCATGTTGGAGTAGTGTTCAGTTGGGCATTTGGCTAGCTTAGCTTGTGTTCCCAGCTGCAGTCCATCAGTCCATTGCATGTGGGGTCCACAGGGCCACATGGCTTGGAGGAAACACGGGCAGGAACAAATAAACAGGAACAAGAAAGACACACAAGCCGCCTGGCTGGCGTGGCTCAGTGGTTAAGCATCGACCTATGAACCAGGAGGTCACAGTTCGATTCCGGTCAGGGCACATGTCTGGCTTGTATACTTGATCCCTACTGTGGGGCATGCAGGAGGCAACCAATCAATGATTCTCTCTCATCATTGATGTTTCTATCTCTCTCTCTCCAGCTCCCTTTCTAAAATCAATAAAATATATATTTAAAAACAAAAAGAAAGACACACAAGCCAAGAGAATTCCTTTGTTTGGGGGATCATGAATAGCAAAATTTTCACAGGATTACATTGGCTCCACCCCTTCTAGCCAGTGATTTCTGTTCCCAGGTTTGACTGACAGGCATTTTCCCTATGTCATCCCAACTTTACTGCCCATGTGTCCATTTCCTCTTTGTCTAGTCCCTTCTCCCAGTAATCTGTGGGGACTGGTCCGTGGTTCCCTGGGAGTGTGAAATTGAAGCTGCCCAAATGACATGCCTGTAATGTCCGACCTCTCCTTTGTTCCCTTTCTTTTATTAATAACTAGCTAATTACAATGGTATCACATCGTTGTATCCAACATTGATCACAACATTACTTAGTGAGAATTTTCCATGTGAATAATTACTCATAAGTAAATTCCAAATGAAACATAATTCTCAATTTTATGCATGAGTATATCATAATAAATTTACTATTTCCTCATGATTTCAACTCATGATATTTTGTCCCTTATCATTGTTAGAAGTAATGCTACAATGGACATTCTTTACATAAATATTTATTCCCACCTCTGATTATTTCTTTGGGATTTTATTTTAAAACTAAATATTCTGAATCAGACATTAAAAATATAAAATTCAACAATTTTCTCATCAAAAAAATGTATCACTCAGCAGTATGTAAGGCACCCCTCTCACGATTCACTCTACATAATATAGTATTAATTTTTTAAATGCCAGTATTATAGATAGAAACTGCATCTTGTTTTACTTGATTTTTATTTAATAATTAACTACGTTGAAGCTTTTAAATCTTATTTATTTGTTTTTGTTTCTTCTTTCATGAATCATCTGCCTGGAACCTTTGCTGATTTTTGCAATCATGATATGTAATGGTTACATTTTAGAATTTTGTAATAAACGAAAATTTGTTCCCTATCCAAAATACTCCGATACACCATGAGTTTTGTTTTGGAAATGTCCAGTTAAGTTTTCTGTGGATACTGTTATCATCTACATGTAGTTATACATGTTGCCAAAATTTTAAAAATAAATCATAAACACAATAGAAGCATAAAGAAAAGAAACACATAGCAAGCATTGTAATAGTTGTATTTTTAGCACAGGGGAAATAATTGGAAGACAATTGCAAAGAATGCAAAGAAGTGCAGTATCTTGTACAGCACTTGCTGAGAGCCTGTCACCCCATAAATATTTCGTGAATGAATGAGTCAGGGAATTATGAGCAAGCAGAGGACTGCAGACACAGCTGGTGTTGAGATCTCTTCCTTCTTTCAGTCATTTCTGCCATTTAGAAAGTAAATAAGGCAGATCAGGAATTCTCCCTTTGTTTTAGTTTTTCTGTTTTACTGAAAATAATATCTACAACACCCCTTCAAAAATGATGTATTTATTAACTGATGCTGTCAAAAATGGTCTAAACTCTTCAGATTAAAGTTAGACAAATACAAGCAGTTCTTACCAAGTCATCACACATCATGTAAAGGTCATTAATTCACATTCCAGGCAGATACAGTTAAAATATGGGTACAGTCTGAGAATGAAATGACAGTAACTTCTCTATAACAGTCAACCTAAAGCAATAATCACTGCATGTATTTTCTTACTAAATAAGCTAATATATTTCCCTTTTAGCTTAAGTTAATTTGGGTTGGTTTTCTGCTTCTTGTTAACAATAGTGTCCTGATGCCTTATATAGACACTGGGAATATAGCTTCCATCTTCAAGTGAAACAGACAAAATAAATCCCTATCACACACTGTAGGTTATTATAGACAGTGGTAGTGAGTACACAGAAGCTCAGCTAAGTAGAGTAATTAATAGTAGTGTAGGTGCATTGAGGTGAGAGAGCTACTAGGACACATGAAGAAAATAGCATCTGGAGGTTTCTTATGTGGTATCTATGGAACTTGTCACTCTGTCTTAACAACAAGTAAAAACCTGTAAAAGCAAAACAATGGAGCCATTGAAAAGATCAGAGGTTGCCAGGGACTAGAGAAGAGAGAGAGGAATAGGCAGAGCACAGAGGATTCTTAGACTTTCACTGTAACGCTGGCTATCGCTCATTGTCCATTTGTAAAACCCATAGATGTGCAACACCAAGAGTGAACTCTAATGCAAACTATGGACTTTGGGTGTTAGCGATGTATCAATGTGGGTTCATTGATTCTAACATATGCCACTCTGATGTGGGATGTTGATAGCTAGGGAGGCTATGCATGTGTGAGGTCAAGTGGGAAATAGGAACTGTGATACTTTCTGGTTGATTTTGCTATGAAACTAAGACTCTAAACCCTATTAAAAAAACCCATTTAGTATGACTATTAAACCCTATTAAAAAAAACCCTATTAAAAAAACCCATTGCTCTAAATAATAAGCCCTATTAAAAAAACCCATTTAGTATGACTAGGAATAAGGTATATGAGAAAATGACAAAATTATATATTGAAGATCTACCATGCAGTGTTCTTGAATGTTGTGATAACATTTTCTGATTTTATCCATAAGTCATTTTGGGATTGATTATAAATTTATGTATTTTTTTCATCTCGGAGATTCTGTGACTATTGAAAGTCTCACTCAATACATAGAACCACTCAGATATCATCAGTCTGATAACTACATAAACCTTCCCCACTACAACTACCACAACTACCACAGTGGCAGTCAGCATCGTTTTACATATTTTTATTTCTATTTGTGCTGATTCCTAATAATCCCAGTGTTTTTTTCTAAATGTTTACCAACTTCATTTTATTTCTTTTAAAATTTCTTTTTATTAAGATATAATGACAGATTACACTATAAAGTTTAAGGGGTACTTGTTGACTTGACATATTTATATATGCAATATGATTACCATCGTAGCCTTACACTTCTATCACATCACATAATTATCACTCCTTTGTTATAGGAACAAGTAAGTTCTTTAACAAGTTTGAAGATTATAATGCAGTATTGTTGTCACTATGTTGTGCATTGGATCTTCAGGACTATTCACCTACCAGTTGCAAGTATGAACCTTAAACATCATCTCCCTAAATCCACCACCTTCTGGCTCTTTTACGGTAACCACCTCCCTACTCTGTTTTTAAAAGTCAGCTTTTTTAGATTCCACATATAAGTGATATCATACTGTATTTGTCTTTCTGTCTGATTTATCTCACTTAGCATAATGCCCTCAAGGTGTTTAAGTAATTGACCTCACTTGTTTGATATGTAAAAAAGCCCCTCTTTCAGGAGTATAAAAAATAGAGTTGATGAGAGTGTGAGCAGAGGAAAGGAGACCAGTGAAATGGCTATAGTTATCAGCCAGGTTAAAATCCTGAGGACAGGAACAAAAAAATATCAGAGTGGAAAGATTTAAAAAGCCCTTAAAAGCTGGACTAGGAGGACTTGGTGAGGGGTTGGATGTGAAAGGTGAGGGAGCAGGAGGGGACTGGAAAGATAAGATCGGTCTCTCACATTTCAAGATCCCAAAGCATGAGCCAATGCAGGCCAATATACCAGGAATATTTAAAAATTATAAAGTTATCAACTCATAAACTAAAACATGTTCTATTTTCCTATCCTAAAAAATATAATTCCAGAATGACAGATTAACATAAAATTAATCTATGAATTTTATACATCCATAGTGACAGATTAACTAATTTATGATTTTACATAACAGTATTGGCAAGTATCAAAGATAGCTAAATTTAATTATTATACTTGTGTTCTCATTAGCAATTTTTATTAAATCAATAGCTTAAGGGTTTAAAAACTAAAATGTAATTGTACTCAAAGTATATATAATTTAATATATTTCCAATGAGATGGTAAATTTAAGTAATCTTAACAAATAACCTTTCATATTTTTAGGGAAGATTTTCCTTCAAAAACAATTTCAGTTATCTATTAAAATTAAGATGCAAAATGAAAATAATTAGTTTCATAATTTAAAATACAATCATAGGATTTAACATCTATCTGGTTTCCAATGTATCCTATTTCATGCATGTTTCCTCTAGACCTTTAATATAAAAAATTAAAATCAGTATGAATTGTTAATATTGCTAAATGTTCTACAGCGTCCTTTGAGGAGTAGGCAATACGATACTAATTCTTGAGTACCTCTGGATCTACGAATAGGAACATGAAGGGGACAAGGAAATGGATGCTTGGAGCTAAAGGGGAATACTGTTTCATTATTGCAAGATCACATGCTGTCTGAAGGAGCATGTGATGAGTTCAGTCATTTATCTTGTTATTTCCCTAAGCATGGCCACAGCTTAAATCCTCTTCCTCTCCACAGCCAAGCCCCTCTCTGAGGTCAGGAGTGACACAATCCCCACACTTACCCATCATTCAAAAGCAGTTCTCTTTTGTTTCAAAAATAAGGCAAGATATATAAGGAATATTTTTATGGAGCCTGAAAGGTACTAATCAACAGAAAAGATATTAGTGATACAGCCCATCTTGTGCCAGTCTAAGTGCCAGATTCCGAGTGACAGAGATGCCCACGCCTTTCTTAATAGTGTGTGCAGTTGGGTGCGCATGTGTGCATGTACATGTGTGTGTGTCTGTGTGTACAATATTGAGGGCTGTTTAAATTGTATGGCTCATTGGTCAACGATGCTGGAGGAACCTCATTACATTTTTACCTTAAGTGTCTATATTACCATTAACCAGGGATTATCATACTAAGAGGAACAGATTTAGGAGAAAATTATAGGTTCAATTAGGGACAAGTTAATTTTGAGATAATAGTGGTATATACAAATTAATAGATTTAATTGAATCAGATATTAAATCTGAATTTATTTCTGATTCAATTAAATATCTGGGCCTCTGAATATAGGACTGAGTTTGCAATATAGACTTGAGTTATTTTGTAGTTTCTAGGAGAAAAAAAGATTCCAAAATTTTACCCCTACCTTCTCCTCCTTGTTTCTCCTAAAGGATAAATCTGTTTCTAGAATGTCAGACTGAACAAGCTGTGACAGTCAGTAAGACGTTCATGGCAAGCATCAATTGAATGTCTCTCCCATGCCTCCTCCACTCTTACAGGTCGGTAACTTGGCCATCTCAACAACTCAGGAACCTCCTTCTTCTCCCTTTTTGGCACATCTTCCTGCTCTTAAATGTAATCATATTAAAAACTTGCTTTAGGTTGAGGAGGTGTATGTGAGAGGAGAGTTTGAGTAAAATAGAGAAGGTGACAGGTCAAGTTTCAAAGTTCCCAACTTAAAAGTTTACAAGATTTGAGGTTCAGGACCAAAGATAGCATCTGCTAAAAGTCTCTTTCTCCCTGTTGTCTTGTTGGTTGTGCATAGATCTTATGAGAAGGTTGATGGAGTGCAGATTAAATTTCAGTACTCCCAGATAACCAGCCCATCTGAAATGGGAGAAACCATACCATAATATTAAGGTCAAGATACTAGATAGTAAAAATCTTACTATTCCTTGCATTACTATTAATTAAATAACACATTCAAATGCTAACATTTGAACTCATATTTAATCAAGAGAAGTTTCCATTCCAGTCAAGGCTCATGTATCAAATAGCAACACGAATAGGAGCATCCCCTACATGTAGCTCAGTGCTTCATGTTCCTCACTTAGCAGCATGCTGATGGAATACAACATCGCCAAACAACATCAGGGCATATATTTTTGTATATGTACATACAAGAATAATTCCAAGAAGTAAGATCTCTAAATTGATAATAAGTGCTTTTTTACATTTTGTTATTGCCAAATTGATTTTACAAAGAGGTTGAGTCAATTTTTCCCTTCCACTGTATGAGAATGTTGTATTGATATTAATAAATATTTTTACTTTTGTCAACCTGGAAGGTAAAGAGCATTTTTTTGATTATGAGAGAGGTTTATAAATTGGTAATACTTCTTTATATAACCTACTCATTTTTCTAATGGGTTGTTGAGTTGTTCTTTTAAAACATAGAAAAGGTTTATATTTTTAAGAAACATAGCCCTATTATTTGTTTATTTGCCATTTTTACTTTTGTATAATATCATTTTTCTGTACTGACACTGAACAGTTTTGGCATGTGCAACTTCAACAGTGTTTTTTCTCTGTCCTTTCTGGGATGAGTGTCTCATGAAGTGTCATTTCCCATTCTAAGATAATGAATAGATGTACTCATATTTTTATCTCTTTCCTATGAGATTATTTGTTACATTTTTTACTTTGATCTCTCTCAAAGATATTTTTGTGAAAGAATGATGTTGGGATAAGCTTTATTTGTTCCAATTGGCTAGCAGTCATTCTATGCACTGTAAGAAAAAGAAAATGTAGATTTTCCTTATTGAAGTGAAATGCCACATTTCTGTTTGCTAAGTCCCCATATGCATTTGCTCCCATTCCGGGTCTCTCTGTTCTGGTCCTTTGATCTTCTACCTTCCACACACCAAGATGGATCAAGGGAACAAAAATTATGAAACGTAAAAGATGTACATGGCATTAATAAGGTAGAGTTTATATAAATATTCATATCTATACACAAATATACATAAAACCAGCAACGATTCTGTGCAGTAGAAATGCAAATATCTTAGAAAAATTTGAACTCTGCCCAGCTTCACTCAGAATCAAAGGCATGCCAATTAACATTACAATAACATCTCATTTCTGGTCTACTGTGTTTGGCAAAAATTAAGTGTTTTGATTAACACAGATTCTCTCTTATTGCTAATGG
Source organism: Myotis lucifugus (assembly GCF_000147115.1). Lineage (NCBI taxonomy): Eukaryota > Metazoa > Chordata > Mammalia > Chiroptera > Vespertilionidae > Myotis > Myotis lucifugus. The sequence goes on from NW_005871096.1 coordinate 555,665, forward strand.
AATGTAAATTGGAACTTTTTCTTTGATTAAACATTTCATAATAATTATCAAGAGTAAAACTGTACATATCTTCCAACCCAATCATTTCCTACAGATATACCTCTATACATTAAAAATACATGTACAATGTGTAGCATTATTTGTAATATCAAAGAGCAGAAACAAATAGTCAGTGGTAAGGGATTTTTTTCAACAAAATATTGTATATACATACAATGCAATGTTATTGGCCTTTAAAAAAAGTGAGTTAGATATACAGTGATAAGGAAAACTGCTCTAAAATATACTCTCAATAAGAAAAATAAGGATGTAAGCAAATACTGAAGAGTTTGCAAGCCAGGCTTCCATGTATGTTAAAGGGTATAGCTCCTTTATATGAAGAAGGCGTACATATATATGACTGTGTATGGATATAAAATATCTGACAGAATGTATACGAAAATGCTAATAGTTGGTGCTTTTCGGCAGTGGTAGGATGGGGTATTTCCAACATAGTTAGCAAAGAGTTAATTTATTTAATTCCAAGATGTTTTTATAAGTGAGAGAGGATACTAACAACGTTTTTGAAAAATGGACAAATAAACCAGCAAACAGTTCACAGAGAAAAATTTAAGTACATGGATAAATTTACTACAAAATATCCATTAAGATAACATTCTATTCTTTACCTACCAGATTAGAAAAGTTTGGCAATACAAAATGTTAGTAGATTTTCTGTGTAGTTTGTAATTTGGGATTACTCTATTTCCAAGGGCAATTGAATACCTGAAATCCGTGGCTTTCTGTCTGCCTCTACCCCCAATCCAGATGGCTTCTCTGATGTCTTTGCTCAGCTCTGGTCCCCAGGAAGCTGCCCTTCCAGAAACTGTACCTCTCAAGCTTTTTTTGCAGTCAAGTTTGACCAAAAGAAGCATTGAGATTATGGGGGGAAAAATCAGAGATTGAAACAGTTCCTTGTCCTACTTCCCACCCTACATGGTACTGCTCCTATAGCAGGTGCAATGAAAGCTCCCACAGTAGGACTCTGGTCCATGAGTCATTTCTCTCTGGGCTCCAGGAGTACATGTCTTCCCCTTCCCCCTCTCGCCCAGAGGTGATAGTGGCTGCCTTTTCTTGTGAGTCACTGGGTCCTCTCTTTCTTTTGTTTGCTAACTCAACTCTTCTAACACTTCTGCAAATATTCCCTTCGGTCATTTCTTTATTTAAAACATTAAGATAGGAAGCACACAAATATGCAAATGAACAAATGTAGAGGTACAAGAAAAACCATAAAAAGTATTCAGAAAATGAAGTAGAGAATTTCAATTACTAAGCATTTAATGAGGTCACTTGCCAATGCCCTCAATAAATGCAGTACTCTAAATTGGCATTCAATACTAGGAGAGCATGGGTGACCTGGTGGTCTTATTGTGAATTATTTCAGCAGAAGACTATGGCAGGAGCAATCGAATGAGTTGGTGAATATTGGATTAGAGATGGTAAGTATTGATTACTCTATTTAGCAGTTTCAAAGATTCTTTGTAGTATTTATTTCATATAAACTGGACAATCAGTTCACTCAGATGACTAAAATACTACTCAGTTAATTGTTTTTGTTTGGACATAATATGTTTTCTCATCTTTCTGAAATTAAAAACCTATGTATGAGATATAAAGGCAATAGAGGAAATATTTAGAATATTTTTCTTCAAGATTATTCTTAAACCACAGTCACCAACCTGCTGATTCTTAAATATATCTAGAGAAAGCTTTTGTATAGTCACTCTATAATGTAATTCTCCTAATATTCCAAGATAGAATAGTGCCCCCCAAATTCTATTACCCTCTATAGAAATTAAAGATCATTACGTATTACCTCTTTTTATGAAATATTAATAGCCATCTGGCTTAATGTTTTAATGGAAAGATGTCAATATCTTAAAAATATCAAGCGTCAATAGAATCATATCTACATTAGAACTGATAAATAAAACATAAACAAACAAGGTAATGGAACTAGCCAGTGTAAACACTTGCCAAAAAACAACAACAGCTTAGGTTAATGGAGAGTCTAAAATCTTTTGTAATGTCCCCAAGAGGGAAATTTTTGGATAGCATCTTACTTTGTTGAATTGCAGCTGAGTCATGTCAACTTTGGTAAGTTTTCAATATGAGATATTAGTTTGGAAATGTTATGTTTTCTGGAATATTAAGCACTAAAAAGAAATTAAAATAAATACTTTTACAATATCTTATGAAATGCAGACAAAATACTAGATTCTGGAATTTTTTTCAGGCATAAGTTAGAAGACTGTAGACATCAATTAATTCCAGACCTTTTCAAGCATTGCTAATTTCAATAACAAGCCATTTCTATTTGTTTTTCTAAAATGAGTACTGATGGCAATTAAAATTATCACCAGATTTAGTTGTAAAAAAAAAAGCATCCACCTTCAGGAGCAAGTCATTTTCCATACTGTTTAACTTGAGCACAGAATCAAATCATTGTATTTCTACCACCCAAGTCACAAACATTATACCATTTTATGAAACGCAAGGGGGCTCAGGATCCATAGGTGGAAACAGAGATGGGAAAGTCACTTGATTGAAATGATACTGAGGGAGTCAGGGAGCCCTGTTCTATGAGAAGGAGAAGAGCATGTAAATGAAACTGAAGGAAATTTTTTCTGAATAATAAAAATAATTGGATTATGGCCAATGGTTTGGTGGTTCTGTTTTGCCATAGTCTGCCTATCCAATATACCTAGAAGTGGCATGGCCTATTGTGTCAGGATAAAATGTTTAACTTTCTATGGGATATAAGGCTAAAACTGAAGTGGAACCTGACTATTTCTCTGTCTAAAGGCATGGAGAGGAAGGTCATGGTTTCCAGAGAGCACAGGAGGTCTAGATGGGAAAGAGCTTAAGAACCTCTTCTGTGTTTGAAATATGAGAACTGGACCCCAGAACAGAAAGGCTATGTGGCATCATGGAGAAACTTTTTTTTTTAAACTTTGGATGGATATTTAAATCTTACCATAGTGCTGATAGTTCTGAGATGCTTCTGAGAAATTCTAACACTTTATTTCTCACTAGATACTCCTCAAGGAAAAAAGAGAGAGAGAGAGAGAGGTGCTGTTTTCAATTTGTCTCTTCTAAGACAGCCAAAATTTTGTCTTTCTAAGTTCTTCTGGGGGTGGAGGTGTATGCTAATTTTTTTTTTAATTTGTAGTAACATTGTAAAAGAAGTTACAATCTAGGACATTATTCATAAGGACAGCTTCATCAACAAATTTAGCTGAAATTATCCTAGAGCAGAACTGCCTGATAAAAATATAATGTCAACCACACACATAGTTTTAAATATTCTGTGGCCATATATTTTTAAAAGAAAAATTGAAAATAATTGTAATAATAGATTTTAACTTAGTATATCTAAAATATTATTTCAACATATAATCCACATAAATTTGTCAATGAGAAACTTAAGATTATTTTTATAGGAAGTCTTTGAAATACAGTATTTGAAAATATTTACAGAACACTTAATTCAGACTGGTCACACTTTGTGTGCCTAATAGCTATAGGGAACTAATGATTGCTCTATTGCACAGCACAGCACAAGAGGGTTCAAGGCAGAGAAGAAAGAGGGACTAGCCTGATCTGGACAGGATGAAATTCTCTAGCTCTCTGTGTGCTCTACTCTATAGCAATATTTCAGAGGGAGAGGGGGATGGCTGCACACCTCCTGTGGAGGGCCGTTAGCCAAGATAATTTGTTATGAAAATTTTTTGTTCTTGAATAAATTTACACATGTTGCATGAGTTTTCACCACTTCAAATAAATAAAGTGATTTTCATTAAATTTTTAAATAGAGCGATATGTATGTACTTGACACCTCCAAAACCCACTACTTCTGGCTCCAGCTGATGTGACCTAAATTTAGTCTCTAGTCACCCGTTAAAATGATCCATACTAAGACAAGGAATGCGGAGGGTTACTTAAATCAGAGAAAGAGTCATCATAAGAAATTCTCATGAAGAATGTATTTTATACCATGTCTGCTGTGAGGTCAGGAGGTGGAATAGATTGGATCAGGTTTGAATTATCTAACTGTGTGAATGTCCAGTGACTGCTTTAGACGGTATGTCTCCAGAAGTCATATTTGGAGAGTCAGACACACCCAAGACTGTTTCCGCCTCATGTTAGTGTCCAAACCCAGCTCACTGCTCACTGTCACTGCCGTGAAAAGCCGTCAGAGCGATGGCACCAGCCAAGTGGCAATGTGATGTACTGGAATAAGAATGGGCTTCAGAATGAGAATAATTTGGTGTGAATCTTAACTCTGCAGACTTGGTTGGCTACCTTGGGGAAAACCGTTTTCCTCGTCTATAAAATGAGGTAATAATAACACCCATCTCCCAGGAACGTTGTGGAGCCTCTTCAGTGTACAAAGCATGCGACATTTGTTGTTCTTCACTGAATGTGCTGTGGGACCATGATGGGATTTTAAGGCGAAGGGCCATGACTTATCTTCCTTTGTTCATATCTGGCATTGGTAATCAATAGGTTTCAAAGCTAATTAAAGACCTTTCAGCTGGAATGTTGTCAAGTTTTACTTTTTTGTGCACTTCAAAGCGAAAAGATAAATTAACTTTCTCTTTGGGTTGATCAAAGTACAAGCTGTATTAGAGACAGGATGAGATACTGAATGACTTCTTTGAGTTGCTTCCAATTCTCTTTTTCTGTGCTACCTAAATAGAAAGACAAAAAATGAAGGGACTGCCCAGGACAATTTTCAGCAGGGATTCATTGGTAGTCGTTGTGTGGTTGTTGTAAAATACAGCTTAGTATTTTATGGCAGCTTCATCCACATTGCCTCTCATCTGTGCATCTGTGAAAAAATAGTGACAACATGGAAAATATTCTAAATCAAACATATGGAGTTCCTGAGACTGCAGCCAAATCCTGTCCTTACCAAACTGTTATTGAGAGAAAGTAGAAATTCCAAGGCTGGTTTTGAATGCTAGCTGGTTGTGATATACTCAGGTAGCCAATTCCTCAAGTTGATTATTTTTAGAATATCCCCCAAAACAGAAATAGCCATATGAAGCTTTTATCCCCCTGATTTTACCAAATGTCCAAAAAAGAAAACAATTTTCATTTAAATTCATGTATGAGGAACACACACAGAGGACACATACTTGAGAGATTTGAACATAAATTAAGATGCAGAGACTCAAAAGTGAAAGAGGCTTAACATGTAAATTTTAAAACAAAATGATGATGCTATGTCACAATTATTTATCACAGTTGTGTGTATGTGTTTTGTTTTGAATGTTGTGCCTCATGAATACACAGAGAGGTGAGAATGGAGTTTGTAAAGTGTTACTAGCACCAGGACCACAATGTTTTGTCATTGGGAGTATGACATATACGTCTGCAGTAGGGCCAGTCACATAAATTATGATGCAAAGGGAACCCCTTTGAGTTGTGCATTGGAGAAACACTGGGTCTAAAAACATGTTGATGTCACATAGAGGAAGGATAGTAAAGCTAAGAAAACTTCTTGGCAAGTGGAATGGGGAAACTGAGACAGATAGCTGAACAGAAGCCAAGCAATTTACAGCCAGCTTATCTTCCCTAACCAAGGACAGTTAGGAGCAAATGGTTTACCCATTGCAGACCATGATGGGGCCGACCTGCCTCAGCCTGGTCCCTTTCCGGTGACAAGATAAATTTAAATGACTTTTTTTTGTGTGTGTGATGGGACAGTGACAGTATCTTTATAGTATGACCATATATTCTGTTGTAAATAATTTGATTTTCTACATCTGGTACAATGTGCACACTCAGCAATCCTTTCCAGAGCAATGTTCCTCAAATGTTAGCTGCATTATAACCACTGGAAGTCAAGATTCCTGGACTCTGCCCCATAGGTTCTAATTCAGTAAGTTTGCAGACTGAGAAATTTACTTGGAACTAGTTCTTAGGTGATACTCAGATCCTCAAGCAACCACACACTGAAAAACATTTTCCTTAGATAATTGAAGGCATAGATGGGTTAAGCAACAGAATTATCTCTACATTTGTACCACTTTCTTTTTACAATCTCAGTGTAAATGGAAATATTTTTTATTTAATACTCTGAATAAAAAATGACAATGTTATTATTTAATTAGATGTTTTCTAGACCTAACCTTAAGTATCTAGATATTTGGTATCATGTAGACAATCACTTTGATTGCCTTATATTTCACCTTTGTCAATGTTCAGATGAACTTGTTGGGTGTGAGGTTATATTTCTAATAAAGTTGTTGAAATTCTTATTGGTGGAAGTGGAATTTTTGGGGTGCCATGAGGAAAAAAAATTTCCTGACGGGCCCCCCACCCCAGAAGGATGAGGTCCCATCTCTGTGTGTCTTGCCATGGAAAAAGTCCAATTTTGTCTTCAGCAGGGCCAGAATAAAGGCCACAGCCCATGGTTTCTGTTCCATATTAAAGTCCAGTCCAGTCCAGTCCAGCATCTGCTACTTTAGCTTATATTCCCAGGTTCAGTCCATTGCATCTGGGGTGTGCACAGCCATGGGCCATGCAGCTGCTTAAGGCCACAGGACTATGGAGAGAGAGCTGGCAAGTGCACAAGTGAGTGCGGTTCATGAAGCAAGAGACAACAAGAAAGAACCAGAGCAAGGGAACACTTTGGGGACTGTAACCAGGAGCTTCTTCAAGCTAAACAATGAACTCTCCAAGATTGGTGGGATTCTGATACAGCCCACCCCCTAGCTAATCCATTGTTCTCCAGCCTAGACTGACAGGCAAGCACCTCCCCTATGTCACCTGACTTTACTGTGCAAGCACCCACCTTCCCCTTTGTTCAATTCCTTCCCCTAGTGATCTGCAGAGAATGGACAGGCTGTTCCCTGGGGAGCATGAAGCTATCGCTTCCTGATGAAGCTGTCTGGCCTCCCCTTTGCTCTCTTCCTATTATTAATATTAGTGAGCTAATTATGACAATAACAAAATGATAATTTTAAAATAAGTCAGGCTGACTCAGTTTCTATGCCACCCAAAGATCTACTTTGAAATATTCTTGATTTAAGAGAAGCTGGTCAAGGCTTTATGACAGCAGGGAGAGTCTGATTTCAGGATTTGATTATAAGCATTTCCTTACTGTGTAACTTTTATTACTTTTTTAAAGTACTGTGTTTTCCTTTATAGACTATCACCAGGTGTCTGTTAAAGATGGTATGGGCTTTGCAGTCAGGCTATTTCCAGTCATAGACTGATTACTTGAGAGATATAGAAAGCGTGGAGGAATTGGCATATAAAACAAACCATTTACCCCCCTAGTTAGGGAGAAATTCACATCTTTTGAAAAAAATTTTAATATTTTAAGAAAATGCACAAAATGCTAAAGCACAAATTTTTAAAAGCAAAATAATCAACAAAGCCAAAGCAATAACAAAATGATTGTATTATTCATTACATTGATTGTATTATTTAATATTTCTGCTCAGTTTAATTCAATATAATAATTATATTTTTGGAAAATATAGATAATCACATAAAACATAAAGAAATAGAAAAATTCACACACATGGCACACACATACAGCAGGGTTATTGAATATGTGATATTTTTGGTCTTTGGGATCCTTTGGTTGATTATGAACAGAAATCCACTTCACATTGCTCAAATGAAGAGAAAGGATACAAAAAAATCTCATAGAGATCCACGAAGGCTGAAGAACTAGGCATTAGAAAGTCAAGAATTGGGTTAGCTCTAGGTGTCCAGCAACTGGCTTTTGTAGATCTTTACTCTAGTTTCTCTTATTTTATTTTCACTTATCTATGCTTACTGCCCCTCCTCCCAGCCCCCAACTCGCCCCATTTTATAACTAACTAGAGGCCTGGTGCATGAAATTCGTGCACTTGTGAGAGTTCCTCAGCCCAGCCTGTGCCCTTTCGCAGTCTGGGAACCCTCAGGGGATGTCCAGGAAGTGGGCCTATGCCTTCATTCGGACATCCTTAGTGCTGCTGCAGAGGCGGGAGAGTCTCCCACTACCGCCGCTGCCAGCCATGAGCCCGGCTTCTGGTTGAACGGTGCTCCCCCTGTGGGAGTGCACTGACCACCAGGGTATAGCTCCTGTGTTGAGCATCTGCCCCCTGGTGGTCAGTGCACGTCATAGCAACCGGTTGTTCCAATGTTAAGTCGATTTACATGTTAGCCTTTTATTATATAGGATGTCTCAGTCCCTCAGTATTCAAATTTCAAATTCCTAGTAAAGAAATGTATGGGGGCCTCTGTCTGTGGATTAGATCAGCTTGATTCAAGGTTTCTGAGTTTTTCAGCTATCTCTGGTTGTACAATATCGGTCACACGTTATTTGGAAAGACCTCTTCCAGGGATGCTGACACAGTAGGTTACAATATGAAGGCTAGATGGATACTATAAGCAAATGATTTTTAAAAAACATTCTTAGAGGAAGCCAGATTGGCTGAGCCATTACACTATAAGTAGAGCTGCTGATTCATATGCTGACAAGAGTACCCAGATTATAGAGGAATACTAATGGGAAGTAAATGGCCTGTTGAGAATGGGATTAAAATTTAAACACATAAACTGATGAAATCACAAGTAACAGGAAGCAAAGTACAGAATACATGGCGGGAGTAAATGTTTTCTGCAGAGAAGGAGTATTTCATATGGAAGGAAGTAGAAAGGACTTCTTAGGAGAAACCAAATATACTCAGTCCACCAGAAATGCCTTGAGTTTTATGATGGATATCTTACCTTTACACTTCATAGTAATATTGTTATAGCTTTAATAACTCTATTATAGAATGAATAATTTAAACCCCCCATGTATAAGCTACTGGTTATAATATCTGGTTATAAATATCTTATTATCTGCTTTATATTTACTATAGAAATCTTCAAATTTAGAAATATAGAGATTTTTCTTTCTGAAAATTAAACTTCAAATTCATGTTATCTTAACCAATTTTTAATGATACAAGAAATAAAATGAATGATATATTTTGTCATTTGTATTTTTTACAATATAAAATGTAATTATTTAGTTTTTGATGATTGAGAGTAATAATAAATAATAAAACTCACTAATTAAAAAAACTTTTTTATTTAGCTTTAAAATAAGTCAATTTTAACCAATCCTCTACATTGACTGTAATTATAATTTGTACTGGGAACATGTTTTTTCACCAAGTGGAATTATTTTTACCTAACAGTTCCTTTAGAATTATTGATTTAGTTAGGCAAATTAAATATTAAAGATCATGGACGATTTTCCATTCTCAGAAAAACAAAGTGCCCTTTCCTGTTATTTTCCTTAACCTGCTTGTATATACTTCCTTTCTCATATGTGACAATCTCACCCTCTAATGTGATGCCACACATTATTTAGCTATTACACATCCTCATGCATTGGGTGGAGACAGTGAGTAGAGAAAGAGAGAGAAGACTGGGAAGATAAGTTGAGGTCAAATTTCTTAATTATTTTGGAGGTGTTCCTAAGGTTTGTGATCCTTGAAATGTGTTGTGTCTCACATTTGATTTTATTTTAAAATATTTTAGGTAACATGGCCTCATTCTAAAAATTCTTTAGGTTTTAAATGAGATCTTAAAGGTTGAAGAATCAAATGATGCTGTTGCACTCTGGTATTTGAAAAAACCCCACAACCATCTTTGCCAGTACAGAGTTAGTGAAGGTTTTTGAGCATGAAATAGGAGCAGAGATATGATCCAGAAAGATCACTTTAGAAAAGTTATTGATGTTAGGAGTATAACACAAAAAAGACAAGTTAGAAAATGGTTGCAGATGACTAAGAATGAGTTGGTGAGGATCTAAGTCAGGACAATGTCAATGAGAATTAGAAGGAAGACGAAGACTCAATGATTAAGCAGATATTTACTGAGTGCTTAGTGTAAGTCAGGCATTGTTTTACCGTAAGTCAGAAAATATACGTGTTAGTTTTCATTTACTCAACAAATTCAAATCTGAATCATTAGCAAGTCTGGGCCCTGATACCAAAGAGTAAAATGACTTGCTTATCTCCATCCCATCCCTACACTAAGGCACTATAGGCTCTCACCTGGACTCTTCTCTAGTCCCCTAACTGACTTGTTACTCTTGCGCTTATGTAACCTTTATCCATGCTCTACATAACTTTTAATGGCTTCCCATCACACTTAATAGCCAAACTCTCTACTTGATCTGGTTCTCTTACTTCTCACACTTGATCTCATACATTCCCTTACTGGCTGACAACATACTATTTACCATTATTGACTTTCTTTTTATCAAACATATTAAGCTTATTCCTACACTAAGGCATTAATACTAACTATTTATTCTGCCTGGAATGCTCCTCCCAATTTTGGGTCTGGCAGATGGATTCTTATCATTCAGAACTCAACATAAAAGTAAGCCTTATAAATAGCTTCCCTCATCACCCAATCTAGAAAAGCAAGCCAGGCACTCTTTCATATTACTCTGTTTATTTTCACTATTTTTTTTTTACTCATAGTATTAACCACTATGAGATATTATTGTTTATTTATGTTTCTTGTTTGTTTCCTTCAATAAGATAAAAGCTCCATTATTCTGAGGATCATGTCTGTCTCTCTTATTTATTGGCCCATCTGCAATGATAAAATAGATGAATTACATAGCAGATGTTTAATAAATTTTATTAAAAGAATAAAATGTATTTTAAGAAAATATCTTTGATATTAGATTTTATTTGCATCTTAAAGTAAGGTACTTAATCTTATTCATCTTTAAAAGACCCAGATGCCAAATAAATTGCCTTGCACATAGCATTAAAAGGATGAGCTCATAGATGTATTAGGATAAATTTAGTATATCCATTAAAATACTGGGATTTAGTCTAGACTCAAATTTAAATATTCAAGTCAATCACTCTGTTCCTCTTTCTCTTTGTCTCTGTCTCTCTCTACCCAAATGTTAACAATTTTTTCCTCTAGGTATTGACATGATGATGGCTTTTTACATTTAGTTTTTTATTTTGAGGGTAGGGTTGGATTTCTGTGGTGTAGAAACTCTCTTATTTAATACACTCATGATGAAAGATGATAAATCAATTGAAAAATTAATTTAAGGCAGAGTCATAAGAATGATATATATGTGGCTGCTTTAATCAGGTTATGATTCATTTATTAGAACAAGCTATCAGGTGTAATCTGAGGGTCCCACCAGGAACAACAGTGCATTCCTATCACTTCAGAAATTCCAAGAATTTAAGAGGTTACCTCCTAGGAGCCCAGGACAAAAGCAAGAACTCTTTTTGGGCAGGACCAAGTTAATTACTACAAAAATCATAATTACAGCAATGTGCACGTCTGACACCAATGATTCTGGCAATCAACACAATAGATCCTTTGCAATCCTCAAATACAATTCTTGAGGACAAAAATATGTATCCATTCTAGAAAATGCCCAATAGAAGGAGAATTCAGTTTGTCATTATACTTTTAGGAACCTAGTAATGTGTTTTATGCTGATGGAGTAAATGAATAAATTGAGGTAATCAACATCTTCTGTTGAATTTTCTATTTTTTTTTACAATAAGTATGAGTTCCTTGAGTTATAAACATAGATATTAAAGAAAATTATTAAAATGCTTAAAAGGTAAATTTTCTGATTTTTTAAAATATGGATTAGTGAATAGAATTAAGTATATGTGGTTTTCCCTGAAAACTTAATTTTAATTGCATTATAAAGTATCTATATTTACTTCTACTTATTTATTATTATCTTACCTCCCAAATATTATATTACATACTATTGGATGTGAAAAGATCTTCAAAGTCCCTAGTTCAGATTCTCAAATTTTAGATGAGGAAACTGTAAGATGTTAAGCTCAATTTCCAACAAATTCTGTCAGAGCCCTCATTGCAGTTCATCGTTCCTGAATTCAGGGCAAGTCTTTTATGTAGAGTGGAAAAATGCAAATTTAATGATAATTGTTCTGTCTTCATTGAGAGACAGCATGAGACAGAAGAAACGGCTCCCTTTTTGAGTCATGTCTACAATTATGTCTCACCTCTGTTATCATTGGCTAGGTGCCTTCCATCAAATTACCTAACCTGTTTGAACTAAACTTTCTTCCCAGTTTGGGGATTATTAAATGAGGTAAATCCTTAAAAGACCTAGCATCGAGAGTCCATCTATGCATATTTGCGTTATATGTAGCTTAATTAAAACATGGCTAGTAATCTCAGACTTTCTACATTTTTATTTGAACTAGAATATGTGTCGATCTTGTACATTTGAAATCTGAGCTCTTCTGATTTCCAAATCCAACCATCTGAATTCATGCTTTGCAGTTCATTGCTTCTTCAACTCTCCCATGGAGAGTGTTATTGCTGCATCATTCAAACTGCTGAAGTAAAAGATTTCCATTCTATATAAAAGATTTCCATTTTTAAAAGCACTGAGAAAATTCACTGAGGCTTAAAACCTTTCAAACATGCTCAAATACCAAGGCAGGTGTTTCATGTGTTATCTAAAATATATTGAGGTAAAAATATGGAAGAGGGACTAAGAAGAAAGATACTACTATTGTATTGACTTCTCAAATAGAATTACTGTAAAATAATAATCTCTTTTAGTTTTCATAAAAGTACTTCAAAATTTTGGCTCAACACTGATCTTTCAGTTGAATGTAATTGTTTAAAGTCACATACGAGTAATTTCATAACTTTAAGATCTCACTTGTCATGTACTTCTCTAAGTCAAGAACTGTTTACCAAAACATCTGCTCCATAGGTCTCTCTCTCCATTGCTTTCTTGTTTTCACCATGAATTTATGATGTTAAAAACAACTTGGAATTATGTGCAGTGACTGTAGCACAAAATTCTAAATATAATCAATATTTGTAAAAAATCAAATTATCTAAGTTATGGGATCATTAATTTAAAGATATAAGTAATGTGAAAGTTATTAAACAAAAAGAAACTCACTTAAAATTGAATCAGGGAGGTTAGAAGAGAGAACTCTCATATACTTCACTCAAGGCACACAACTGACCCCAATAGGAAGAGATGTACCTTGCATCTTCAACAGGAAGTGATACTACATTACCTCAGCAGAAGGAAGACACGATTTCCCTCTTGCCCAGTAAAGGCTCAGCCAATGGGAGGCTGCCATAGGTCAGCCAATGAAAAGTCACTATTCTTTTAACTTTAAGAATGGTTTCATTGTTAACAACACTCCCTCCCAAATCCATAAAAAAACATTCTTTTAATTTGTTTCTCTGGACTTCTGTGTAGTTCACCATTAGATAGCCTATGCTGAATTGCAATTCTTTGTTGTTCTGGAGTAAACCAATTTTTCTGGACCAATATCCAGCTATGTGTTAAGAGAACATTGTCTTGAATTCAACAAACATGTTCTGCTAGGAACTATTGTGGAAGTGAATATGACATGGTTCTCTACTCCTAAAATTCTCAACCTAGTGGTGGAAAATTGTATCTGTCCATTTGCTATGAGTGGTTGGGTCTTCTTTACTTAGAGATACATAATGATTAGGAAACTTCCACTCCTATTGTGCAAACAATAAAACGTAGATTTTGCAGCTTACCTAATTACATGTGACTGAAGCTTACTTAAAGCCAGTGCTTCTGTGTATCATATGATTACTTTCTCTGAAAATATTTTTTTACCTCGACAGAAGAGATTGTTTTGTGAGACACTGAAAGGGAAGTGAATGCTTCTGTAATATACTACCACAGTATGGTATTTTGAGACTTAAATTGACATCCCTTTGAGTTATTCAATAAGCTGTCTTGGGAATCAGGTTGATCCTTGAGCAGTGCTACCAAGGACACAAACTACTCAGATCATGGTACTAAAACTTAAGAGAAGGCTTCAACTATGCCCTTTTCCTGATAGAATTTTATTGAAACCAGGCACATCAAAAGATGTTGCCTCTTTTGCTATGTGAAAAAAATAATCAATAAGGGATGGAGGAAGGCACAAGTCAGGTACTCTATGCTTTGATAAAATATGACTGAGATGTGCAACATGACTTCGTTCCACAAAGAAAGCAGCATAATTGAAGGGGCTAAGGTTTTCAAGAGCAATGATCAAAGGAGGGCTTGAGCACATGAAAAAAGAGCATGCCAGGACTGTCACTAATAGATTTCCAGAAGACTAAATTATGGAGCTGGAGCAAAGAGTTGCCAGGCGTATGACAAGGGTTCTTGGAAATAGATTTTTTTTAAAAGGAAAGAAATAGCACTAATTAGAATTCAGCATGAAAGAAAAATAAAAACATTTTATCAGGGAAAATAAATTGAGATAGAATTTGAGATGGAGGCCACATATCTTGTGACAAAAGTTATGAAGTGATAAAAATGTATTGCTACTGGTGGATAATGACAAGGGGAAAGTGGAATTAGATTTCTAATTACAAAAATCATGTGTTTATGCAAAGGTCTAGTCAATTTTGCTACAGTCAGTACTCTGACTCCACTCAACACATCAACACATCGCCAATTTTGAAATACATTTGGAAGACAAAAAAAGCAATTACTTGGGGTTTGAAATTATAAAGGAAGTCATTTTGAACAATTTTCAAGTCGTTAGCTATTATGAAAAAAAGCTACACTTTAAATAAATGATTGAGTAAAAGCTTAAGTTGCATTGAATGGTTTGTGAATTTTGTACTGTTTAAAACCTAAGTGAGAGACAAGGGTTCTACAAGAAATCTTAAATATAATGTTAAGTTCCTGGGGTAACTGAGTGAAAAGAAGGATCCTTTGTTATTGTTTAAGGGTAATTTAAAAGGGAATGAGCTGAGAAATTTTATTTTTAATTAAAAACAACAACCCTAGAATCTGGCTTACTCTAAAGAGAATTAAGAAAAAATAGTGCTTCTGCAAAAGCAACTTAAAAAATAACTTCAATTTAATGCTTAGTCACATGACATATGGTTACAAACAGTATGCACATTAGGTGATAAGAATATACAATTCCCTTCTCTACTGTATTTAAGACTGCTCTGGATGGGTGGAACAATAAAACATCTATGCATTATTGAGATGAGAAAAAATGGTCTTATACCAGCTCAGCTGAGTATAGAATGAGCAAGTGTTATAAGCAAACAAAATACAAACAGACTCATAAATACGGAGAACTGGCTGACAGCTGTGGGGGTGGGTGGGTGTTGGAGGTCTGGGTGAAAAAGGTGAAGGGAGTAAACAAAAATAAAACAAAATCAACTCATAGAACTCACAGATACAGACATAAGTATTATGATTACCAGAGGCAAAGGGGGGTGGGGGAGGTAGAAGAGGTTAAAGGGGATTAAATAGAAGGAGACAACATTTTGGGTGGTGAACACACAATATAATATACAAATGATGTATTATAGAATTGTACACTGGAAACCCATATAATTTTAGGCCTGCAACCAAGGACCACCAATGGGTGACCCTAACCAAAGTAGAGAGTACAGTCTGTTGTCACGGTCTCAAAAATAGGTGATATCCCCATGAACACTGATATCAGCACTAAACTCATAGTTTTTGTTTGTTTGGTGTAAGCGGCTTATTTGGAACATCTCAGAGAACAGAAGCAGTTCCCAGTCCTGTTCAATCTAACTTTAAAATTACATTTTAATGTTAGTTCATCCATTGAGCTTGTCTATGAATCCTTATTTATTTCTAACCAATTTGATACCTATATTTACTCCATTTCTGTGTGTACTAAAGTCTAATTTTTGACCTGCCTCTTTTTCCTGGTAGGAACTCTTTAAATTACATTGTCCCTCAGCGGAATTACTTCCTCAAGGCATTGGCTGCTTTTTTGCTCATATCCAGCCATTAATTATTTTGGTTCCATTAGGTAAGGCCCTGTGAACAAATAGAACTCATCTTAGGGAAAGAGTTATGGATCCTGGACCTCAGGAGCTGTGTGGATAAGCAATGGGGAAGTCCACTCCTTTCTTGTAAGCTGGTTACTGATGCATTTAGCCAAGGTAGGTTTACTCGGTATGTTGTTTCAGATTCTCTGAAAGACATGGTCTCACATCAGAAAGCCGACCAGTGATCACAGAGGTTGCACACACCCACTGTGGTAGAAAGTGAAGACCAAGGAGCCATCCCTGGGGACAGTGGGCCATGGGGGAAGTGGCCATGGGAGACATAATGCCCAAGTCCTGACCATCTCTGATACCAGCTGCCAGGCTAGGATTGGTATATGCCAGTGTTTCTGAGACTTTATTATGCTTATACTAATCATGGATCTTGTGAAAATGTGGATTCCTGTTCAACAGAGAAGGAGTGGAGCTTGCAATTCTGCCTTTTTAATAGTGCCTGCCTGCTGTTTGTGGGCCACACTCTGGGTGGCAAAATTCTAGATTATGTCTGTAAAATCAAAGAGATGGGCTGCAGGGCCTTTAAAATCTTTAAGTATGCTTGGATTCTGTATTTTTCCCCCCGAGCTGACACTTTTGGAACTGTATTTGATCCAGTTTGCATTTCTGAAAAGTTATTTCTCTGAAACACCCCAGTGAAAACGGTAGGCACTGAAGGACTCAGGAAATGCTCATCTAGATGATTGGAAGGGGATGCAATTTACTTGTAAGTATGTAATGCCTCATGAAGATATTAATTCTCACAATGTCACCGCTGGAGTACATGAGATTTGAAATATGACTTATGGCTCAAAGGCACAATGGCAAATTTAGATGTTTAGGCTTCTTTCTTCCTTAGTGGTATTCTTTAGCTTTCTGATTACCAATTTCTTTAAGTTCCCACTCTCCATATATGATAAAAACTTAGGTTCTAGTATAGATAGGATGATACAAGTTGATGTTTTCTTGATAAATCAGATAGACTCAGAAGTTGCCAAATGGAAGAGCATGTGAATTATTATAGAAAGGCTATGGATCATAAGTGAGTGGTTTGAAGAAGGGCTATCATCTCTGATCTTTTATAATGAGATGGACTGACCTTGAGCAGAACTCTGACATAAAGATATCAAAGTTTAAAAATATATGAAAGGCAGAAAGCCAGGGCAAGTAGTGGTGAGTCACAGAATTGTATGTAGTGCAAAAAGAGAGTGTAGGATAAGAAAAGCTGGGCATTAGGTACATAGGGAAGTTGCCAAGTTTTAGTAAAAGTAAATGTAAAAAAATTTCTGGAAATAAGGGTCTTAGGTTGGGGCTGATGTTGACGTAAGGCACAGGCAAATGAGAAGCACATGGGAAAGTCCAATGTTGGGAAGATCTGTTCTTTAAGAGCTAGAAATATTTGATGTGCCAGTTTAAGTTGTTAGGAGGCAAAACTGACAGCCTAATGTTTAACTTGTCATTTCTCAAAAAGAAAAGAAGTAACAATGATAGCAAATAGGATGAAATATAAAAAAGTTAATAGAATGTGAGCCTACCATAAAAATGATAATGTGACATCATGATTTATGCTGTTATCAACAACTACAGGCTCGGTGCATGAATTCGTGCACCAGTGGGGTCCCTCGGCCTGGATTGTGGGAACGGGCCAAAACCGACTCTCTGACATCCCTCAAAGGCGCAGGCCAGCCTGAGGGACCCCACTGGTGCTTGATGGGGGCTGGGGAGGGACGTGGGAGGTTGGCCAGCCTAGGAGGAACTGTGGGAGGGCTCCAGGGTGCGTCTGGCCCATCTGGCTCAGTCCCGATTGGCCAGACCCCAACAGCAAGCTCACCTATTGGTCGAAGCGTCTTCCCCCTGGTGGTCAGTGCACGTCATACCGAGCGGTTGAGCAACCTTAGCATATCATTAGCATATTACACTTTGATTGGTTAAATGGCCGACTGGACGACCGGACACAGCATATTAGGCTTGTATTATATAGGATTAATAGAAGTTATAAAGGTGAGCTCTTTGTCCTCAGATACATAGTTCTCATACCCCTTGTCTATCTGTTACAGGCACCTCTCACCGACACCAGAGAGGTGTCACTGGACAGCCCTGTGAGTAAGTGGGAGAAGGCTGTCCCCAGCCACAATCCTTGTCTTGTCATATAAATGAATTTATACGAGAGACCTTGACTGCTTTGTGAAAAGCCGATTTATTAAAGCATGCACCTTTATTGAAAAAGCAAAGCAAAGCAAGCAAACCTGTACATCTGGCTTATGAAGCACAGACGGGCTCTCAGCTCATCTGAAGAGCAGGTTGGGTGGGGGTCTGAGGCATCATGTACCCTCCTGTCTATAGGCTTCACAATTCCTCTGCCGACTATGTTGGTACAGATTAATTCTCAAGGTCCCTTTTTTATTTTGTTGTGACCTTCCCAGAATTCATGAAAAGCACCTGAAAACTTTATCTTGCCAGGCCTTGAGATTGCTGGCTTCTCTGCTCAGGGAGTTTAATGGCCCTTTTTTCCTTTCCCCTTTCCCTTTCTCCCCCTTCCCTTTCTGCATGCTCTCATTAGGGAGGTTGTGTGTGTGTGTGTGTGTGTGTGTGTGTGTGTGTGTGTGTGTGTTTTAAACCATTTCTCTGTATCCTTGGCTGAGGAAGATAATGGCTTGTTAGTTACAAGCTGGCTGCAAATTGCACACTGTTTGGCCTTATTTTAACTTTCCTGTCTCAGTTTCCCTATTCCTCTGCCCTGGAATCCTATAACATATCCACCAGATTGAGGCAGAGGACTGTCATGTCTGGGAGACAGAGGGCCATAACATGGAAGTAACCTGAGCTCTTGATTCACTAATGTGAAGGAAAGCAACAAGGAGCATAAGTGTAGAACTGCTACACGATTGGGAAATACTTTTGTGCTCTGTTAAACCACTGAAATTCAGTGCTTATTTATCACAGTAGCTAGGCTACACTAACTAAAATAGAGATTTATATCAGAAGGGGGGTGTTTATTATAAGAAAACAGTAAAATTTGTGACTTGGCTTAGCAGCCTGGTTGTGGGTATCAAATATAGAAGGAAAAGGCTGGAGATGGCTGTTTACTACAACACAAGATTTTATGAAACTGTCACCTGGTGTCTCAAGGAATGGAAGGGGCTGGCACAACAAATTTTGTATTGATCAGTACATACTATTTAAAGCCATTGGGATGGATAAGATCCACTCATGACAGTATATTCTGATGATATATATGAAACAATAAAGAAAAATTAGTACTATCATATGCTTAGACTTGGAATATGTGGTGTATGAAGTGTTACAAGAATAAAATGTTACAAACATAATAGGGAATACAGAAAAGAAAAATTCCATAGGATTTTTGGTAATTCATAGGTAATTAACAATGAAGTTTTTTAACAAAAAAACTTTGCTCGAGTCCTCTGTAGACTATTGGCAGCTATCAATTGATCTTTCTGCTTGTTAATGTACAGATTTATTGAAGGGAAGAAGCAAAAAAATGGGAGAGTAGTATTTTTCTTCTGTAGTTGTAGCTTTCACTCTATCACTTAAAATATTATTTAATTATTTATTTTAAATGCTTCACCTGCCTCATTACTGTCCCTCCCCCTTGTTAAATTTCTTCATTTTGGCCGGATGCTAGACCAAAGAACTCATGAAGGTAATGCTTGGAGCAATATGGATTCCAACTGGTCTCTGTGGATCAGCATAATATGGTCCATGAGAAGCCAGCATAAACACTACTCAGTCCTTCAGAGTCTTTATCATCTGCTTCTGCCTTGGCTAGAATGAGTCAAATATAGTACTGCTGAGTTCAGTTTATATCTAAATTCTTTTTCTTGATCTATTCCTCTAGTTCTTGATATACTTTGAATATAGAAATTATAAAAATGTGAAAGTTTAACATATATATATAATATAAATATAAAATATATTTTTTTCTACCTACCTACCTAACTACTTTTCAATCTATCCAATAGAAATGATGGACATATCATATATTGGTGTAGATTTTGAAAGATGATATTTTTGAAGGCCTGGGAGGTAGGTAGAATGACAGAGTCTTATTATGTACCACACAGTTTTCTATAGGGCTGATAACTCCCAATAATGATGTGGGTGGGTAGATGCTGAGCTGAGGAGGCAGGCAACCAGGAGTGCCGTGCATCAGACTAAACACAAGCTGCTATAAACTGAACAAAAAGCCAAAGCCAGAGAAGAAAATCATTGAGGATTAAAGCAAATGAACAATTGAAGTCACAAAGTAAGAGGCTATGTAAAATATAAGAGAAATCATTTTATAACTGAGGATGAAACCGGACAACCAATGGGTCCAGGCTATCTGTCACTACTTGAGCCAATTAAGCAGTGACAGGGCTGCATCATGCATGAGCATTTATTCCAATAATGCTGGCAGTATGGGAGAGCTGTAGGTCATCAATGAAAATCTATTCTGCCTCTCCCTATAAGGAAGCTGCTCATATTGGGTAGAAGGACAAGGATTATATGGGAAAGTAGGAATTATAGGCATGGGGAAGTAGGCAAGGTATAGGGTTACAGGTTATAGGCAATAGGGGCTGGTGGGTTCAAAAAGTGTGGGTGCCTCAGGGACCAGACTGTTTCAGCAACAAGGTTGTTAATCTTCTGTGATGATAGGCAATTCTCAGATGAATGGACCACATTCCCAGGTTAACTCCCATGTCTCGGGGCATTCAATTCTCAGCCAGGTTAGAATGTGCTTTCTCTACTCAGAACAGAACAATCGTGGTCAACAGAACATGATTATTATTTCTGCCCCTAACAAGAAAACTTAGAAAAGATAATTTAGGTTTACACATAGTACTATACAGAGAAATTTAATTTTCAAGATAATAAAATTAAGTGATGCCCACATGTGCACAGATGCGTACACACATGAGTGCATCTTTCTGTGCCAACAGGTTATAGTTACAAAATACCTGTTTCAGGTGGCCCTCTCTGTGCATTGCAAAGAGGAGGAACATTTTAACTTCAGTGTGGATATGGATGAAGTTACCTCCAAGTAATTTTTTCTTAGAATCCTCTTGTTGACGTCTAGGATTCTTGACTGGATCTCTCATTTTGCTGTATGTCTTTGTGATTAATTATTGTCAGGCAAGGTTCAGACATGCTTGAGCTTGAGATGAAGATGTTGAATTTACAAATGAACTGATCTGGTGTAGTCGAGGTGAAAATTCTTTCCATTGCCAAAGGTCAATCCTCAGTCAGACATGTGGTTCCTCTAATTGGTTGCTATATCTAAGACCTAGTGAATTAGAAAATCTTCTCAAATCAGTAAGGGTGCCTTCGGTTTTCTTAAGGCAAAAACCCTACGGTCAGTTGTTAATCAGTAAACTTAATCTCAACCCATTTCATCCCATATAAATGAAAATACAAGTAAACCAATCTGCAGATACTCTCAATACATATAGCCACTCCTTCTGCCTTCATTACTCTTCTTGATAATTGAGCCAGACCATAGGTTAGCCATTAGTCTATTGCCAGTATGCTTTTGATGCATATTGTAATTATTATACTATCATCCTTATGGATTGCTCTTATTATGATTAACAATTGAATTATAATTATCATTGTCCTAGTTGACCCATAACAACTACTCTGTGCATACAAGCAGAGTTTGCCTATGGAGAAGGTCAAAGCTAGTTTATAATTCAACTTGTGAACATTAAGTTCCTGCTAAAATTTTCCTCTTATGGGTGATTTAGGATTTCCATTAGGCAGGGGTGAGCCTGAGAGAAGCAGTACCTGAGTACAAATCTTAGGGACAAACATTCACACAGAAGAGGGCTATTAATAGGAGTGCTGTATGTCAGTCCATATCTTCTCCCAACATTGTGGTATGAAAAAATGTAAAATATGTTCTTTACTGGGAAGATGTATCAATTTTCCCCAATTCTACTGCTACATGTAAACTCACTGTAGGGCTGCCATAACCTTGCACTACCACTCCCTTCAACATTAAGCCCTCAGGACCATGAGGTTCTGACCCACATCAAATTATTTTAGGAAAAAAGCCTCAGGTCTGTTGACCACAGTGATGGAGTTTTGGTCAAACTAAAGATAACATCTAGGCCTCAGTTGTGTTTCTGCTCCAGGCACAGGAAAGCAGCAAAACCAGATGAAGCTATGCCATGGCCGACATCAGGACCAACTGTGAGGACTAGTGCTGACCAATCAATAGAGACCACAATCCTGAAAGGACACACCTGGAAAGCTGATGATTATACTATGGAGATCTTCCCCTTGGACCTCCCCTAGGGTCTCCACCTTTGGGGAGCAAATAAAAGCCCTCAAGACAAAGGACTCAGGGACACTCTCTCTCTGGAGCATGCACACATCCCCCCTTCTTTTCTCAGGGTCTCTCTCTCTCTCTCTCTCTCTCTCTCTCTCTCTCCAGTGCCTTTCCTCCACTCCTTCCCCCAGGTGCATTTTATTTCTTCTTCTTTTTTTTAGATTCTTTATTGTTTAAAGCAGTGGTCAGCAAACTCATTAGTCAACAGAGCAACAGTACAACAGTACATTTGCTGTTGCAAATGGTAAAGGTTCTTTCTTTCTTTTACAGCAGCATAGTTTTCCACTGTGTATATGTACCACTGGTTTTGGTATCCCCAAAAATATAAACACACTTTCTGACAGGTGTGAGATGGTACCGCATTGTCATTTTGATTTGCATCTCTCAGATGATTAGTGACTCTGAGCATGTTTTCATATGTCTCTTGGCCTTCCTTATATCCTCTTTCAAAAAGTATTTAGGTCTGTTGCCCATTTTTTTATTTGGTTGTTTATCTTTCTTTTGTTAAGTTGTATGAGTTCCCTGTAAATGTTGGAGATTAAACCCTTATTGGCAAATTATGTTCTCCCATGCAGTGGGCTTTCTTGTTTTGTTGATGGTTTCTTTTGCTGTACAGAAGCTTTTTATTTTGATGTAGTCCCATTTGTTTATTTTCTCTTTAGTTTTCATTGCCCTAGGAGCTGTATTGGTGAAGATATTGCTTCAGCATATGTCTCACACCTGTCAAATGGCTATCATCAACAAATCAACAAATGACAAGTGCTGGTGAGGATGTGGAGAAAAAGGAACTCTCCTGCACTGCTGGTGGGAATGCAGACTGGTGCAGTCACTGTGGAAACAGTATGGAGTTTCCTCAAAAAACTAAAAATGGAACTTCCATTTGACCCAGTGATCCCACCTCTAGGAATATATTCCAAGAAACTAGAAACACCAATCAGAAAGGATATATGCATCCCTATGTTCATCGCAGCACAATTTACCATAGCTAAGATTTGGAAACAGCTTAACTGCCCATCAGCAGATGAGTGGATTAAAAAACTGTGGCACATCTACACAATGGAATACTACACTGCAGTAAAAAAGAAGGAATTCTTACCATTTGCAACAGCATAGATGGAACTGGAGAGCATTACGCTAAGCGAAATAAGCCAGTCAGAGAAAGATAAATATCACATGATCTCACTCATTTGTGGAATATAATGAACAACATAAACTGATGAACAAAAACAGATCCAGGGACAAAGAAGCATCGATCAGACCGTCAAACCTCAGAGGGAAGGTAGGGGAGGGTGGGGTAAGAGGGAGTGATCAATCAAGGGACTTGTATGCATGCATATAAGCCTAACCAATGGACACAGACACCAGGGGGGGTGAGGGCATGATTAGGGGGGTGGGGGGGGCAATAGGGGATAAGGACACATTTGTAATACCTTAATCAATAAAAAATAAAAATAAAGTAATTAATTAAAAATATATATACACACTTTAACAGCTGATAGCTCAGTTTTGAAAATGAAATGTATTTTTAATAAACACTGACTTTATAATTATTCAAACTGTGTGTATACATTTTGGGGGGAACTCTATATATACGTTCTCTGAAATATGCTATAGCAATAAATAGAAACAGCAAACTAAATTAAAGACCAAATAATCAAGGTGAATAATGGAATTTAAGACATACAGCTTCTGACACTACATCTATTTAACCATTTTTAGAGAAGCTAATTCAGATTATAATGTCAAGTTCAATGAATTCTGATCTCCATGACAACAGTTGGGCAATCTAAAGGCACTGACATGGTTATGAAACTTTTTGGTTTTACATTCTGGAGTCAGAGTTTAATTAGTTGTCTATCCTAGTGGGAATAGAAAAAGTAGGGGGACATAAAGAGAGTCAGTATTTACTGACAGTTATAATCTGTGACTTTTATTTTCCCAAAGGCCAACCAATAAAACGCTTTCCTGGACCAGAGATTGGGGTTTTGAGCAAAATATTTATCTCCTTTGCTGGTTCCAATAAAATGATGCTATACTTTCTTAATATAATAAGAGATAGCCCTTAGAAAATGTCAAAGAAAATTTCCCTTCCCCTGTTCAGTGTGCCATTTCCCCCAATGTACTATAGATCTCAAAATTGCTAATAGAGCTACTTAGTAAGTATGGTATTATATTGAACAGAATACATATAGACTACTTTGTTGTAATCTGTATCATATATTATTCATTTATCATATATATTTTTTTTCAATTTGCCTCAACTATGTAGTTTAACAATTATTTATCATGAAATATACATAAAGGAAAAAAGGAGATCACCATAATAACTTGCTGTCTTAGTATACCTTTCATTCTTCAAGAATAATAGTGTTGCATATAAGGGCCTATCCTTGATTATGTCTGTGAAACATTATGTCAAAGAATTTTTTGTGGCTAGCAGACACAAAATATGATATTTCTACCATATAATGAACCATAACAATCCCAGAGATCTGAGGCAAAGTGATCAGTTGTTTGGTAGATTTTTAGGATTTATAACTTTGGAGATTCCATAACATCTTACTTAAACTTTCACTTTATAAAAATGCATAAGCTATGTTCAAACATGATAATTCTTATCTGCAACTTATAAATTATAATAAATATATTAGGATTACAGGAGAGTCTTAACCTTCTATTAATCTGTAATATTAAGAATGGGATCTCTAGAGGACAAGCATATGTCTTCCAACAGCTTTATAGCAATATTCAATTTTCACTTAGGTCTTGGACACCTGTATCCCCCACCCCTTCTCTTAGATACAATTCTTTTCTTTTATCGCAGTTTCACTGAAAAACATCCAGGAATTTATTTATTTATTTATTTATTTATTTATTTATTTATTTATTCCATCCAGGAATTTAATAATAATAGGGCTTCTAATAATGGTTTCAGAGGGGCTAGGTGATTCCCTTCTTCAGGAAACAAATGTAAAATGGATAAAATGATCAACAGAAACATATGAAGATATTGGATATTAACTAGAGGCATATAAAAAATTAAAAAGTTTAATGAATTACAAGTTCCAATTAAGAAAGGTAGAAGCAATGGCTTTCTTGTCTGAGCTGCTCCTCACCTCTGCCTCCCTTCCAAATTAATCTGGAAGAACGATACCTTAAAACTAAGAAGCTCTTCTGCTAGAGATGTCAATTCTGGATGAAGAGAGAAAACCTTTTTTTTGGCTGGCAGATCTGTCATGAAATCAGGGGAAAATCTGCAGTTATCTAGCTCAAGTTTGCATTCTGGGTTAGGCCAGTCGGCAAGCCAATTTATTGGGGAGAACCAACGAAGTGAAAGAACCAAATAATGAGTGAGAAAACTCATCACTCCTAGACCTTCCCCTGTGACAACTGAACCTTCTTGGGAGAAGAAGACTTTAGAAATCCTAGCAAAATATGAAAGGCTAGGGAGGTGGAGAACAGGCTACAACTTGCATCTCTTAACCCATTGGCAAAGGCGAAGTCTTATTGGTTTGAGGTGTTTGACCACAACCTCTGCCCATCATAATCAACCTGCTAAAAGTCAAAGACAAAGACAATATCACTCAAGCTCCAAGTGAAAACAGTGCATCACACAGAGGGACAATGTTATGCTTATTCCTCATCAGAAACAATGAAGTCTAGAAGGCAGTAAGGTGACACAGTCAAAGTACTGAAAGAAAATATGTTTCCATCAAGATTCTTTTCCAGCAAAACAATCCCTCAAAAACAAAGACAAAATTAAGGCATTGTCAGAGAAGCTAAAAAGATAAGTATACTTTTTTTTTTAAATTGGCAGACATTTGCTATAAAAAAGAGAAGGTTTTAGAGTAAAGAGAAATAACTTCAGATGGTAACTTGTAGCCATAAGGAAAACTCAATGAGCACTAGAATATTATAAATATGTAGATAAATATAATATGTAGGAAAGAATAATATAATATACTAGAGGCCTGGTGCATGAAATCGTGCATAGTGGGGGTCCTTCAGTCCAGCCTGCACCTTCTCCAATCTGGGATCCCTCAGGGGATGTCTGACTGCTGGATTAGGCCAAATTCTTGCAGGGATGTCCAACCGACAGTTGGACATCCCTCTCGCAATCCAGGACCATGGGCTTCTAATCGCTTACCTGCCTGCCAGCCTGATCCCCCAACAGCTTTCCCATGCTGGCCTGATCTCCCTAACTGCTCTCCCCTGCTGACCTGATCGCCCCTAACTGCCTCTGCCTCGGCCCCACCACCATGGTTTTGTCTGGAAGGACATCTGGAAGGTTGTCCAGAAGATGTCCAGTCTAATTAGCATATTACCCTTTTATTAGTATAGATTATGAAGCTAATCTGGTTCAATGTTTTTAGATTTTAAATTGGTAATTAACCAGAGTAGACTGTGATAAGTTACAGATGCATATTATATCACTAAAGCAGCCACTATGAAAATTTCAAAACAGCAGAGTAATTAAAATGGTATAAAGAGTATAAAATATTCATTTATAACAAAAAGAGGAAATAAGAAGGATCATAAAGACACAAAAATATGAGACAAAAAAATCAAATAACAAAATGGCAAATTCGAATTGAACCATATCACTAATTACATTAAATGAGTGAATTAAACACTCCAATCAGGTCAGACAATGTTACAATGGATTTAAAAAAAGTTCAATGTACTGATGCTTTTTCCAACAAAGTCACATTTAACACCTTTCAAACTAACTCCCAAGAACAACTCACTTGAAATATAATATCCAGAATTTACACAGGAAGGTGCCCGAAATTAGTGTTATTTAATTTTTTGAACAATGAAGATTCAACTCGAATTTAAGCTGCTAAGCAAAGACAAAAATTAAGGCATAGAAGAATAGGATTGGTCAGATCTGACTATCTTTCTCCTCCATTTCAGTGATTTTCAATACATCAAAAAGTAAAAAATTTAAAGAGGTTTACTTGCTTCATTTTCAATTCTTTACCACCCACCTATTTTTTAACAAGAAAAAATGCAGCAGCTCTTTCCCTTACACCACCCACTATCACTTTTAAGATCTCATTAAATTAAAAAAATAGATGCCTTCACTGAGTGTATAAAATTAGAGTCACTCTGCCCCTGAATCCATTAACCTCTCTAAGAGGGCTCTCTGATGTCGATGTTGATAATGCCCGTTGAGTTTACATGCTGTGCAGAAAATAAATGAAACTGAGAACAGAGAAATGATACAAACAGAAGAGAAAATTTGACATATGCCTTCTAATCTGCAGCACTGGGATTTCCTGGAAAATAAACACACCACCAGCCAATCCACGCCGTGCCAACGCAGCTACAGGCCACCGCAGATGAGGGGAACAGGAGTATGTAGAGCAAACGGGGAACATGCTAGAGAGAAGGCTGGGCAGAATGTACAGCTGACGTGGCAACAGCCAATTCCAAAGTGAAGCCTGGTTACTGTAAATGTCCTAGTGTTTGAAATGAGCTCTACAGTACAAAAATGTATTCTAATATACACTAGGAGACTGCACAGGATTCAAAATGAAAGGATTATAGTAGTAAAGGGGTAAAGACAGGTCAGGGGACAGAATCAAAATTCTG
Source organism: Myotis lucifugus (assembly GCF_000147115.1). Classification (NCBI taxonomy): domain Eukaryota; kingdom Metazoa; phylum Chordata; class Mammalia; order Chiroptera; family Vespertilionidae; genus Myotis; species Myotis lucifugus. Next base: position 583,485 of record NW_005871096.1, read on the forward strand.
ATTTAAAGATGTTTATTGCCACTTCTCTTTTAATATATTTGCTTATTTCTATTTCACCCCTACTGTTTATGGGGAATATTGGTACGTGAATGAATGAAAGAATAAAATTTTATCTAAAAGCACTTAAGCCATATTATCTAAGTTTATAAACACATTGGAAGAATAAATGAGGTTTTTAGATCTTCTGTTTCTCCCCTAGTCCCAACACACATCCTTTCCCAGCCCCCTGCTTACTTGGTTTCAATGAGCTCTTGGCGAAAGGGTGGTACAATCCTATTTCTTTTCTCACCCTCCTCCTGTTTACCCACGGCTGGTTGAGAGACTGTTGACATTTTCACTCCTTCCAGAATTATGAATACCTGGAATAGACATACCAGCCCGTGTCTCCGATGATGGCTGGTGTGATATCCTGGTAGAATTCAAGATTGGGCTCTTTCTAAGTCAGCTGGCACTCATGCTGGATCCCTTATTACATATTTTGAATCTTACCAGTGGCTAGCAGAGTGTGTCTTTTATACAAACATTCTAGTGTGGATATTCAAATATTATTCTTAACTGGTGAAGAGCAAAGAGTTAGTTTCTTTCAAAATTAAAGTGATAAACCAAATCTAAATGGCTTATCATCTTAAACATTAAGATGAAAGACAGTGTTATCAATTTTGCTGACAGAGGAACCTTATATATTAGGCATAGAGTGAAGGGGAAGTTTGAATTGGTATTGCAGCATCAAAGTACACAGTAAGTGCCAAGTAGAAATTCAGAGAGAAAATAGCCTGTTACGTTTTGGTGATTTAGAAGAAAGCTTGTGATAGCATTTTAAATTCAGATGGGTAAGGACTAAAGTGGGCCACAAGCTCGCCTATTGTCCATGAATTGTCTACGGCAAAGCATAGCTTCTCGCTCTGTTAAAAAGAGAAATAAGAAAAGGGAAAAAAGAAAACACCTAAATGTGTTCAGAAGTAGAATCTAAAGATATTGAGTGAACATTATACCAAATGTTTCTATCTATTCTGCTAGATGAGAGAAATTTAAATGGTTTTAGTTCAAAGAAATAAAGGACTAAAAGGACAGCAATTATTCTTTCTACTTTATCATAACAATAGAGTTTCTCCTCCTCTTCTAAATTTTTTGGATTGTTTTTTACTAATACTGAACTACATATGTATTTTGAAATGTCATCAATAATGTGAGGAAAGAAAATCAAACTAGAATTTCAATATACTCTAAGTAGGTTCAATGGACTAATGGTTTGCAAAAGTGCATCGATTTTTTTGGTTGACAGAATATATATGTATAGATTTGATTAATCAGAAAATTCACATTATTTTCTGATCAAGAAATGTAGGTTTATCTATATGTTTTTAATTTTCCCCCAGGCTTATGTAGAGCCTTATACATTCTCTCAGAACATGTGGCTCAATGACACGATGACCTGTAAATATTAAAATGGTGTTCATTTATAGCAAGGTATGGACTGATGTAAGCTATTTTGAGATGATCCTTGAAATTGTAAAATAAATGAGGAGAACAAAAAATATTTTTGTTATTTAATAGTCTAGATTATTTTCAGAGGATAAGAATAAAGACTGATAATAATATAGCAAGATTCTGCATTGTCAAATATTGTGCAAAAACTATTGTGCTTCAATTTCCATGTTACAGGCAAAGAATGCTAACAGTGTCAGAATAAAAAAGGATAGAAAATGGGAATTTTTTTATAGCATGCTGTGGGTGGCTTCCAATTATTTTTCAATAAAGGTTTTATGTAAATTTTATAAACTCTCTTAGGCATTTCAGCAGATACATTTCTTTCTAAATATTGCAAAGGCATTTTCTTTTTCTATTGTCTATCATGATTTAACCTTTTGGCTCTGGCAATTTCAGTGGTTCAGGATCCAGAATGGGCTTGTTACATGGAAGTAACTTCAGAACAATGAATTTTGCCCCACTCTTTATTTAACTGGCTGGAGTAACTGAAAGACTTTCGTTGGTGCTACTAAGAGGTTTTAAAAATAGGTACAACAGCTAGACTACATAGGAGTGGGTAGTAGAAGTGATGAGAGAAGGTGTTAACCTATACCAGTGATGGCGAACCTATGACACGCGTGTCAGAGGTGACATGCGAACTCATTTTTTTGGTTGATTTTTCGTTGTTAAATGGCATTTAAATATATAAAATAAATATCAAAAATATAAGTCTTTGTTTTACTATGGTTGCAAAGATCAAAAAATTTCTATATGTGACACGGCACCAGAGTTAAGTTAGGTTTTTTCAAAATGCTGACACACCGAGCTCAAAAGGTTCGCCATCACTGAACAGTTTTCCAAGATATAAGACTTGCCTAAGAAGGATCTGCTTGCTGAGGAAAGAGGCTCCTGTGTCTTCTCTCACTCAAAAGTCTCCCGGGAATACTTTCCTGTATCTAAACTGTCCTAAAATGCAAATGTGTCTCTTTTGCATTAACCCTGACATGATAATAGACAATGTTGGCAAATTTTGCTCATTACACCAACAAATTATGGAGGGGGTGAAACTGATCTCTGAAACCCACCTTTCCCTTTTCCCCTTCTAATTACCTAAATGATAAAACAATGATGAACCAGGTTTCCAGGGATATTTTTACTTTGATGGGATATCTTAAAGAGCCAAAGCCTTACAGATGCTCAAGGTTAAAATTTGTAAGATACTTTTGCCAAGTACACTTGTTCATGTTCCTCTTAATAAATTACTTAATACTTTTCTTTCTTCCCACTTGAATACTGATTCTGTGGCTTGCCTTTGGTACTTTCTCCATAATAAAATGGTCCGACATTGTAGAAGCATTAAAATAGAGCAGTGACAAAGGAATGGTGAGATTCCTGTTGTGTACTCCAGTGATTTCTACCCATGAAAACTGGAAGATGAATCTCTCTATAAATATAGCCATCCACTGGGAGAAATGGATTCATTCAATAAATGTAACCCAACTTATTGATATAAATAGATCTATCCATAGGTATTTGCTGAGTATTTACTGTGTTCCTAATGTCATATCATTCTTGCAAACAATAGAAATATGGGACACTGTGTCTCAACAATCTAAAGCAATAAATCAGTTAAAAAATTCCATTCTGTTGCATTTAGTAAATATGATCAGAAGAAACATTATGAAAGAGAAAAGAAAAAATAAAAATTTTACAGTTTGTTCATTGAAAGTTTGAAATATTATGATTCATGCTGAGAGTCACTACTAATTGCAGTTGAACTTATTATAGTGCAATAATCAAAATTAAAAAGTTGTGAGTAAAATAGTGATTCTTTATATTGAATAGCTACTTCACACTTTGAAGAGAAATCCTATTCATCAAAATATAAAGATTTTACTGTAACAAATGAACTTATTCTTTGCGTGTTAACTTACCTAACGTAGGTTTTATTGACAACAACATTATTCACTGGCAATGACACATCTAAACCATTTTAATTTAAAAAAATCACTATAGAAATGTCAGTCTCATAACATGTTGATAGCAATGAAAGCAGTGATTTTAGAAAAATGTCAACAAGTTCAGTATATTACATTTTTAATTTAAAATTTTTATTCATTTTTAATATTTATTATTGAAAGTATTACATGTCCCCTTTTGTTGTCAATATATTAATTTTTAACTTTCCTTCATGAAAGTGATGCTATACTTTCAAAATTCATCTTCAGTGCTTCAATGCATTGCAAATATTTTCAAGAGTTTTCTTGATGGCCATTGTATTTCAACATATGACAATAATTTATGATCAGCTTTCAAATTATCTCCCAATAAAGAGAATAATTCTAAATCTGACTCTTCAGTTTATAGTGATTCACAATTTTTACAACAGGAAGTGCCAACAATTTATCCTGAAAGTTATTGATAAACTTAATTTAACTTATGATGAAAGAAATTTATTTTGGATTTCATTAATATCTGATAAGTAAATATTCTTTGGATGCAAAATAATTTAAATCATTATATCAAATTTGTTGATAACTTTTCACAGATACATATAAATTATCAAGACCACTACCTATCTACTTAGTAATTGTTACTAAATTCTGGGCCACATCATAACACTTTGTAGAAGCTCTCTTTTTTCAAGATTTTCATTTTTGTTTTTGCCTTTAAGTTGTATCTACCATTGAAAAGCAGGTTACATTCCTCCTTTGCATGAGTGTATAAAGATCCTGAAAAATAGCAAAAATACCATCCAAGTATTAAGTCTGAATGCTCCATTCACAATTTTAAAGTGCTCAGACCACACTGGTTTCTTGTATTGCACAAATAATTCTGCATTACAAATATTTTCAAGATTGTTTTCTTGATAGCAATTGTATTTCAACATCTGACAATAGTTTATGATCAGCTTTCATATTGTCTCCCAATAAAGAGAATAATCCTAAATCTGACTCTTCAGTTTTTAGTGATTCACAGTTTTTACTACATAACTAAACACATCATTTAGTGCATCTGACAGGTTTTTTTAAATATCAAAATATTTCAGTGAAGTAAGGAGAGTGGGGATTAACATTCTGGCAGCAGCTCCTAAATCCAGGTAAGCACTCCAGATTGCTTTCTTGCTTTTGTGGCTGGACCAGCAGAGCATACCCCTACACAGAACTGGAACTTGAACTGAATGTTTTAATATACTTCATGTTTATTATGTTAAAAGCATTACTAACAAATAATGATGTTAAAAATGTCCGTGTGCAAATTGCACATCTAATGAAAGAATTGCCATGCTAAGAATATCTCTGGATTTGGTAAATGCAATGGGAAATTTAAAAGCTGAAAAAAAGTACTTTACTAACTTTATTGCATATCATTAGCTTGTTTCTGAGGTTGACGTATAGTGTTGTGAAAAACTGGTACTGAACTACTTTGTTGCAGCTCCCCTCACTATTTTTCAAGCAAATGCCAATGAAGTAGTCATGTACTGAAAACTCAGCAGTGATGTATACATATACTTTTAGGGTTAGCAGCTCATAGTGCTACTTGTCATAAGCTCACAAAATATTTATGGTTACATATTAAACATTCGCTTCAGTCAGCTTTTTAATTCAATATGCTTTCTTTTTCACAAGATACCTTTGGTTTTGAACATTTATATTTTGAATGTTAAAGCTGTTTAAGTTTATTGGTTCCATTGTTCCATCAGCCAGTAAATTACCTAGAACACTCTGATTTTAATACTTCATCATCAATTATGGGTTTGAAAATAATATAAACTTCTTTCGTCTTTATTTTTTCACAATCATTTTCATCACCATAATTTAGCTTATGACTGCTGCTGTATTCTGAAAAGGTGTATCTTCTCTTGCAAAAATGAAGCTTGTTTGCATCAACAAAATTAAATTCGGATTCAAAACAAAAATAGAAAATTTACTTTCCTAATTCAGCTAATAATATTAAACTGTAAATTTAAAACCAAGATTGATTTAAAATGAAAGTGATTCTAAAAGTAAGTTACACATAAAAATAAATGTTTAGATTTCCTCACCTATTTAAGCACTTTCGGTGTAGCGTTGTTAAGCTAAGTAGTGGCATACTGTAATGTGGTCTTGCTGAGTATGGCCAGCGTGCAGGTCCTGCTCTCTGGAACTCATGGTGCAAGTTCAGAAACACTAAAACTTTTACTGAAAAAAATGCACCGGTCATGTATTGAGTGTCATGACAATGTCAAGTGACCGTAAACATTTCTAAATACTCTTCTTTTCCATTGTCCCATCCTGTAAAAAATAAAGGTTCATGGACCAGTCCTGGTACAAAGACTATATTTTCAGTAGAGCTTGCATGGCACCAGTTATGGTTACTGAAGAGGTAAACTCAAGTCATGGGTCATCTCTCTGCTGTGGACCATGTGTGTTCAGAGGAGTAAGAAGTTAACATGAATGAGAGCAACTTTAGAAGGTAGAGAGCCTTGAAATACTAATAGAGGAATTTTACTTGTAGCAGCAGGAACTTGGGAGTCAGCATAGCTTCTTGAGCCGAGGAATAACAGAAAAGTCACATTTTAGCAACCAGTGCTTTGGCTGAAGTGTACAATTTCATGCTGATCTTGTGCAACCTACTAATTTTATAGGTGATTTTATATAGAAAACCATCATGTAGACAATAAGCAACAGAACCAAGACTGGCACTCCCAAACTGAGCAGACTATGTGTATAAAGAAGGTTGTGAAAAAATGCCTGAATAAAATATACACAGGAAAGGGCTTCTAACCTTGCCACATTTAAAGTTAGGTGACATTGGAATGCCAATACCAGTTAAATTTATAAGGATGTGGTAGAAGACCTTCACTTGACCCTCCATGAGAAAATTTCTCTGATATTTAATTGTCTTTACAAAATTGTCCTTCATTCAATGACTTGGGCAGTTTCAGGTCACTCCATTCCCAACAGCTATGTTCTAAGCATTAGCCATGAACACTGAAGCATGAAGGAATTAAGCAGCTACAGAAGACATTGGGGAACTATAACAATTCAAGGAATGAAAGTGGTGGTGTAAAGTTGCAATTAGCCTGTTTTTATTCTCTTTAGGATAACGTTTTACTGATGTACATAAACCTGCAAATGCAGAACTGAATTTCAAGTCTCATTTTTTACTAAAGTGTAGTTGACATACAATATTATATTAGTTTCAGGGGTACAGCATAGTGATTTAACATTTGTATTCCTTACAATGTAATAACCACAAGTCTACTAATTATCTGTCACCATACAAAGCTATAATAATATTGACTATTTACCCTATTCTGTACATTAGATTTCTGTGAATTTGTTTGTGGAGGTTTTTAATTCACACTTGTCAGAATGGCTATTATAAAAACAATAACAACAACTAATAAACAGTATTGGCAAGGATGTGAAGAAAAGGGGTACCTTGTGCACTATTTTGGATGATTATTAATTGGTATAGCCATTATGGAAAATAGTATAGAGGTTCCTCAAAAATTAAAAATATAACTACGATATGACACAGCAATTTCACTTCTGGATATTTATTCAAAGAAAATAAAAACACTAATTTGAAAAGATATATGCACCCCCATTATTTACAATAGCCAAGATATGGAAGCAACCTAGGTGTCCATCAATAGAAAAATGGGTAAAGAAGATGTGATAATACATATACAGTGGGATATTACTTAGTCATAAAAAGAATGAGATCTTGCCATTTGCAACAATGTGGATGGACCTAGAGGGTATTTTGCTAAGTGAAATAAGTCAGACAGAGAAAGACAAATACTGTATGATTTCACTTATATGTGGAATCTAAAAAACAAAGTGAGTAAATAAATAAAATAGAAACAGATGTATAGATACAGAGAACAAGCTGATGGTTGCCAGAGGGGGAGGGGATCAGGGGAATGGGTGAAAAAGGTGAAAGAATCGTTCTTTTAATTTTTACAAAATATTTTTGAGCTTATTATGGTAATAATAGTTTGAATTAATTTTAAACCATTAATTCTTGTAGAAACATACTAAACAATGTAAGAGGCCTATTAAACAACTATTTCCCATTTTTAAATTCAGTATTCATTGCTTTACCACACATGCAAGTTCTTTGGGAAAAGTTAACTTCAACTCCAACACGAGATGTGGGAGAAGAAAAGGGCCACTCTTTAGAGGAGATAAAATGGGGCATTGACGTAAGCCTGGCAGCCAGTTGTCCCACATCACCTTCTGTTAGACAATAGCCAGCACACACACGAACAAAAAGTCACATTCTTTGAGAGAATGAATGAGGAACCTTACTTAATGGCAGAAACAACCTCAGAAGAATGAGGACCGCAGGAGAATAACTGATGCTTTATTTGTGGAAATAGTGGTCAGAAAAGCAACTGTCTAGAACCTGGGAAGGTAAACTCTTCAATAATTGGGGTTCAGTTTGTTCTCTCTGCTCATGGATTTTGCATGACAATCATGTGAATATAGCTCTACAACAATCATTCCACTGGAATCAAAGCCTCCAACAAAAGTTAACTTCACAATGACAGAAACTTTTACTTATATATTTTCTTATTGATTCATTAATTAATTCAGAAATATTGATTGATAATTTACTACATATAAAATATTGTTCATTTACTGGAGTTGTTTCAAAAGTCTTCTCTATGGGACTTTCATTCCACTTGGTTCAAAAGCAAGAAAAAAGTAAACAAAAATGTCAATAAAATAATTTCACATAGTAAGTAAGCAAATCAAAAACAGTTTTATGATAGAAAATGATGGGGATGGAGTAGTGAACCATTCAGTAGGGTGCTTGCAGGTGGCCCAAGGTGATATATTTTACCCAAGAACTGCATAGTGAAGGGGCGGACAGACACCAGAAGAATTGCTTTCCTGTTAGATGGGAACCATAAATTCAAAGGCCTCACATGGGAAAGAGCTTGCATCTGATTTATAAAATTTTCCATTCAATCCCCAGAACCTAGAAAATATAAAATATATGTTAAGCATTCATTAAATAATGGTAAAGTGAGGTAATAAATTATTATGTGTTTTTTATATTTGGAATGATTAAACAAGAGAGAGATTTGCTATTTGCATAGTACCATGTACATACCTGAGGAAGTTGGAAGTCATAGATGAATCATACACTTTCTTGAGTTTTGTCATAAAATTTAGTCCATAATAGACTGTTTATTAATTCAGTTAACTAATATGTTCTTAAAATCACAAGCAGTTTTATTTTATTAATTTCTATTACCTATTAGAATTACTTACTAATGTCAAATAAGCAATGTAGAATTTTTATTGCTCTCTAATTGGGCACAAAAATGCTGAATGCTTGACATGAGAGAATGGAAACATGAAAATGAACATTCATGCAGGGGGAAAACTGAACATGGGAAAGATATGTCACAGAGGCAAAGGGCAATAATTATTTAAATGCATGATGAGTACATTTACCACTTAGAGTGCTGTTAAAAAACAAATTTACAATATTCCTAATGATTTATGGGAGATGTTTAACATGAAAAATAAGTAAATGAGAAGTAATGCTGAAAATTAATTGTAAAAATATTGATGTTGAAAATACTCAGATGTGTGAAACTACTTCCAGCATATTATAATTTCTGAAAAGGCTAAAACTGCTTCTCTTATTGCAAAATTTCCATCTGGTTAGTTAGAATTATTTAAAATATTTGAAGCCCTAACCGGTTTGGCTCAGTGGATAGAGTGTTAGCCTGCAGACTCAAGAGTCCCAGGTTCGATTGCGGTCAAGGGCATGTACGTTGGTTGCGGGCACATCCCCAGTGGGGGGTGTGCAGGAGACAGCTAATCGATGTTTCTCTCTCATCAATGTTTCTAACTCTCTATCCCTCTCCCTTCCTCTCTGTAAAAAATCAATAAAATATATTTTTAAAAAATAGAAATAAAAATCATCATTCTCCCCTTTAAAAAAATAAAATATTTGAAATCAGTCTCTGGCAAACATTGGGAGTGCTTCTTATTAGAGGGTTACGTCTGTCATCCTACAACTATGATACTTTCACATTTATTACTGTAGCAAAATCTAAAATTACTTTTGTGCTTTAACTAGCTCTCAGTACATAAATAATAAATAACATAGACTGGCTTGCCTACAACTTGGATTGAACTTGAAGTAGTTTCTTTTCTATTTAAAAGAAAATGTGCTATCTTAGTACAGAAATCTAGCTTACTTAAACCATCTCTCACCAGTGCCTTGTCTTTTTATTGCTTATGTATTTCCTACTTAGAACTATTGAAAAACTTGTTGAAATTCATGATTCAAATTACTGCCAAGGACCACAATGTTCTTAACCTAGTGTTTGCTTCAGAATTGATGAAAATAATTTTCATTATAACTTAAAATTCTCCTTACATAATTCCACATTTGACTTGGAAAAGATATACTCCAATATAGAGACCAAATGGTTTATTAAGTAACTATATAAGAGCCAGGTAATATAGATGGAAGAAATTTATTGTTTTTTTCCACTGGTCTGTAAAATTATAAGACCAGGCATAATATATACCTTGTTTACCAATTGCTGTTTGATTTTCTTCAATTTATTTTTTTTGGTTAATCCTCACCCAAGGAGATATATATATATATATATATATATATATATATATATATATTATTCATCTTTATGGATTAAGGTATTACATATGTGTCTTGCCCTCACCCCCCTAGTGTCTGTGTCCATTGGTTATGCTTATGTGCATGCATACAAACATATGGTTGATCTCTCCCCCTTCCCCCTACTCTACCCTGCCTTCCCTCTGAGATTTAATGGTCTGATTGATGCTTCTCTGTCTCTGGATCTGTCTTTGTTCATCAGTTTGTGTTGTTCATTATATTCCACAAATGAGTGAGATCATGTGATATTTATCTTTCTCCAACTGACTTATTTCGCTTAGCATAATGCTCTCCAGTTCCATCCATGCTGTTGCAAATGGTAGGAGTTCCTTCCTTTTTACAGCAGCATGGTATTCCATTGTGTTCTTTAATCCACTCATCTGCTGATGGGCACTTAGGCTGTTTCCAAATTTCCAGAGGTCCTTCCAAATTAATAACTTTTCTTCAATGAGCAGAGAAGATGGAAGCGGTGGAGTTTGCTGGGGTCCATACTACCTAGGGGTATGCCTCAAGCTTTACTAGCATAGGTTGCAGATGTGGTCACATGTACATTACCATGCCAAACCCCAACAGCTTTGAGTCATTTCCTGTTTATTAGCAAAGTTCTAGTTTTACCTAGTGGGTCCTCTCCCCCAAATATTTCTGAGGTTCTCTGGGGGATTTTTCTTTGTCCTGGATTCAAGCCTCCTTGTGGGTTGATTGGTGCCAACTTTTGGGGAACTCAGACATAGTTCTTGACTGTAATTCTTAGTCCCCAAAGTCTAACATGCTTGCTCCTTTTCCTCAAGGGATTCTGGGATGCTACAGATGGCGGGGCTGATAGATATTTGAAGCTCCAGAAGGTTTTTAAAAGTTTACATCTTTTTGAACCACATAATCAAGTGATCCCAACCACCTCCCTCTCTAATGCTGCTGAGCTACACTCTCTTTAACTCTGGATTTGTCCTTATTGGATCATTCTCATGCTAGTCTGGCATATGTATTCCACTGCAAATTCAAACACACACACACACACACACACACACACACACACACTCAGAATGGAGAGTATTTGTATGGCTGTTACAGGAAGGACTCCAGTATCAGCTGGACTTGGTTTCCCTTTAACAATTTAGGCTGGTGCTAAGTCCAGCTCACTGTCTGTATAATATTAATATTTCCCACACCTATGGAGATGACTGTGTATATTCACAAGACAAACCTTAGGTACCTAATAAATATTTAAATATTTTTCAATGAATCAATGAATGAACTAAATTTTCTTCAATTATTTCAATGTTATTTTTTTTAAAATTTGGCCTTTGTAGGAATGAACTTGGTCTTATAATTTTTGAAAGTATAGTTATAGCATTCAGAATAAGAAAACATATGTTAAGATCCTGCAGATTTTCCTATATAAAATTTCTTTAAAAGTTTATAATTCATAGATGCAAACAGGTTAATGGGGTTGACTGCATTACCTCTTTGCAGAACCGACATATGTTTTAGACACAACTTTGGGCAACTACTTGGTAAAACAGGCTATAGCTATGTTCAAACTTTTGTTCTTTGTATATGAGTGAGTAGTTCAACATTCAGTCTTATGATCCAACCTGGGACAATTAGAGTCTACCTTTCAGGTTTTTGAAAGTTTGCACAAAGACAGAGGTGATTGAAACTGAGTCATCATATGATAGAACTTGCTAAGATTCCTTAGAGTTGCTCCAGTTTTTGTCATTATAATGCTTGGAGACAGAGTTTTTGATTCTGAGTGACTTCCAATAAATCTGTTTTGCCTAGGTTAGCTCTTGCCAATGTCTGTTATCTGTAAACCAAAGAACAAAAACCATATGGCCCTAAATATAAATAACAATTGTAGAAGAGGATGCCTTGTTTATCAGCCAACAAAAATTGGAAGCCAAGTCTTAGAATCTAGTGAAGATATCTTGCCTTGATAAAATTAGGTACTCATTGAAAATTCAAAGGGCTTTGGTGTTAGAAAGTCTATCTAAATCATAGTAATGGTTTTCTATGTGGGATTTGGTAAATAATGTTAATTAAAATATAAAGATATATGAAAATATAAACTTAACATATCATTATAAATAATATTAAGTTAACATAAATGAATATTATTTTACTCTTCTATAATTTGGAAATGCTAATACCTGATCACTGGGCTACTGTAAGAATTAAATGAAAACGTAGATTGAAAGTCATAGCATAGAGCCAGCATATACAATATTTGGTGAGATAAAGCCAGAAAGACATACTGGAGCAGCACTTTGGAGAGCCTTGTATGCCATAGCGAAAAATTGGAAATTGATTTATTTGGAAACTGGAAGACATTGAAGGACATTGAGAAAGGGAGTGACATGATTGTTGTTGCACTGTTTGAAGATTAATGTGACACTGTGATGCAAGATGGACAATTGTGAAATGGTAAATGGCAAACTCTCAGGAGAACTTAAAGTAATCCGAGTGATAGCAATGAGAGCCTACACTGGGCGGGTGACGGAGGAAACAGAACAGACTGGAGGTAATTCAGACACACAAGGTGAAATGAGTTGGTTGTGGGGGTAGGTGATGGAGAAATATATAAATCAGAAATTCTTGAGGTTCCAAGTCTGATGGCTTGGGATAACAGCAAATATAGTTGGGGATGCTAGAGATATTACATGAAATACAACTAAGCAAAATTTAAAAAAATAAACAATTATGACAGAAATTATACTTTGAATATTGACTATAACATTTTTACATCTTGTAACATCTTAAGTTTCTGAACCATTATTATTTTGTGTGTTTCTTCATCAGTAATGGGTTATGACTCATTCACCATTTATGTATTAAGCTGATTAAATTCATCAAGATTGCCTTAAAATAAATAGTTTGGCTTTTCTTCAGATCTCCTGTTGTTCTTTTTTTTCTATGTAGACTATACCCTTAAATTGTGTCAAACGTGCACTTTAAACTCATCTATGATTGAGCAGTTCCTTAGTACCTAAAGTACTGCCTGTTATTTCACATTAAGTATCTTGTTTAATTTGTTTAATCTGTACAAGCCTACTATTAGTGGTAGGCATTATTATTATTTAGTATTTACTTTTTTATTTTCAAAGCTTTATTGTTGAAAATATTATATATGTTCCCTTTTCCCCCATTGACCCCTTCTAGCCCACCCCCGCCCCCCTCCCTAGGCCTTCACAACCCTATTGTCCATGTCCGTGGGTTATGCATATATGCATACAAGTTCTTTGGCATTATATTCTTGTTTCAAAAATAAGGAGGCTGGCCCTAGCTGGTTTGGCTCAGTGGATAGAGCGTCAGCCTGTGGACTGAAAGGTCCCAGGTTTGATTCCGGTCAAGGGCACTTGCCTGGGTTGCGGGCTTGATTCCTAGTAGTGGGTGTGCAAGAGGCAGATGACCAATGGGTCCCTTTCATCATTGATGTTTGTATCTCTCGCTCCCTCTCTCTTCCTCTCTGAAATTAATAAAAATATATTAAAAAAAGAATCAAATCCATTTAGAAAAATAAGGAAGCTGAAGTTCCAAGAGCTGTCCATTACTCAGCCCATGGCTGGACTTACTTCTGGGAATTACATTCTGTTAGTTTTCCAGCCTCAAGAACAAATCAACAGTGTGGACATGCTTCTTGAGACAAATGAAATTATGGTCCTGAATGATCATTCTCTCTTTCTGAAGCGTAAATTAGCTTTCATTGGAAGATTTACTACCATTGAAAGTATCCAACCAAATGTGTAACGGGCTGTTAAACGTGATTACTTTGAAATAAACACAGTTAAATCATAGGTAGGAGTTCTATAATATATATTTTATGGCAGTGGTTCTTAAACTTCTCTGTGCTATAAAACACTAAGTTACAGAGCTACCAGCGATAATGGTTTCTTAAAGCAGCTGGTTGTTATGGGATGGGGTATGTGTGGATGGCATAAAAATATCTGGAAGTTTGTAGCATTGACCTAGTTTATTTTTTTTCCCGATTAAGCTTTTTAGTGTGCTGATGACTTGTCCCCACTTGATTTCTGTAAATAATAAACATAATTTTTATGTGCAAAATCTATTCCCAACTTCATCCTGAATTTGTAACTACTGTATATTTAATAGTACTTTTCAAAAAAAGGCTACTTCTTAAAAAACACCATAGCATCTTTTGAGGTACTTTGAAAAAACAACAAATGATTCAAATAACAGTCTTCTAAATCATATATTTTAAATATATGTGTTCTAGCTGTGAATTATTTTCTTATCCAGATATCCCTTGCGAATAAAACAAGGCAAATGTGGAAAAAGGGGGCTTTAGAGATACGTTTACAGATACTGGTACATATTAATATCTAAGTTCCTGGATGAATTCTAGTATATTTCTGACATTTCTTGTCTCAGTTTCATCATCTGTGCAATTCAGTTTATGAAGATGTCGCCCTCACACAGAGCAGGTCTCAGTCAGCCCTTCTTTCTTTCTCACCTTAATGCTTTACTGGTCTGTCTCCTTTCTGAGGGGCCGTCTCAGTTCAAGTTTCTTCCCATCAACCACAGGCGCTACATTCACTCCTGGTCTCTTCCCCCCCACCCCTCCCACCAATCTTCTCTTTGCCCACAATAGTTCTTATGACATTTTTTGACATCATTTTGTAATTTTTATTGCATTATAATTTAAAATATTTTTACATAATTTAAATTCAATTTTGAAGATATTTATGTTAATTATTTTTAGTAATTGTGGAATATCAAGCAAGTGGTAATCTGAAGAAATGAGAGAGACTATTGCAGAATAAGGTAGATCTTCTTGAAACCACCCCCCCCCAAATTTGTCTATGGAGGCCAATACCAGTCACTGAATACATTTTTAATAAGGAGAAATGGATGCATACAATTAATAACAACGCTGTAAAATAAAGAACACGGGTCATTAGGCATGCAACAGCAGTGATGGTTGATCAATTGTTCAAGGTAGGATGGAAAAGAGCAATGTGTTGATGTGCAGGATTGATGCATAGAGGATGCCATGTAAGCAGTGTCTTGAAGGATGAATAGAACTTTTCTAGTTATTGGAAGAAAAGAAAATATCCCAACTTCTTACAAATATGCAACTTTATCCCAACTTGTGTTTCCACTTGGAAACTGGTCTGAGAGTATTCTGCAGTCTTTATATAGAAGTCTTAATTTTCTCCAGTTCATAAAAGCTGACTCTTCACTATCAGCGAATAATATATGAGTCATGGCACTATTCCTATCTTAAAGACAAATGACTCACCCAGAGAGAAAAAAAAATGTTAAATTAAATTGTTTTGCAATCATTTCATTGCATTTACTTTATTTCTCAGGACTCTTGAGACCGATATATCTCAAAGAGAAATTCATAAAAAATGTGGCTAATTTGTTAATCTGCTATGCTTTATATAGTCCCATTTTATTTCTTATATTAAAAATAGTAACTTTTAATTTGGAGTTAAAATGATTCAAATTTTAGTCAAACAAAAGATATGAAAATTTTTTATATAAGTGCAATTATTGACAGGCAGATATTCACAATGAATGACAAATGCATAAAAAGGTTATAAGACATATCTTGATATAGAGTAGCAACATGTACATATTATACTACACATATCATATGAAGTACAATCTCTTTTTTCTAGAAGCTTTTACATATATTTAGATTGGAAATCTTAAATATAGCATTCAGTGAATTTCACAATGTGATCAACAGATCAATGACAAAATATAGAGCATTAACATCAAAAAGCCCAGAAACAACCTTCATGCTCCTTTCCAGTCATTAATCCAAACAACAATAACCACTCTTAAATTATTAAGACATCTATTACTATATTAACTGTGTCTGTTTTGGAAATTTATGTTAAGGACATAATATTGTATATATTCTTTTGTTTCTAGTTTCTTCCACTCAACATAATGGATATTGTTGAATGTAAAAGAAATATACACATTATATATATTATATATATGATTTAGTTAAATTAATATTCTTCAATGGATATATACTTTTTATTGTTATAGATATATATGGCTTCCCTCCTCCCCATGCTTGACTAATTAAGAATGATGGTTCTATGTACATTTTTGGTTTAATGGTTCAAAGAGTGAGACCTGAAATCCAATAATTTAAATTTAAATTTCAATTCCAAAACTATTAACTTAGTGATCTTGGATATTACTTATCTATATTTGCCCCAATTCCTCATCTGTAAACTAGGTAAGTATATCTCCCCAATCAATTTATCTGAGAACTCCTTATTTTAAGGAATGCAAAGACCCTGAAATAGTGCCTGGCACATGGTGAGAACTCAATATATATGTTTGTTTTTTATTTACTTTTTTTTGCTTTGGATTATATGTATATAATTAATATTGTAATTTATTTTTATCTTGGTAGTACAGGTTGTTTAATCCCTCTCAGCTATTATTTGTTTTTAAAATTTTGCTGTAATATGTAGATTTGGAATTCTTTCAAAATAAGTTTGTGGCTAGACCCCGACACAACAAGAAGGTATACCTCTGAAAATTAGGGAGAGGGCTCTCTCCAGGAACACATTGGTAGGTGCCTTGATCTTGGACTTCCCAGACTTCAGAACTAGAAAATGGTGGCCTAATAGGCATCAGTGTAAGCACCTCCTCCTAGGGCAGTGATGGCGAACCTATGACATGCCTGTCAGAGGTGACAAGTGAACTCATTTTTTTGGTTGATTTTTTTTTTGTTAAATGGCATTTAAATATATAAAATAAACCGCTTGCCAGCCATAACCCACATAGAACCACCATAGTGCCCCGGAAGTGAGTGGCACAGTACCTCCTGGCAGGCTCCCAGATGTCTGCAAGGAGTGCCTGCTACCAGAGTGAGCTCTTGCACCAGGCCTCCTCACCAGCCCTCTGGGACCCATCTCCACTTCAGGCCACCCCGGGAGGGGCAACCCAGAGAAACCCAGCACACTCTTCACTCAGGGCCACAGGGGAATTTTGACTGTTTGACCCAGAGCAACCTGCACCTACTCCACCCTGGCCCCTGGGACAGTCCTGCTGGGGCCATCTAGAGCAACCCAATGTGCACCTCACTCTGGGCGACAGGAGAGTGCAGACTGAGAGAACCAGGGAAACCTGCCCCCACTCCACACTGAGGATGAGTGAACTGGAGAAACCCAGTATGAGTCTCACTCCAGGCTACAAGAAAGCGGGGACTGTAGGACCGAGAGAAACCTGTACCCTCTTCTTCCCAGCTTCTAGGACAGTCCTTCAGGGGCTACCTGCAGCAATCCAGAACATGCCTCACTCCAGGCCACAGGAGAGTGCTGTGGCAGTGACCCAGAGCAAGCCAGTGAGCTCAGCCAGAGGCCACAGGAACACACTGCAAAGGTGCTACCAGAGGGATCTAGGTTGCTACCCTGCCATGGGTGCTGGGGCAGCACAGTGTATTGTATGCCAGATGGCTCTGTGTCCTCACAAGGGGTCGCACAACAGAGAAACTATGCACTCGCTGCCACCACCCCGAGCATCTGAAGCAGATAACTGAGGGATCAGATCCCAAGAAGAAGGGGATATAACTCAGAGCAGAGACAATAAAGGCGTGAGACTCAAGGCAAACCCAGTGTAGGACCATTGCCCTAATAGGGTTTACAACCTCTCAAACCCCAAATAGGGTGCCCAGGGCCAGAAAGAGACAGCAAAAATGGGGAGACAAAGAAACAACACCCCAAGGAAAGAAAAGGAGGAATCTCCAGAAAAGGAACTAAATAAAAAGAGGCATGCAATATGTCAGAAAAAGAATTTAGAGTAAGGGTCATACAGTTCATAAATTGGATGGATGAGAAAATCAACTTATGTAAGAATCAATAAGAAATAAAAAAAATGATGTAACTACAATAAAAAACAGAATGGAAGTTTTCAATAGTAGACTAGAAGAGGCAGAGGATCGAATTGGTGATTTAGAAGATAGGGCAGCAAAACACACCCAGTCTGAACAGCAATTGAAGAAAAACATTAGAAAGCAGGAAGAGAGCCTTAGGGAGCTTTGGGACAACATGAAATGAAGTAACATATGTATAATAGGGGTGCCAGAAGGATAAGAAGAGGACCAAGGATTAGAAAATCTATTTGAAGAAATAATGAAGAAACTTACCTGATTTGGGGAAGAAAAAAGTCACACAAGCACAGAGAGTCACAAACAAGATGAACCCAAAAAGACCCACACCAAGATACGTTGTAATTACAATCACAAATATTAATGACAAAAAGAGACTCTTAAAAGCTGCAAGAGAGAGACAGAGAGTTGCCTACAAAGGATCTCCCATTAGATTATCAAATGATTTCTCAACAGAAACACATCAGGCCAGAAGGGAATGAAATAAAGTATACAAAGTGAGGCAAAGCAAGGGACTGGACCAAAGAATACTCTATCCAGCAAGGATATCATTCAAAATTGAAGGGGAAATCAAGAGCTTTGGAGACAAAAAAGGGTTAAGGGAGCTTATTACTACCAAGCCAGCAATGGAAGAAATGCTAAAGAGACTGTTGTAAAAAGAAGAAATAGAAAGGGAAGAAGGAACACAGGCACAAGGAATAAAAATGGCTACAAACAAGTACCTATCAATAATATCCTTAAATGTAAATGGACTAAATGCTCCAATCAAAAGACATGGAGTGCTGAATGGATAAGAAAACATGACCCAGATATATGCTGTCTACAAGAGACCCACCTCAGAACAAGGGACTCACACAGACTTAAAGTGAAGGGATGGAAAAATAACTTTCAGGCAAATGGAAATGAAAAAAAAACGCTGGGGGAGCAATACTTATATCTGACAAAATAGACCTCAAAGTGAAGGCAATAACAAGAGATAAGGAAGGTCCCTTCATAATACTAAAGGGATCGATACAACAAGAGGACATAACTCTGGTAAACATATATGTACCCAATGCAAGAGTACCCAAATACATTAAAAAAATTTGGAAGACATCAAGGAAGAGCTTGACAGCAATACAATCATAGTAGGAGATTTTAATACCCCATTGACAGCACTAGATAAACCCTCTAAACAAAAAATCAGCAAAGAAATAGCAATCCTAAACACTCATTAGATCAGATGGACTTAATCGACATCTTCAGAACATTTCACCCCAAATCCACAGAATATACATTCTTCTCAAGTGCACATGGGACATTTTCAAAGATAGACCACATATTGGGACACAGGCAAAATCTCTTCAAATTCAAGAAGATTGAAATCATATCAAGCATCTTCTCAGATCACAATGACATAATATTAGGAATCAACTACAATAAAAACAATAAAAAAGTTCAAACAATTGGAGGCTAAATAGCATGTTATTAAACAATGATTGGACTACCAAAGAGATCAAAGAAGAAATAAAAAACATCCTGGAAACAAATGACAATAAAAACACAAGAATCCAAAATCTATGTGACATAGTGAAAGCAGTCCTGAGAGGGAAATTCATATCATTACAGGCCTACCTCAAAAAACAAACAAACAAACAAACAAACAAATAAAAAAACTGGTAATAAATTATCTAACTCTACAACTTAAAGAATTAGAAAGAGAGCAACAAGAAAAGCCAAGAGTGAGCAGAAGGAAGGAAGTAATAAAGATCAGAGCAGAAATAAATGACATAGAGACAAAAACAAACAAACAAACAAACAAACAAATACAAAAGATCAATTAAAGCAAGAGCTGGTTCTTTGAAAGGATAAACAAGATTGATGAACCTCCAGCCAGGGTCACCAAGAAGCAAAAAGGACCCAAATAAACAAAATCAGAAATGAAAGAGGTGAAATAACAACAGGCCCCACAGAAATACAAAGGATTGTAAAAAAAAAAATACTATGAACAAACAACTCTATTTCAACAAACTAGTCAACCTAGAAGAACCTGCAAAACTTAATCTGAAAGAACTAAAATATCTGAGTAGGCTGTTAGCTATGAAGGAAATTGAAGCAGTACTGAAAAAACTTCCAGCAAACAAAGCACTGGGCCAGACGGCTTTAAAGGGGCGTTTTACCAAACATTCAAAGAAGAACTAAAACCTATCCTCCTCAGACTATTCCAAAAAATTAAAGAGGAAGGAACACTTCCAAGCACTTTCTATGAAGCCAGCATCACCCTAATACCAAAAACCAGATAAAGACACTACAAAGAAGTAGAATTACAGGCCAATATCTCTAATGAACATACATGCTAAAATCCTCAACAAAATCCTAGCAAATCAGATCCAGTATTACATTAGAAAGACCATACACCATGACCAAGTGGGATTTATTCCGGGGATGCAAGGATGGTACCATATCCACAAATCAATAAATGTGATACATCACATAAAAAAATTGAGAGACAAAAATAACATAATCATATCAATTGATGCAGAAAAAGCATTTGACAAAATACAACACCCTTTCCTGATAAAAACTCTCAGCAAAGTGGGAATAGAGGGATCAACCTCAACATAATAAAAGCCTTATATGACAAACCTATTGACAAGATCATACTCAATCGGAAAAAACTAAAACTATTTCTCCTAAGAACAGGAACAAGACAAGGATGCCCACTCTCACCATTCCTGTTTGACATAGTACTGGAAGTGATAGCCATAGCAATAAAACAAGAAGAAGAAATAAGAGGCAGCCAAATTGGAAAAGAAGAAGTAAAACTGTCATTATTTGCAGATGACATCATATTGTACATAGAGAACCCTAAAGACTCTATTAAAAAACTACTACACTTAATAAATGAATTTGGCTATGTAGCAGGATACAAAATTAACACCCAGAAATCTATGGATGTTTTTATACACTAATAATGATCTCACAGAAAGAGAAACAAACAAACAAACAATCCCATTTACCATCGCACCAAAAAATTAAGATACCTAGGAATAAACAGTTAAGGAAATAAAAGACCTTTACTCAGAAAACTACATGACATTGAAAAAAGAGATAGAGGAAGACATAAACAAATGGAAGAACATACTGTGTTCATGAATTGGAAGAATCAACTTCATTAAAATATCCATACTACCCAAAGCAATCTATAGATTTAATACAATACCATTAAAATACCAATGGCATATTTCATAGACCTAGAACAAACCCTCCAAAAATTCATATGGAATAAAAAAAACCCTGAATAGCCACAGCAATTTTGAGAAAGAAGAACAAAGTTGGAGGGATCACAATATATCAAGCTCTATTACAAAACCACTGTTCTCAAAACTGCCTGGTACTGGCACAAGAACAGACATATAGACCAATGGAATAGAACAGAGAACCCAGAAATCGACCCAAGCCACTATGCTCAATATTTGACAAAGGAGGCAAGAGCATACAATGGAGTCAAGACAGTCTCTTCAATAAATGGTATTGGGAAAATTGGACAGATACATGGAAAATATTGAAACTAGACCACCGAGTTGTTGGGTGTTTCCTTCCCACGTCCTGCGTGGGTCAGGGTTCAGGGCCTGGAACAGAGCCGCACACAAATGAAAATGAAAAGACAAGAGATAATTTTGAAATATTGGGGGACCAGGCAGGCAAGTCCAACTCAAGGGGAAGGACTTCCACCCTTGCTTAGGCCTCACCAAGCTTTTATTGATCTGGAATGCATTCATAGCATAGCCCTTAGGCAGGCGACCCCCCATTAACAGGCAGACTAACCCATCAGCAAGGATTTACATAATAATAAATGGGGCGTTAGTTTCAGCTACCACTGTCTGGACAAACAGAGGTGGCGCCTAGCTCCGACCTTTGTTAGGGCTTCAAAGGCACCCAGCCTTCGGCGGCGGGGGGGAGGGGGGGGGTTCTGTCTATGCTTATCAGATAGTGAAGGCAATAAATAGTTTCCCACACCGAATTACACCATACAACAAAATAAGCTCAAAATGGATACAGGACTTAAATGTAAAATGGGAAACCATAAAAATCGTAGAGGAATCCACATGCATCAAAATATCAGATATATGTCATAACAATATCTTTACTGATACAGCTCCTAGGGCAATGGAAACTAAGGAGAAAATAAACAAATGGGACTAAATCAAAATAAAAATCTTTTTCCCAGCAAAAGAAACCATCAGCAAAACAACAAGAAAGCCCACTGCATGGGAGAACATATTTGCTAATGTTATATCCAATAAGGGCCTAATCTCCAAAATTTATAGGGAACTCATACATCCTAACAAAAAGAAAATAAACAATCCAATCAAAAAATGGGCAAAAGGCTTAAATAGACACTTTTTGAAAGTGGACATACAGAAGGCCAAGAGACCTATGAAAACATTCTCAAAGTCATTAATCATCCGAGAGATGCAAATCAAAACGACAATAAGATACCATCTCACACCTGTCAGAATGGCTATCATCAACAAATAAACAAATGACAAGTGCTGGTGAGGATGTGGAGAAAAAGGAACCCTCATGCACTGCTGGTGGGAATGCAGACTGGTGTAGCCACTGTGGAAAACAGTATAGAGCTTCTTCAAAAAATTAAAAATGAAACTGCCATTTGACCCAGTGATCCCGCTACTAGGAATATATCCCAAGAAATCAGGAACACCAATCAGAAAGGATATATGCACCCCTATGTTCATAGCAGCACAATTTGCAATAGGTAAGATTTGAAGACAGCCTTAGTGCCCATCAGCAGATGAGTGGATTAGAAAACTGTGGTACATCTACACAGTGGAATCTATGCTGCTGTAAAAAAGAAAGAACTCTTACCATTTGCAACAGCATGTATGGACATGGAGTGCATTATGCTAAGTGAAATAAGCCAGTTGGAGAAAGATAAATATCACATGATCTCACTCATTTATGGACTATAATGGATGACATAAACTGATGAACAAAAATAGATCCAGAGACAGAG
>NW_005871096.1:610619-612690 GCF_000147115.1 Myotis lucifugus
ACCCTTAACTGCCCCCCCCAACGGCCTGGTCGCCCCTCATGGCACCCCCGCCAACCTGGTCGCCCCATGCAGCCTGCTCCTCAGTCATTTGGTCATCCCTCACTAACTTCTCTGTCGGCCTGGTCACCCCACGCAGCTGGCTTGTCAGTTGTTTGGTCATCCTCACTAACCCCCTGCCGGCCTGGTCACCCCACACAGCCTTCTTGTTCACTTGTTTTGTCGTCCCTCACTAACACACCTTCCGGCCTGGTCATAGGCAGCCATCTTGTGAGGGTGTGAGGGTTAATTTGCATATTACCTCTTTATTATATAGGATAGAAGAGTGAAGATGATAAAAAAAAAGTAGAGAAGACAATGATGTGAGAAGGGTGACATACCTATCAATAAAATGTTTCTGGAAGAATTACAGAGAATGATACATGAAGATATTTAATGGAGGAGATAGTCAATAATTTTGCAGGCATGATGGTTGGTATTGAATGTATAATTGTTTCTTTGATGTAATTATTCTCTTACACTAAAAAATGTAGACACCCTTTGAAATATATCAACAATCTACAAAATCTGTCAAATTCATAAGCTTTAGAGTTGGTGGCTAATTTTTTGGAAAACTGAAGGAAGACAGTGTCAACAAGCATAGGAGCAGGGCAATTGCAGGTTCCAGGTCATAATGGAGGCTCAGGCTGCCTCAGGGATGGAATCAGGAGCAACTTAAAGCCCTGTCATCAAGCACACTGTACTATTTAAGGGGATGGGAGCTGAATAAACTTATTCAGATGCTCAAGGAAAGGTGAGCCTGGAAGACTGGGGAACTGAGAAGATTTAGATCAGTGGTTCTCAGGTGGAAGTGATTTTTTCTTTTTTGTCCTCCAGGGGACATTTGGCAATGTTGACAGATATTTTTGGTTATCACCAATTGGGGTGTGGGGAGGGTGTGCTACTGGCATTTAGTGGGTATAGACCAGGGATGCTGCTACACATCCTACACTGCACAGGAAAGCCTGCACCTCCTCTCTTCCCACCTACAACAAAGGCTTGTCTGGCCCAAAATATCAATGGTGCTAAGATTGAGAAACCTTTGGGTTATACTTGTTTCCATACTTGTTTTCTAGTCTGGCCAAAAATATTGGTTAAAAGTTTTATTCCTAAAGAATTAAATGATCTCTATGTTAGTTCACTCTGTGATACAATTTACTTTCCACAGCATCTAAACAGCACCATGCATAAATTTACATTTTAAAAAATTCATGAACTTTCCTTCAAGTTAGAGCCAAGGTTCTAACAAAAGTACGTTTTATCCTAGTAGACAAGAGAGCATGGATATTTAAATGAAACCATCCAACACAGAGAACCATTAAAAAAATCCCCAGTTTTGTTGATGGCATATCCACAAAGTCCATAGGAAATGGCATGAACTAAACGTTTAGAGATGAGATCTGTGAAGAAGGGTATGGGGGCACATGGCATTTGTGTTATGAAGGAAGCAGTGTGGTGCATATATTGGATTAGGGAGAAAAATGAAGAGACAGGAAGGCAGATACTATAGCAGAAGGTTTGGTGAACTTTGATTACAGTTTTGCTTGTATAAGTGAAGAATCTAGAACAGTGCTTGTGTTCAAATAACATTTCTTGAATAAATAAGTAAGTAATATGGATATCACATGGTAAATAAGACACGTGGCAGTAAGACATCTAAGATGATTCTAAGGTTTCTGAAATGTGACACTAGGTGAATGGCTATATCTAGCATTCAGAAGTGAAAAAGCAGATTTGCAAGAAGAATGGGGAAGATAGTTCAGTACTGGAGAGGTAGAGTTGGAGGTAGAGTTAGAAGGGGAAATTTCTGAAAGTCAGGTGTACATACATAAGCATCTGAAGTTCCAGAGATAGAGATAGAGGTATATATAGATATATACCTCTAGAGATAGAGATAGAGATAGAGATAGAGATAGAGATAGAGATAGAGATAGAGATAGAGAGACAGAGAGAGAGAGAGATAGAGATAGATAGAGATAGAGATAGAGATAGAGATAGAGATAGAGATAGAGATAGAGATAGAGATAGAGATGGT
>NW_005871096.1:612790-631769 GCF_000147115.1 Myotis lucifugus
CCCGGTGCACAAAAATTTGTGCACTGGGTGGGGGGGGGGGGTCCCTCAGCCCGGCCTGTGCCCTCTCACAGTCTGGGACCCCTCAGGGGATGACCATCTGCTGGCTGAGGCCTGCTCCCCAGGGGATTGGGCCTAAGCTGGCAATCAAACATCCCTCTGGCAGCCTGGCAGCCCTCGGGGGATGTCCACTTGCCAGCGGGGAGCAGACCTAAGCTGCAGTCAGACATCCTTAGAGCTGCTTAGGAGGCAGGAGAGGCTCCCACCATCACCGCTGTATTGGCAGCCATCAGCCTGGCTTGTAGCTGAGCAGAGCTCCTCCATGTGGGAGCTCACTGACCACCAGGGGCAGCTCCTGCATTGATCGTCTGCCCCCTGGTGGTCAGTGTGTGTCATAGTGACCAGTCATTCCCAGTCTTTCTGCTGTTAGGGTCAGTTTACATATTACTCTTTTACTATATAGGATAGAGGCCTGGTGCATGGGTGGGGGCCGGCTGGTTTGCCCTGAATGGTGTCCCGGATCAAGGTGGGGGTCCCCACTGGGGTGCCTGGCCAGCCTGGATGAGGGGCTGATGGCTGTTTTCAGGCTGCCCACACCCCCTTCAGGGTGGGGGTCCCACTGGGGTGCCTGGCCAGCCTGGATGAGGGGCTGAGGGCTGTTTTCAGGCAGGCCAAGCTTGCAACTGAAGCTCCCAGTCTCTCCTTTTTTCCTTTTTTTTTTTTTTATTCTGGGACTTATTTACCTTCTGTAATTGAAACTTTGTTGCAGCTCCAGCTCAGATGCCGGGCTATCTGAAAGCAGGTCTCTGGGGTTTGTTTTGCTTCTATAATTGAAACATAGTTGCATTTCGGAGCTGTTGCTTTCAGGCTCAGAGCCGGGCGCAGCAGGCGGGGAACCTTGGCTTCCTCCATTGCTGGGGCAACCAAGCCTCATGTTTGCTTCAGCTGCGTGGCTGCCGGCCGCCATCTTGGTTGGCAGTTAATTTGCATATCACCCTGATTAGCCAATGGGAAGGGTAGCGGAGGTATGGTTAATTACAATGTTTGTCTATTATTAGATAAAATATATATATATATATATATATATATATATATATATATATATAGAGAGAGAGAGAGAGAGAGAGAGAGAGATAGAGATAGGTAGAGAGAGTTCCAGGTTAGAACTAGAGATTGGGAATCATTTGCAATGTAGATAATGACTTGGATAGGGACTAGATAGCTCTTTTACTGAATCCTCAGTTCACCTAACAGAAACATCAAGTTAACTTGCCAATGCACTCAAGTGCAATGACAAGACTATTTAAATAATCACTTTTGTTTAGTGTTACCTCAGCTGTTTTAAAAAGTATTGAATACAAACAAACGATTCTCCTTGGAAACAGGTGCCCCAGAAATGCAACAGATTTGTTATGACAGTGCTGCTGATATTCACATTTTTAGATTTCCTGTTTAGAAATTACCTAGGAATTTTACTGAGCTTCTCTAGGAACATCACCTTTCTGAAATGCATTTTAAAAACAGCTGATTTTTTAAAAATATAAAAATAATAACAATAACAACTAATGTTGATTGAGCACCTAATATGTGTAGTGAGCACTGTACTAAGTGCTTAATGAACATATCATATTTAGTCTTTATAAGTACCCAATAAGCTAAGTATATTTAATATTTTTAGTGGAGAAAACGGGCTTAGAGGAATTAAAATAATTTGCCCAAGTCCACACAGGTCTGCCTAACAGAACAATCTTTTGAATAGCTTGAGTATTAATAATTTGATTTTAAAATATAAATATAGAATAATGAAAGCAATTTCATAAGGTATTTCTGGAGAATCACCTTCCCACTTAAAAAAAAAAAAAAAAAAAGAATTCCACAAGACACTGAAATGTGTAGCCTATTAAAATATTATTTTGAGGAATAATCTGCAGTTAGGTTATGTTTTGTTTGGGTAATGATTGTTTGGTTAATAATTTTAATTATTTTATGGTCACTCATTTTGTTCAAAATGTAGAAGGCAAAGCAGCACTGACTTATGACTCTCCCAATAACTTGGAATTTAATCACAAACCACTTCTATTCTTTAGTTTTCCAGATTTGTTCCTTTTGTCTTTCCTATATAACATGGTCCTGATGCAAGTGACTTTTTAAAACATCTTTATTGTTGAAAGTATTACAGATATCCTGTTTTTTCCCCATCAACCCCCTCCGCCCGACAGTGAGTGACTTTTTAATCCCTCCACACCTCAGAATCTTGCAGAGCATGTTGTATAGAAAAGAATCGGGCTGGCTGGCATGGCTCAGTGGCTGAGTGTCGCCTTTGAACGAGGAGGTCACGGTTCGATTCCCAGTCAGGGGCACATGCCTGGGTTGCAGGCTCAATTCCCAAATGTGGGCCATGCAGGAGGTAGCCAATCAGTGATGTTCATCATTGATGTTTCTGTCTCTCTCTCCCCCTTTCCCTTCCTCTCTAAAATCAATAAAAAAAAATATTTTAAAAAAGAATCAATTAAAATGTGTCAGGTAGAGGAATGAGGTTAACACACACACACACACACACACACACACACACACACACACACCCCAGGAATGAATCTATACATATACCTTTGTTATACTCTAGTTCCCTACTGTTCCCTACTGTTATTTGGTGGGGTGTCCTCCACATCCTCACCTGTTCCCAGGGGATGTGGGCTTCTTAGGGTGCCACGGGAACAAGAATTTCTTGAAGCCCCCTCAGGAGGATGGGGTTTCCTGGAAAGCTTTAATGATGCTATAACATGAAGGGCGTTTCCCTCCCAAGTCCCATCTTCCCTCTGTCCTGCCATTTTGTCTTCAGCAGGGCTGGAATCAAAACCACTGCCCAGAGTTCTGCTCTCTGTTTGCACAGTCCAGACCAGCATCAGGCTGGCTCGGCTTGTGTTCCCAGCTGCAGTCCATTGAGTGGAGGGTCTGCATGGCCATGGTCCAGGCAGCTGCTAGAGCCACAAGGCAGGCTAGCAAGGATCTTGGGGCAAGAAAATGCAAGGAAGCAGGCACGAAGCAAGAGGAATAAGGGAGAGAGAACTCTTTGTTTTGGGTTTTTAACCAGGGGCTTATCTAATGAATCCTTCAGGATTTTGTGTGCTTGTAGGGGCTCTACCCCCTAGCCAATCCATGGTTCCCCAGCCTAGACTGACAGCCAGGTACCTTCCCTACATCACTGGGACTTCACTGTGCATCCATCCATCTTCCCTTTATTGGACCCTTTCCCCCAGTGATTTGCAGGGGACGAACCTGTGGTTCCCCGGGGCGTGTGACGTTTCAGCTTCCTGGTGAAGCTGCCCAGATGACCATACTTATAATGTCTGGCCTCCGCCTTGCTTTCTTCCTATTTTAATATTAACTAGATAGTTACAACGGTAACGATACCATAGGTAAACATTTAAATATTCACCCAAGAAATTATTTACAAAAGTTAGTAACATAATAAGTATCAAATATTAAAATGAATAGTTTCTAAAATCTGTGATTTCATTAAAAATTACTGTTATAGAGTACCTTTGGGTGTCAAGCTGTTAATGTGTTTCTTTGTGCTGGGTAAACAAATGATGGAGGGAAAAGGTTCATGTATACATTTTTTCTGCCTTAAAAGGGGCAGTTATAATGAAAGAGAAGAAAGAGAATATTATTTAAAACAAAACAATTCCAAACTCTCCACCTCAAAACAAACAAGCAAACAAATAAAAACCTATTCCCTCCAGTAATTTCACTTTTGTTGTTAAATTCATGTAAGTGGAGACTCTTAATGTACACATTATCTGAAGAGTCAAGCTACATTTTTTAATTCTTGAAAAGATCTGTAGGCCATTTATGAAATGTGCATCATCTTTACTTTGTAGATGATTATATTCGTATTTAAGGATGAAGGTAAACAGATGCTGAGAGCTTACTACTGGGAGCTAATCTATTTAACTATTTATTTTCAGTGAATATATTCATTATTAATTATCTTATCTTTCTAATGGGTGAAAGCATGATTAAAAATGTTAGAGTCACCTTTAGTAATTGGGTTGTGCTCTAAAATATTCAACACATAGAATGACTTTTTTTTTAATACTGTGGACCCCTATGTATTCATGTTTCAGAGATTCTATTAAAATTCCTGTCTCTGTTTAAGCAAAAGTGAAGTAAATAAATATTAGTGCACATTAGCAAATATATTGGTGAGTTTTTTTACATAACCTTTACCAAAGGGCCCCATTTATTCTGGCTGCTTACATTTAGTGTAATTCAGATAAGTATGCTAGTTTATCTTGGAATGAAATATTCATTCTTCTTATTGTTATTCATATTCTTTCATAACTGGAAGAGAGGTTACATGTGTTTTGTAAAAACCATTTAATACATTTGTACAATACTGATTATTGTCGAAAACTCTTCATACAAAGGATCACAAAGATAATTCAATAAAAAGTATTTATATTAAATATATGAAAGTAACCAATTATATTACTGCAATGTGGAATCAACAGTATTTTTAGGGTTTAATGCATGGTTAAAGTTCAATTGTGAGGCATCAGGGAAACCAGATAGAGAATTAGTGGTCAATATCCTTCACAATTTAGTTCTGTGTGGCTTTTGTCCCCCTCCCCCCGACTTATATACAATTTAACTGATTAGTAAGTGTTAAATAGGACAAAACCATAAATGTTCTTACAATGTTCATTCATTTGCCATAAGAAAATTTGATAAACCTCATAATGGTAACATGGGTCTGGTTATTTACATATGTATATTTCCACTAGAGCTTTGATGCATGAAATTTGTGCAAAGGGCTCAGCCCTTGCATCTGCGGTGGCTTGCCTCGGCCCAAGGCAACTATGGCGGCTGCTTCAGCCCTCACAGCCCCGCTTCCTCCGGAAGGACATCTGGTCTAATCAGCATATTACGCTTTTATTATTATAGACTAGAGGCCCGATGCATGTAATTCGTGCAAGAGTAAGCCTCCCTTCTCCCGGCTGCCGGCACCGGCTTCCCTCCAACACCCAGGACCTGAGTTTCCCTTGCAGCCCTGGTTTGTCTGGAAGGTCACTCGGAAGGACATCTGGTCTAATTAGCATATTACACTTGTATTATTATAGATATGTACTGTTGTTTGCTTTTTAAAATTTTTTTGTTGAATTTATTGTGTAGTTTCTTAAGCACTATTGCTGGTATAATTTTAGTGTACTTCCCTTGAGCCAGACAAAGCAGGATGTCACTCAAAATCCATTAACAACTGACTTAAAATATACATGAAATCTGTGGTGCTGCCTGATCAGAAAAAAGAAGAAAAAACAGAGAAGTCCATCTATGCAGTTGAGATGGTAAAATTAAACATTCAGAAGTATTTCATGAATTATTCAAGGCAATGTCATTAGTGTCTTAGAAATAGATAAGAAGACAATGAAATATCTGACAAACAGCCAAAGAAATGTAAAATGAAATGAGAATGAAGGCTGAACGGATAGGTGGAGATTTAAGGCATATGGACTAATTAGACTCTTATGTAACTTGAATACAGGGATGAGACCTGTAAGACCAACACATTTGTAGATATAGTATCTGTTTAGTGAGCATACAGGCTCCAGAATGTTCTAGTTTTGTCTAAGGGAGGGGGGGGGGAGGAGTTGGGAGGAGAAAGAGAAAGAAAGAAGGAAAGGGGCAGAAAGGAAAGGGGAGAAAAGCAAAGAAAACCCACTTTCCAGGTCCCTGGAAACTTCTTAAGCAATATAAAATCTTGATTTTCAGACATGGAAATCCCAATTTGCTTGAGAAAGTGTTAGAGTTTCTTTATTGGGTAAATATCTTTTATCAAAGGTTAACATGATGAAATCAAACAAATAGCATTAATACTTTTATATTATTTTAAGGAAAAAATCCTTATTGTTGATAAATTAAAGTTCTGATCCTATTTATTTATTATTACATTACGTTATATAAACTGTAATTTAAAACATTTAAAGAAGAAATACATTTTAGATTGAGACTTTAATTTGAAAATATGAATATTTTTATACAGTTTGAAAACAATATGGTAATGATCTTATCTTAATAGTTTAGTACTTACTATATTTAGAAGTATTATGAGATGTAAATGAATTACTTAAGAATTTGTGGGATTTGTGTTTGCTAGAAGAGTTTTTGCTACTCTTTCCATTTTATGCACATGAGTTTCAGGTACCCAAGATCCCAGTCAGCCATCCTCAGGTCTGAGGAGATAATAAACTTTGCAATCCTACCCAGCATACAAATATGCTTTTAATGATATATTTGAATTACATATTTGGGGAAGCTAAATAGAACCATAAGTTGGGAAAATATTAATCAAAAGCCACCTTTAAAGTGGTTGTTAAATATTTACTGGATTTACAATTAGATAATAAGATTGGGAATTTATTTTAAAAGTTTAATGAGTAACTTAGGTGGAGAAGTAGGGACCAAAAATACTTTCCTGCCTGAAACACTGGAAACACCAGGCAAAAACAATATGAACCAACAGTTCTCAAGAAACAGCATTATGCAGTGAAGGACAGTGACCACTGGAAGGCGGAAAACCAATGAGGTGTGCCCTTTGATTGCTCAAGGCTCCTCCCTCATTGCTAAGGTCTGAATGGATGCACACCATTTTTGTAAACCATGGATGGAGCCTTCTCAATATTATGATTCTAATTCAGTGTGGTAGTTGGCAGGAGACGGGTTCTGCAATTGCTTACAGTACCTCTGTTAAATAATTGTTATTGACTATATAGTAGGGATCTGGCCATCAGGTTAATTCAATAATGGGTGGTTCCTCTTTATGAAATAGGAATAAAGTTTGTTATAAGAGTTCATCAATGTAATGAGTACAAAAGATTTCGCTGTTGCTTAGAACTTAGTGAGTGTCCGGTAAGTATTGACTATTAGAAATAATATGGAGGCAATATGCATATTTGAAAGTCAGTAAATTATGAAGCAGATGATCAAGATACTAAAGCCTAGGTATAGAAATTTGGAAAAAATTCTCTAACCCACTTGGGGGATCCTTTACTTAATCTATAAAACAGATTTAATAAAATCTCTGAGAATTAAATCATTTGTTCAGGTCCTTTCCCGGTTTAGGTTTTATTTTACAAAAGAAAACTCAAAATAACAAAATGAAAAATCCTTAGGGATTAGATGGAGACATATTTGGAAAAGCCACAGAAAAAAGACATTCACAAGGTGTATCTTTGAGGAGTTGATTCTGTTGATCCTGTTGTGTTGTGATTTGTCACTTGTCCCCCATATAATTCTTCTTGAATTATTTATAAGATATAGTCACAATAGAGGCAGGCAGAGAGCATGAGCCCCGCTTTTCTTGTGCATTTTTTCCTTTAAAAAATGAGTTGAAGAGAATTGCTAAACAGTTTGAGTACTGAGGTTGCTGATCCATTCTTGATTCCAATTAACCTTAATTTGTTTAGAGGCTCAGCAACACCAAGTGAATCTAACTGGCCAATTAGCAGACCAGCAACATGAGTTCAGCTCACCAAAGACTGTTTATCAGTTGGACATGAAGAGGGCAAAAGTCTGTTAATTCTGTGATAAGTGTCAGGGCACGGCTCTGTCTTGTAGAGCTTCTTAACTTGGGAGATAGAGAACGTACACATTCTGAGATATTGAATGTAGGGATTGCTGAGGAGTGACCTGCATCTCATTTGGGGATTTTATGAGCAAGTACAACTGCAGCTACTTACAATTAAACATTAATAAGACTATTGCATGTACCCATGAGGTTTAGACCATGATTAATTATTTGCTTCAAATAGTTCTTGGTAAGGACTCAGTGTTCAACAAATGCTAATGAAGATTATTATGTTATTTGTAAACTTTGCAAAGTATTTCCTTAGTGCCTATCCATTGCTTTTGATAAAAGTCTATTCTACCTATAAAGGTAAAAATATAATATATGCCATTATCTTGAACCAGGATTTTTGAAACACACATCTACTAACTAACTTAAGGGAGTTGAAGGGAGTATCATTTCCTTCCTGGACAACCATCATCTAATCTCTTGTTTAAAGATGAAATCTTGTAGTCACTACAAGCTGAAATGAAAATCTATTTTATTGCATTGTTGGTCACTAAATTTGAATTTGCCATATCCAAAATTATTAATACAAGCATAAAAAGTATATTTGCCACACACTGTTGACCAATGAAAATTACTAAGAAAGTGGACTTTGGTTATTCTTAAGACAGGAGGAGAACTGATGAGGTGTCAACATGAGAATGGGAAGCAGCAGCTAATTTCAGCTCTGATGGTAACCATGATACGCAACCTCAGGCAACTCATTTAATTTCAGGAAACCTCTAGTTTTGTCATGGTAGTATTAATGTGTGCCTACTTCCCAAATGTGTTGTTGGGATTAATTATTTAATGTTTATCAAGTGCTTTGGAGATGCAGACTAAAGACTAGATGCCAAGTTTATTACTGGGAATAGGATATATCAGGAAACTGCATTCCTTTTCACCAGGGAGTATTGGTGTGCAGTGAGGGTGCCTTGAAGAGAGAGCCGCTCAAAAGGTGAAAAAAATGAAGATGAAACAGCCACTTCTCAATGAATCAGAATTTTTTCCTGCCCTTTTCTTTTGAAGAAATGTGTTTGACAAGCAATCATAATAGGGATGTATTTAAAAATTAAATCTAGAAAATATCTCCAGGGCCAAGCAGTGTCAGCTACATTAATTGCACAGTAAGAGTTTGTATTCTAAATAATTACTTTTCTCTGATAGCGGACAACAAGAACTTCCCACCACAAAGAAAGACTTATGTTGAATCTACTTTTAAAATAAGAAACTGGACACATTTAAATGGTTGGTTTGAATGCAGTTTTAAATTAAGAAACACAAGCAATTAAAATTTAGGATTTCTAAAAGGGGTAGAAACCAAAGGATTTTTCTAGCTAATTAATAGATTTGAGTATAAACAAAAGCACTCTATCCTATCAGGAGGATTCTACAGGAGGCTTTCCAGAAAGAAAAAGTAAAGTTTAGTAATTGTTCATTTGGTTAACATGGGACTAAAGCAGTAGTCTGTGTTAGATATCATGAGTCACTGGCCACAGATTGAATAACCTAAGACTTTCAAAAGTTTTCACTTTTTACACAGATGAGTTTTGGGCTAGTATTTAAAATTCATAGAAATGTGGAAAGATGTTACAATTTTACATTATGCAAATGAAGAAACCAAGGCCCTCATATTGAAAGACTAGGCCAAGTTTCCATTGCTAGTTGATAGCTAAACAAATATCCTGACATGTATATATTTTTCCTCTACATCAAATCCAATACATTACATTCTAAATGCTAAAAATAGCAAAAATATGACAACAAATTTACTTACATATCTGTCCAAGTGATGATCTCAGGACAAGGGTAGGTAACACAATGAGGTTTTGCCAAACCATTATTCATTGAAAGTTTGGTACATTTTGTTCCGTGGAAGCTTCCTATACCTAAATCTCAAGAACTAGATGTGAAGATACCTTGTGATGTTTATAGAGTTAAGTGGTGTATTTAAAGATATTTGGCTCCCAAGTAAGG
Source organism: Myotis lucifugus (assembly GCF_000147115.1). Taxonomy (NCBI): domain Eukaryota; kingdom Metazoa; phylum Chordata; class Mammalia; order Chiroptera; family Vespertilionidae; genus Myotis; species Myotis lucifugus. Next base: position 622,377 of record NW_005871096.1, read on the forward strand.
GCTGAGTTAACCTCAGATATTATTGCAAATATGGTTTGTCATTTGACTACCCTTTCTTTCTTATCACATCCCTCTATCGATCCAACTTTTAGTCCTTGCCTTCTACCAGCCATCAACCAGCTATTGCGTACATCCCTCTGTGTTTTCTTCTTCTCTTTCCCTGACACCATTGTAGAATGTGAAGGTTGAACCAATCTTAGGTAAAGTTCTTTTTTACCCTTCCTCTTCCTCTCTGTTTCTTTTTCTCTGATAGTGGTATGAAGTAGACATAAGAAGAGGCAACAATGATGAAAAAGAAAGTGGATGACGTTTTAGAAAGATGAAAGATTTCCATATTCTTTTTCTTTGAATTAATAAAAAGTGATGCATCATTAATCTTTATGAAATCATCTCAATCTTCTAAACTCTTTATATATTATTTAACCCCATAATACTCTAGAGTAGGTGCTATTTTCTCCCTGAATTACTTGCTCAAGAATGAAACAAGTTTGAGAGCTATACTAGTAATTTTAAATTATGTCTTTTTGATACTAAACTATTTGATATAGGATTCATTGATATGAAGATCAATTAATTGAAAAGGAATGTTAGAAATTCTGAAACAGAGACATACAGACAGAAATATGAGCAGTGATATCCAATGACTACTTGCTATCAATCACTACACACTCCTTTCCTTAAATAAAGTAAATATAAAAATAAAATAAAGTTACACATTTGAAAATCAATAAGATACTTTTTTTTTTACTCTTATGACTTCCAAGCATCCTTTCAGGTACCCTTAAGTATAAATACAAACACACCAAATTCAAATTAATATACAATTCTAAGTGTACTTTGAACCTTGACTGTATTGGACCCTCAACATTTAGTCACTCAGTTCCTCTTTGGATCTTCTTTTTCAATCTTCTAGCTCTACATTGCTCTCCTCCATGACTGTCTATTTGTATGCTTGTGTGCCTTTAAATGTTTCCATTCTTATTTTGGGCCTAAAATTTTAATTCATGTCCTCTTTGTCTGAATTTACTCCAAGTTCAGAGTTAGAGTGAAGACATATTGACAACTACATGTCTATAGCTTTTGTATTCCTATTCTTTTTTTTAGCTAAATCATAGTCATTACAAAGTTGGTTCTTGTATATTTTACTCTGTAATATTTATTTTCCACTGTGAGAAAGAATGACTTTTTTGAAAGTTATGTGGTGAAATTAATGTTTATAATAGACTTTTCTAGCTTTAGGCCTAGAAAAATTTGAGGGGCACCTGAAAATGTTGCCCTCACTTTGTTTTTCCACATTTTTTTAAAAAATATATTTCACTGACTTTTCTTTACAGAAAGGAAGGGAGAGAGATAGAGAGTTGAAACATTGATGAGAAAGAAACATCGATCAGCTGCCTCCTGCACACCCCTCACTGGGGATATGCCCGCAACCAAGGCACATGCCCTTGACCGGAATCAAACTTGGGACCCTTGAGTCCGCAGGCTGATGCTCTATCCTCTGAGCCAAACCAGTTAGGGCTTTCCACATTCTTCTTGCTGTTGCATCATTAGGTTTAGAAATTTTCTTTCATATACAATTATGTATTCTTACAAAGGAATATAACAAATGAATATAGTGGAATAATAAAATATTGTTATAATCATTATTGCCATTATTATCATTATCATCATTATTATATAAACAGCTATGATTTTGAGCACTTTTTCTTTGTTATCATTAAATGTGGTGAATAATAACCCCAAAAGATTATTGTGCTGAGTAAATTATATAATATATTAGAGGCCCGGTGCACAAATTCGTGCACCAGTGGGGTCCCTCAGCCTGGCCTGCAGGATTGGGCCAAAACCAGCTCTCCAACATCCCCCAAGGGGTCCCGGATTGCGATAGGGTGCAGGCCAGGCAGAGGGATCCCACCGGTACACAATCGGGATCGGAAAGAGACACAGGAGGTTGGCCAGTCAGGGAGTTACCACTGGAGGGCTCCAGGGCATGTCTGGCCCGTCTTGCTCAGACCCAATAGGCTGGACCCCAGCAGCAAGCTAACCTACTAGTTGGAGCGTCTGCCCCCTGGTGGTCAGTGCACGTCATAGTGAGTGGTTGAGTGGCTTTAGCATATCATTAGCGTACTATGCTTTGATTGGTTGAATGGCCAATCAGTCGACTGGACACTTAGCATATTAGACTTTTATTATATAGGATGTTTAAATATTTAGTTAACTTAAAACATAATAGAATTTATTAACTGGAAGTATTCTTGTCAATACTATGACACAGAGAGGAAATATACCATAGATGGCATAGCTGTGTCTATTATTCTCTAACTATAATTGAAAAGTGATTGGGCCAACAAATGATTGAAATAACTGTTCTATAAAATGTAATAGACATAGCTATGCTGTCTGTGATATATTTCTTCTCTGTGTCATATAGTATTGACAATAATACTTCCAGTTAATAATCTTAATAATTACAGCAATAATTTATTATTATTCATACTTTTTAGAATAAATAAAGTTCAAAAAGTTAAAAAAATCACAGTTGTTAATTTATAGAACTGGATTCAAATGCAGGTCTCTTTGAAACAGTATAGATGTTATACAAACATATATTTTAGACTTCAAATTTTCACACTTTCCACCAGACTGCTCTGTACTCTCTGTTTGTACTCCAGACATTACATGATTTATTGACTCTACTGTGAGTCATCTTTTATGTGTATTCATCTCTTCTTTCAAATAAGAACTTCAGGTCTCTGAAGACAGAAACCATGCCCTATCCACCATTGTACCTTCAGAGTCCCTAAGTATTAATAGTATTAATAAGTATAATCAACCACATTGGGGAAATCCAATAGAAGCAGTGAAGATCATCATCTTATAGTAGAAAGAAACCATTATACATTTAGCCAAAATCAAGTTGTGCAGGCAATAATGTGATGATATTAACTGAAGTCACTGTCACTACAAATACCATGCAATGTATTCTGTAATGGTTAATTTCATGTGTCAACTTGCCTGGGCCACAGTGCCCAGATATTTGGTCAAACATTATGCTCAGGTTGTCTGTGAGGGTGCATGAGATTACCATTTGAATCAGTAGACTGAGTAAAGCTGATTGCCCTCCCCAATGTAGATGGTCCCTTCTAATCAAGCCTGAATAGAACAAAAAAGGCAGACCCTCCTAAGAGTAGGAAGAAATTACTGACTGAGCTGAGACACGAGTCTTTTCCTGCCTTTGCGTTTAGACTGAAAATTTAGCTCTTCTTTGGGTCTTGAGACTCTGGCTTTCAGAATGGAACTTACGCCATTAGCTTTCCTGGTTCTAGGGCTTTCAGACTCACACTGAACCTACACACGGGCTCTCCTGGGTCTTTAGTTTGCCAACTACAGATCTTGGGACTTCGCACCCTCCATAACTACGTGAACCAATTCCTTATAATAAACATCTTTATAGATGGATACATCTTTATCTTTGTATTCTATATAACAACCTATGGCTTCTGTGTCTCTGGAGAACCCTGACTCATACAGATTCCTTCGACGAACACTAATTAAGCATTAACTCTGCACAATCACTGCCTCAAACACATCTAGGGAGCACGTGCTGTGTGTAGGGTTTGTGTTAAGATCTGGAGACACAAACACGTAAAAGCCATCTTCTCTGCTCTCAAAGGATATTGTAAAGCAAGTCAAGGCTAGAGAACATGCACCTACAATAGAAGCAACACTCAGTGGCATATGCTGAATGTCAAGTAAGTAAAACCTGCAGTAAATACTCTGAGGATCTTCAGGGGGATTTGCTGGCTTCATGGATCAGGTGGCCATCCATCCTAGTTGAGCACGGACAGTTCGGTTTATGCCTGTTGTCTGAGCCCTATTATTTATAGCTCCATTTCACTCTGAACAGTGTTCTAGGGAGACAATAAACTATAAGGTCACCTTACTCACAGATGGAGATTGAAGGAAAGATTTCTTTCAAAGGTGAATTGTGGGTTATGTCTTAAAAGAAGCAACAGACATGAATCACAGACTTGGTGTTTCGAAATGCGTCTTTTATCATTTTTAAAAAATTTTCAGCTGTGAATGGCTTCAATCCCACTGCCTGCCTTCATTCTACCGAGTCCCCTGAAAAAAAAAAGACACATTATGCAAAAGGGAACAGAACGTCTCATTGATGCCTCAGCTCTCCTACTCTCGGAGGATGCAGCGCAAGCTGGGCATCCCTGTGCCTGTGTGGCAGGAGGGCACATGGCGCCTCAAGCTCCTTCATCATTACAGTTGCTAAAGCAATTACTCGCTGGGAATTCATATTAACCCGAGTAAATTAGGTAAAAAGTCACGTATGTAATGCCCTTTCACTCAAAATAATTGGCTGCTAATTTAAAATTGGCTCACATTTGAGAAAATAATGTAAAAATGTCTTTAGAGATGTATTTGAATGCTTATCAACACAGATGGACAGAGGGAGCATTTGGGGAATGCTAATATAACATTTAAGTATGTTTTGCATGAGCAACATGTTCAACTTTCCAGAGCCGTCTAAAGATGCAACCTTGGCAACTAATGCCACAGCCTCTGACAGAACTTGTGTTAGTGTTCAATGAGAGCAGCGTTTCATTTTTCAAAAAAGGGGAAACAGTGTGATAGACATATGTACTATGGAGGGGGAGAGGTGTATTGTACTCTTGGTGAATACATTTCTATAAATTAAACATTTAGATGATATGATTTTGGAGTGGAGGGCCACACTGTCACCGAGATTGGTGGGCATCTATTTTTGAATATGAACACTTTGAGAACAAAAGCCACACCATAGTCATCTTGGTATCTCTCATATATAATAGAGTGCCTCGTATATGTTAGATAGTTAAAAACTATTTGTTAAATTAACTTGACTGAATTATGTATTTTTTAATGACTAAACTATGCACAAAGATAGACGTAAGTGATAATTGATATTTAAAATAGATCCCTGCCCTGGCCAGTTTGGCTCACTGGATAGAGGGTTGGATTGTGGACCCAAGGGTCCCAGGTTCAATTCCGGTCAAGGGCACATACCTTAGTTGCATGCTCCTCCTTGGCCCGGGCCCTGGTCAGGAGGCAACCAATTGATGTGTTTCTCTCACATAGATATTTCTCTCTGTCTTTCCCTCTCTCTAAAAATCAATGGAAAAATGTCATCAGGTCAGGATTTTAAAAATAAAAAAATAGAATACATTCCTAGTAAGTTTCTGTGCATATATTTGACTTTTGAACATTATACTGTTGAGTCATGCTTATCACATGCTTATGATTACCCAGTGCATACCCAGAAGCTAGGTAAGAAACCTTTAACAGAATCAGTAAAGAATAATTAATGGAAGGTAAGTCATGAGGAAATTTCTTAGTATTTTAAAAATTTTTTTCTTACAAGCCCTCAGACAATTGTAATCTTAAATTTTATATGGTCCTATTGATAATATCAAAATTGCTAAATGCTTACACATACTGCCTGCCCATCAATGCTCAAATAAACCAATCAGTCTAGAGTAGTGGTTCTCAACCTGTGGGTCGCGACCATCGGAAAACACATATAGCATATCAGATATTTACATTACAACTCATAAAAGTAGCAAAATTACAGTTATAAAGTAGCAACGAAAATAATTTTATGGTTAAGGGTCACCACAACATGAGGAACTGTATTAAAGGGTCATGGCATTAGGAAGGTTGAGAACCACTGGTCTAGAGGCTATACACAGTCTTTTAAATCATGGCAAGTTTTAGTAAAGAGTGGATTTGAGATTTAAAAATCCAAGGTTAAAGTTGTAGTTCTGCTATTCACATGCTGTGTGTTCTTAGTAACATCATGTAACCTCTCTGAAACTTAGTGTGTTATCTGTAACATGTCCATGAAATAGGGGGATGCTCTAAAGATCTCCATATCTGGTACAAAATATGAGTCCAGATAATTCAGGAATCTAGACATTGAATGATTAAACAACAGATAAGTAGAATGTGTTACATCCTTCAGTAATATAGAGTTAAAGAAAACTAAACAGATGCATTTTTTCAAATATTCAAATGGCAATTCATATTTTAAAGTGCTTAGAAAGATTAAAATGTAATTTTTGTAGTAATAATTTTCTAGTTATTAGCCTTTGTTAATTGGAAATTCAGGAATGTAGAATGATTTCAGCAAAGAATGAATAAGACTTAAATGAAGAAGTTAGAAGCTAAAATACTGGAGTAATTTACTTTTCTATATTATGAAGATAAACTAAATGATAACCATGGATTAAAGTGAAAAAAATTTTCCCCAGGATGAACCAGAAAGCTGTTATCTTTAACAGAATATCAAGAAGAAATACAGCAGAGAACTGACAACTATTCATGCCACTTTGTGCTGTGATGGCCTATTATACCACAGTAACTTCTGGCTTTTTGAGGGGAATAACAAGCCTCTTTTGAATATATGATCCAAATTACTGAGCAGTACATTAATTTGCGTTTGCTAGATTATGCTCTGTAACAAACAACTCCAAGATTTAGGGACTTAACAGCATACAAACATTTACTGTTTTGCTCGAGTGTCATTAAGTCGGTAGGTTTACTATAATCTTGTTCTGGCTGGTGACCAGTGGTAGTTCTGCACCAACATGCCTTCCATTTCAAGACCCAGACAGAAGAGTCTGCTCCTACCTGGGTATTATTATGCTATTTTTATCATGCTATTCTCAGAGCACAGGAAAGTAACACAAGAGAGCCTGAACCAGACTCCAGAATAATTTTAAAGCTCTTCTTAACATGATCAACAGCACATCTATTCACATGTCACATTGTCAAAAGTACATCACATAGTCAAGCGCCAAATAATGAGGCAGGGATATGCACTCTTTCTACATTATTTTTTGGAGAATCTTATGGCATTGGGTGGGGTGGGCATTATCATAGTATTATGAGTGGGGTGGTAGTATATATTGGGAATGATAATTCAGTCTACCACCATTTCCACAAGAAAATATAACTGCAAGCATGTAGTCAATATTTCCAGGGGTACTAAGCTGTAAGTTATAGCTCCTGGGCAAATAGCCAAATGACAAATAGTACTTTTCTTTTTGAAAAGTTCAACATGTTTGGCAAATAGTCTTGAAAAAAATTACAGCAGGTAAGACTTTCCAAATGACATGTTCACCTCATAACTTACCAATTTACTGAATTGTTGCATTTATAAACATTAAAAAAAATTGGTTCTTTGAATGAGACATCCAGATATACAGTAGGGAACTGATGTACTCAAAATATTCTCAAGTAACAATGATATTTTAATTGAACCTTAGAAAGTAAGTTGTGAATATTTTGTTTATATGGTTGTTCTAGAAACATAAGAGGATGCTGCAATAATTAGCAAGTTAGTATGATCTAGCAGAACTTGAATTAACCCAGGTCTTAATAATTTCAAAGCTTGTGAAACTATTAGTACCTAGTATATTCTCTCTGAACAGAGTAATGAATGATTCTATGCAGAACTAGAGAAGAGGTGGACAAGAACAAAAATAAAACTAACAAACAAAATATTTTAATAATTTGAAAACTCAATAGCAGTGATTCCTGTTAATAATGCAGGGTCATAGCTAGAGTTAAAGGCTTAACATTTGCCAAAGACAGAGAGTGCCAGGAAGGCACTGAGCAAGACCTCCAACATGGTTTAATTACTCTAGCAGTGACTAAACTAGGCTTACTATACAGTTTTTGAAATTATAGTATGTATAAAAAAGATACAGGTTTGAAATACAAATAAAGATTACTATTAATTTTCAGAAAACTCCTTTCTTTTATGAAGTCAGCAACCCTAGGAGTTGAACATTTATCTAAAGATGCTGGATTTCTGAAAAAGTGAAGAAGAGGACAGAAAATCTTAAAGCATCAGGAGTCACAGGAAATATGGTCAACAATACTTATTGAACATTTGCTTTCCATAAAGCACAATGTGGTACACTATCCGATACAGAAAAGGAGGTCAACATTTGTTCTTAAGATATTTACCATATACTTGGATAAGAAATAACTTTAAGATAGTTGAATAACAATACAAGGAATTCAGAAATAAGTAATATGAACTAAGAGAAGAGAGAAAAATATTGATATTTTGAGAAACCTTTAACATGAGATGACTTAGTAAATAAACTACATAGATGTAAAAGGCTTAATTGTGTCCTCCTAATAGTCATATGTTCACATCCTAATTCCTAGTACGTTAGAATGCAGCTGTATTTGGAGATAGGCGCTTCAAAGAGCTAATGTAGATAAAATGAGGTCACTGAAGATCCCAATATGACTGGGATCTTAAGAAGAGGAGATTAGGACACAGACACACATGGAAAACCAGGTAAAGACATCAGAAGAAGACTTCTATCTACAAGCCAAGGAGAGAGGCCTCAGAAGAAACTAATTATACTGATTCTTTGATTTTAGACGTCTAGCCTCCAGAATTGTGTGGCAACTAATTTCTGTTGTTTAATCCACCTGCTCTTGGTGTTTTGTGATGGCCACCCAAGCACATAAATGCAACAGGAAACTGGAAACCTGGGCCCAAGAGACCTGCCATGAGTGGTCTGCTGACTATTATGAGATATTGACCTAGAAAGAAGACTTTATGGAGGAGATGAAATGGAAGAGAAAGGGTAGGTATATTATGTTTACATCAATTTAGAAGAGCATCTAATGTGAAACCAACAAAGCTAAATTGCATTAAAACTTAAAATATAGAGGAATTGAATAATATGAATCGGTTCAATTCATATGTATTGAATTGAATGCTTTGTTCATTTATTTTAAAAATTTTGTGCTAATAAACACATTTAAAACATTTATTTATTTTGGAATCCAGCTTTAGCTAAATTTTCTACATTTTATTTTTTTTTTATTTTTTTTTTATTTATTTTTTTTTATTTTTATTTTTTTAAATTTTTTTATTGCTTAAATTATTACAAAGAGTATTACATATGTCTCCTTTTTTTTTCCCCGCCCTTGACAATCCCCTGGCTTCCCCTACCCCCCAGTGTCTTATGTCCATTGGTTATGCTTATATGCATGCATACAAGTCCTTTGGTTGATCTCTTACCCCCCCCCCTCCAGCCCCCCCACCCTCCCCGGCCTTCCTGCTGTAGTTTAACAGACTGTTTGAGGCAACTCTGCCTCTGTATCTATTATTGTTCAAGAGTTTCATAGCTAAGATCTGGAAACAGCCTAAGTGCCCATCAGTAGATGAATGGATTAGAAAACTGTGGTACATCTACACGATGGAATACTATGCTGCTGTAAAAAAGAAGGAACTCTTACCATTTGCAACAGCATGGATGGAACTGGAGAGCATTATGCTAAGTGAAATAAGCCAGTCAATGAAGGAAAAAT
>NW_005871096.1:631869-661232 GCF_000147115.1 Myotis lucifugus
AAAAAATGCAAATCCTGCAGTTGTGTAAATTAGGTCATGAAGTAGATGTGACTGAAAGGAAGGTTCTGGTGAGCATGCTGCAGAAATGAAATGAGCTTTGCTTAGAATCATTGGCACATTAGAACAGGATTGTTATTTTGAACTTATCTTTCCAAATTAGATATTCTAAGTACTGATAAAAATTATTAAAAATAACTAACATATTGAGAGACAAAATGGATAAATGGTTAATATTCTTAAGTTATCTTGCAATTATAGGTTAAAATTTTGGCATTTATTTTGACATTGCTTTTCTACAATGCAGAGATAACTGAAAGAATTTAAGGGTATTTCCTGATATTAATATTTTAAGGTACCAGAGTATTTAAAACTTTACCATTGAATAAAAACAATTGTACTTTTTATTGAAATATAATGTTCCATTTTCTTTGACTATTTATTTATATTGAAATGGTTTCATTTATAACAAAATCAGATAATTATGCATTAAAATGGCATTAAGATATCTAACTTTTCTCTAAGTACAAAAATCTTTTTAGCTGTGTAACTGACAGTTAATTATCCAACTTCCAATAGAAAATCTGCAAGAATAGGTTTTTCACCCTATCACAATACAGTCTTTTGAAAGTTTTCTGATGTGGGACAGTAGTAAAGGGTAAAGATGGTCAAATATGTGGTGACAGGAGATGATTTAACTTCGGGTGGTAGGCACACAAATGCAATATATAGATCATGTGTCATAGAAATCTATACTTGGAGTCTATATAATCTTATTACCAATGTTGCATGACATTCATGCACTGGGGGGCGGGGGTGTCCCTTAGCCCAGCCTGCACCCTTTCCATTATCTGATGTCCTAAGCCGGCAGTCAGACATCCCCCGAGGGGTCCTTAGTGCTGCTGTGGAGGTGGGAGAGGCTCCCTCCACCACTGTTGCGCTCACCAGCCATGAGCCTGGCTTCTGGATGAGTGGCACTCCCCCTGTGGGAGCACCCTGACCACCAAGGGGCAGCTCCTGCATTGAGCGTCTGCCCCCTGGTGGTCAGTGTGCGTCATAGAGACAGATTATTCTGCTGTTCGGTCAATTTAAGTATTAGCCTTTTATTATATAGGATGTCACTCCAACAAAAAAAATATAAAGTTTTTAAAATCCTGAAATGTGTATCATCATAATATGGTAAGATGCTCAGGAGATATACCATGATTTACTTGTTCTTACAAGTCTATTCTTGGCCCCAAAAACTGGGAGCTCAATAATAATGTGTGAGATTTAATTGAATTGAATAGCCTGAGATTGCCTGTCCACAGTTCACTCCAGGTATTTTTTTACTCAGTAGCAGAGTTGAGCATTTTTTTTTTTCATTTTCTGCAAGAGCTCCAAGGATGTGTGCAAGGCCTGGGGTTTCTGCTCTATTCTTAAATGTCCTTAGGACTCTATTCTATTCTTAACTGATGACAAGTTAGAACATTCACTATGATGAAGTTTCAATGTCAATCTTAAGCTCAGTGTAAGTCTTGAGATAGTTTTTGGTCTTGCTCACTTCAGACAGTGTATTTGGGTGCCTCTGTGTCGCCAGCCCCTGATGGTTTTGTGTTCATTCCCTCTCTTGGAGCTAAGAGTAGACAGGGACCTATGTGGTTAGTGGCAGGAGGCTTGCAAATAGCTATCAATGTAGTTTCGGAAAACTGTTAACAAAAATATCCCCACCGAATGTTATTTATCAGCATAACTATAATGCCTTCTCCTTGAAAAGGTAAATACTTTTACAAAGCTGTTTAATCCCGAGAGACTCATGGCTCAAATCTTTGTATACTTTCTAAAGATATAAACTAATAGGTTAGTAAGAATATTTTAAATGAGGTCTTTGAAGAAAAATCCCTAAAAGGTTAAAATTATGTATCTGGGCCAAGTGAATGAAGTACTAATCAATCGATATACAGATTGAAACACTCAAAAATCAATATTTAGGAGAAAAATTTAGGTCAAAGAGTAAAAAGTGTGGTTTATGTATAATTTTCATTAATTATAAAAAAACCCTATGCTTAAGCATGTATTTGGTCCAAAGCTAGAGGTTTATTCAAACAGCTTTGGAAATTATGCTATACAGAAAAACGTGTACTAGATGGCAGTGTAAGTACCCTTTTCATTTATGTCTCATTCAAGTTTTTGGATTCCAGTTCATGAGTTGGAGAGAAAAGGAAGTATTATTCATTATTTTACCAAATAAATGGTTTTTACTATACACAATAGCACAGTGTTTAAATAATTAAAAAAACAAGTTGTGATTCAAGTTTAAAATGTCATAATGCATCTACCTTTTACCGACATATAATCTAGAATTGTAACTGTATCTAATGCAAAAATAGCCTTTGAGACACCTTGACACAAGTTCAAGTTGTGCTAGATCCTTAGTGTTTTTATATAATTCCTCATTGCTTGTCCTCAGTATCTAATTTTAGATAAAGCAACGATACACTAAAATTAGAAGCAAAACACATATTTTAGAATTTTTCAGAAGCTTTCAGGACTCTGAGGATGCAGGTGTTTTAATTAACTACGGGGATTTATACTGCCTTACAGCTAGAAAACTTTATGTTTATTTTAAAAGTCTTATGTTTACTTTCATTCTATTTTTCCAGATTGGTGCAGACTTTTTTATTCTCACTTTTTAAATGTATTTACCTTCTTTTCCTGAATGTTACATAGACCAAAATATACTTAACTAAAAACTCAAAGTTGTACCTTTGGCATTTTATTTTGCTTTTGCTATATTTGACCATGGCCTTGTCTTCTCGTTATTTTTGCAGAAGGTGCTTGTGAGTGTTGTTACCGTTTTCTCCTGTGTAATTCAAGCTGGCTGTTTCAATCCAATTTGCCTATTTGTCTTGAAGATGTCTGGAAGCCACAGACAGCCCCTCTGATTCCATTTGCATAAAAGCCCCAGGCTGCTGGACAGTTGGCAATCCGGAAACTTAGTGGCCCAGGCTATTGAAGAAGGCGAGCTGTTCAGGGCAAATGATAGACCTTTAAGCCTGAAGTTGAGAAGATTATAAAAATAACAGCTAACACCTCCTTTGAACTTACTAAATGCCAAGTACTGCAATAAATTCATTACATGGATTATTTCATTTAACATCTAATTCTTTTAGATAGGTAGCGCTATTAATACCACTTTATAAATCAATCAATTGAGGCTCAAAGCTTGGTAAAGCAGCTGCCTAATGTTATAGACATAAGAAGTTCTGGCGCCAAAGCTCAAATCCAGGCAGTCCAATTGCAGGCTCTAAACTGCCTTTAAATTTTAACCACAGAATTAAACCATTATAGTCCAAATTAGAGGAATAAAAAACAACAACATGGAGTTCTAGGCAAAGGAGATACTGGGTATCTGTTAAATTAGCCTCATTGTTGTTCCTGATCTTCCATTTTCCAACAGTGCCCAAAGATCGATGTGCATTGAGGGTACAGTGTCTAATCCCAGGGACCTGGACTGGTAAGAATTAGGCAAGACTGACCACCCCGTTGACGATTTTCAGCAGGAAACAGAAGTGCTTATAAACCACAGAGGAAGCCGTTCCTGCCCATATACAGAGACCATAAATACTGATACTAGCTGTACAACAAATGACTAATTGCAACACCTACATATTATCTGTAGGGCAGGCTTTCATCTATTCTGCAGTCAATTTAGGGAAGGAAATCGTTCCCCAGGCCTTGTTCCACATCCCAGTTCAGGCTTCCCACTTCACAGAGGCAACTATTCGCCACCCTTACTCTTTTCATATTCCCTCTATAGCTCTATCTACTACATTTTGATTTTCTCCTTTTTGGCATGATCAGTTTACTCCCCAATATGGGAAAGGAGGATTAAATCTTTCTCACACATAATCTCCTCATAATTCCCCATCCTTTCTATCTCCTCTACTTGCCATTGTCCTTATAGCATAGTTTTGGTAAGATCTATCTTTAATAGATAAATATTTAACATATTTAGTATTTATATTACTATAACTATCATGATTACGTACTGCCTTTCCAACTGAGCCGTGCACTATGCCAATATTACTCTTCATTCTTGTACACTTTTTCTTCCTTAGAGTTAATAATTGCCCTTTATAAATGTTGGCTTCATTTTCTAAACACATCACTTATCTGTCCCCAATTTGTTTCCTAATTGTAATCACTCATTTCATTCAGTCACATTAGTTATTCTGTCAATTTCATATTTTTGAAAAAAATCTTTTCCAGAAATTTCTTGTTCCACTTTAGAGTGGTTCAACCTTAGGTCTGATGGTGTTTATATTGGCATCTCCCCACACCATTTCACTAATAACTCCATTCATCTATCTCTTAATTTGGAACTCCCGTTTATCAATCCCATATTTCTGTTTTTATTCCTCCTTTTGCTGGATCAGATGTCCAGGAGCTCCCCCAGCTCACTGAGAGGAACATTGTGGACAGTTAACACATGTGAACGTATCATTTGTTTGTTTGTTTTAGGCCCACACTTGAGGTTTGGCTTCTTGTAAGATTCTAAGTGGGAAAGCATTTTCCTCTAAGAATTTTAAAGACTCTTCTCCATTTTTTTCTAGCTTTCACTTTTGCTGAGAAGTTTTATATGAGCATATGAAGTCTCCCTCTCTCAGAAATTTCAGAGCATCTTCTCCTTATTATGTTTCCTAAAATTTCACAATGACCTACGTTGTTGAGACGGGCCACTGCACTGCAGAAATCCAGGGCACTTTTACCGAAGGCACATATGAAAGGAGGTTCAATCCCATGGTCATTTATAATGTCCCTAAAGCTGTGCATTTTACAGCCTGTGTAGCCATATGAGACAATCCCATTGGGGGATTTTCCCCATTGCACTGGATACCAGGTAAATATTTCCATGTGGAATCGTATAACTCTGAGTTCTGGAACGTTTTCTTGAATTCTTTTGCCTTTATTTTTCATTTCCTCCCTTTCCATGTTCTGATGCTTCTTTTTGAAGCACCTAGGTTAGTCCTCTAGGTTATTTTATTTTCTTTACTATTTTTATCTCAGTGTTTTACTTTCTGGGAGATTTTCTGAACTTTATCTTTCATTTATCCTGCTGATTTTTTCATTTCTAATATTGTGCATTCATTTTTGAATGACTCATTTCTTTGTTCACTGAATGTTCCTTTTTCCAATATATTTTCATTTCTCTTATTTCTCTAAAAAATATCTAAGTTTGTGTGTATGTGTATTTGAGTGTGCTTTTCTTCTCTCTATTACTTGTTTCTGTTTGTTTTTGACAATGAAGATGTATCTCCAATGTCTCTTCACTTTTTACTATAGGATTGTATTTGAAAGAGGGGGACTGGAAGTTTTATGGTGTCGAGTCATATTTAAGTTTTTAATCCATTTTTAGTTATTCTTGTATACGGTGTAAGAAGGTGGTCTAGTTTCATTTGATTTGCATATATCTGTCCAGTTTTCCCAACACCATTTATTGAATGTTATCTCACTGTATATTCTTGTAGGCATGGGTTTCTTTCTAGGCTCTCTATTCTGTTCCATTGATCTGTGTGTCTGTTTTTATGCCAATACTATACTGTTTTGATTACTTATAACTGTGGTATAATTTGATTTTGGGTAGCATGATGCCTCTAACTTTGCTCTTCTTTCTTAAGATTATTGTGCTATTTGAAGTCTTTTTTGGATCCATAAAAATTTTAGAATGATTTCTTCTAGTTCTGTGAAAAATGCCATTGGTATTTTCATAGGGATTGCCGTAAATCTATAGATTTATTTGGGTAGTATGGGCATTTTAATGATGTCAGTTATTCCTTTTTATGGGAACAGTATATGCTTCCATTTATTTGTATCTTCTTCAACTACTTTCTTCACTATCACAACTTTCTGAATTATAATAGGCAGTAAACTGTCTGACATTGCTGTGAATAATATTTTATATATGTCCTCAGGCAAGGGAAACAAAAGAGAAAATAAACAAATGGGACTACATCAAAGTAAAAAGTTTTTGTGCAGCAAAGGAAACCATCAACAAGACAAAAAGACAAACTACTGTTTGGGAGAAAATATTTGCCGATGATACATCTGATAAGGGGTTAATATCTAAAACTTGTAAAGAACGCATACAATTTAACACAAAGAACACAATCTAATTTTAGAAAGGGTAGAGGATCTGAATAGATATTTATTCAAAGAGGGCATAGTGATGGCCAATAGACATTAGAAGATGCTCAATGTCACTTGATGTCACTAATCATCAGAGAAATGCAAATTAAATCCTCAAGAAGATATAAGCCCACACCTGTCAGAATGCCTGTCATCAATAAGTCAACAAACAACAAGTGTTGGTGAGGATGTAGAGAAAAGGGAACCCTCCTTCACTGTTGGTGGGAATACAGATTGGTGTAGCCACGATGAAAAACAATATGAAGGTTCCTCAACAAATTAAAAATAGAACTAACTTATGACCCAGAAATTCTACTTCTGGGAATATAACTAAATAAATCCAAAACACTAATTTGAAAAGATATATGCACCCTTATATTCAAGGCAGCATTATTTACTGACAAGATGTGGCAGCAACCCAAGTGCCCATCAACAGATGATTGGATAAAGAAGATATGGAATATATATACGATGGGGTATTTGTCAGCTATACAAAGAATGAAATCTTACCACTTGCTACAACCCAGGTGGACCTAGAGAGTATTATGCTAAGGGAAATGCCAGTCAGAAAAAGGCAAATACTATATGATTTACTTTGATGTGGAATCTAAAGAGCAACAACAACAAAAGAATAGAAACAGACTTAAAGATCCAGAAAACAAATTGATGGTTGATGGAAGGAAGGGGGGTTTAGGGCCTGGGTGAAAAGGTGAAGGTATTAAGAAGTACAAATTGGTAGTTTCAAAATAGTCATGGAAATGTAAAGTACATCATAGGGAATCTATACTAATAAAAGGGTAATATGCTAATTAGACTGGATGTCTTCTGGACATCCTTCCTGACAAAGCTGCAGTGGCTGCCTGAGCCTTGGCTGCGAGGGCCAGGCTGAGGCTCAAGCATCTGTGGGGGCTGTCAGTGGCAGCAGCAGCGACATGATAGGGGTGTCACCTTCCCCTGATTGCCCAGTTGCCTCCCGCAGAGGGAGGCCAGAGGCAGCAGCAGCGAGGAGGTGATGGGGGAGCGGGCCTAAACCATCAGTAGGACATCCCCTGAGGGCTCCCAGACTATGAGAGGGGGAAGGCCGGGCTGAGGGACCCCCCCCCCATGCACAAGTTTTTGTGCACTGGGCCTCTAGTATAATCAATAACATTATAAAACTATATATGGTGTTAGGTAGGTATTAGAGTTATTGGGGAAATCACTTTGTAAATGATATAAAAATTCACCTACTATGCTGTATACTTGAGACTAATATAAAATAATATTGAATGCCAACTGAAATAGAAAAATAAGAAAATTTAAAAATAAAAGAGGTGAATAAAAACTGATTGGGTAATCTATGCATATGGAAAAGACTATGAGCTTTCCTGCAGGGTAATCTAGCACTCCTATTTATTTATTTATTTATTTATTTATTTATCTTTATTGTTGAAAGTATTACATAGGTCCTCCTTCCCCCCCCCCACCATTAACCTCTTCCAGCCCACTCTCGTCCTCCCCACCAGCCCTCACCACACCATTGTCTGTGTCCATGGGTTATGCATATATGCATACAAGTTCATTGGTAGATCTCTTCCCACCCACCTTCCGCTGCCTTCCTTCTGAGGTTCAACAGTCTGTTCATGCTTCTATGACTCTGGGTGTATTTTTGATCATCAGTTTATTTGGTTCATTAGATTCCTTAAAAAAATCTTTTAGAACTCTTCTCTTGGGCCGGCCAGACTCCCAGGAACACCCTTTCAAGTTGCTTACAGAACATAAATTATGGCTTTCATTCTGAGATCCTGGTGAGACAATATATTTAGTGTCTACATTTCTCAGTAATTAGTATAGTACTCTGGTCTTTAGCACAGATCAGAAATATTCTAATTTGCCCTCTTCTGTTAAACCACCAATCATCATCTGCCCTATTACTGTGTGTGTGTGTGTGTGTGTGTGTGTGTGTGTGTGTAAGATAAGCAGATCCTTAGCTACGCAGAGGAAGAGAGAAGATCTGAGGGTCTAAATAGACTTTCAGCTTATCTTTCTTATTTTATTCTACCTTCTTTATTCCAACTTTCATAAAGACCTGATACTTCCAACTTCTGTTTTTTTTTGTGTGTGTGTGGCTTTTGTTGTTGTTGTTGTTGTTGTTTTTTATCTGGAGACTCAACTTTCATTTTTGCATCATGATTCAGCTTTTCTGGATAGAATTTGGATCAATTTAATCAATTACTATGTTTCCATCTGGTTTCAGCTTCAGCAGGTTTCTCTCTTTGTTCTTGAGTTTATTCCTCTTATAAAACTAGTTTTTTAAATGAGGTTTTATGAAGGAGTGAAAGTTACTGCTGTGTCAAACTTATCTTTTTCCAGGTGTCAAATAGTTCTGTTTTTTAATTTATTGGTTTTGAGTAACAGTTAAAGATAAATCATGGAGATTTGTCTTATTTTTCCTTTTATTAATTGGTAATATATTTTATATTGCTTGTTAAAACAACATTAAATTATTATAAGCATTTACACATGTGTCATTATGATATATTTATCATATGTAGCATTTCCCTTTTTTAGTAGTTTTCACATCTCTCTCAAAATTTTCCATGTCTTCTTACATGTTGGATACTTTTTCCATGGGAAGTTTTGGACTTTTATAATATTTAAGTTAAAGTTAATTTGGGCCATCTCTGTGTCTGCTTTCATTTACTGTTTCCTCTCTTGATCATGGAAAAATTTTTTTTAATCTTTTGTTGTTGGTGGTGCTTGTTGCATAATTTTGTTAGAGCAACAACAGACATAAATATCTTTTTCTTATAAAGTACTTTAGTACTTTATAAGAAAATACATTTTGGGAATGTATTTCAATTAGGGTTCTTTGTGTTGTCAGCTCTTTAATGAATTGTTTAAATGATGAATTTATAACTATTATATCTTAAAACATTTTATATTCAAATGGAGGCACAAATCTTGTAACTTATTCTGAAAAAGTGGATTCATAATGCAACATGTATTATGTCCAAATATGTAAACATATATTCACATTGAAAGGTGAGGATGCCTATGGCCTTTGCAACTTTTGAGGTAGGATTCAATGATATAGACAGATCAGTGTGAGATTAGCATTCTGTCCAACAATAACAACATGAATGCCCACAGCAATTTGAAATAATGATGGTATACTGAAAGTACAGCTTGTAAAACAGCTTGACAGACAGGATTTTCCACTAGAGATTCAAGCAGTTTGTGCTTCTGTTCATAAGAGTTCATGTTCATAAAGGTTCGCTTCAGGTTTTCAATGTTACTAAGAGCAGTTGGAGCTCTTGGAGCAGTTTTTAAGTATCAAAGAACTGACGTGGATCTGAATCATATAGGGAAAGATGAAAAAAATATGCATAAATATTTTTTTTGTAAAAATAACGCGTTAATATTAAAAAATCTGAGTAAAAAAATGTCAACATTTGTGAATCATGTGTATTCAGTTCTTTTATCATAGCCCAAATAATGGCCTCCTGAGCTCTTTTCAAATGCATCAGCTATATATGTGAAATTGGAATTAAAATAAGAGAACTTAACATAATTACACACTTCAGCTAGTTCAGTGAGCAGAAATTGTTGGCACCATCTTGCTAGATTTTTCCAAACCGAAGCTGGCATGTTTTGTATTATGAGCAGTTCAGCAGCTTTGTGCATCTGTCCCTCCCCTCCAATTTAATTAGACTGTCTGTTGCAGACAAATCAGACTGTGGATTTTTTTTCCCACCCAACTGCTATAAATGCCAAGTCAAAATATGAATAAGAGGAAAACAAGATGTTCTGCAAACACATGCCACTTTATTGGGCAAAAACATGATAGGTGGATCAGCTCACACTCTCTTTCAGAGATGAGAGAAGTGAGGCCTGGAGAATGAGGTTATAAAAGGGTCAGATTGATGCTATTGTCTTTGTTGGCTCCAATAGAGCAGGGACTTGATTCTTCCCCTGGTGTAATCTTGCTTTGACACTGCAGCCAACGCAGATTTATGATTACACATTCTTCTACCATGAAGGGAGTGAGAATCACAGCAGAGGAAACACAAGAGACAAATAAGCTAGATATTCTTGTAGAAATTTATAGTCTTAAATGTTTTGCATTCCTGTGGATGGTTTGAGCCATTATGCTCTAGTAGGTCACTATAATGTCACATTTTAATCATTTTAATAATCTGTAACAAGGTTGAAAAAATGGTTGCTTTTACAGAAGAGAATGTTATCCATAGGCAGCCATTAGTTATATTCCATGGAGGAGAATAGCAACATTGTATGGGATGCCTTTTTTCTTTTTAGATTATTGCCTGAGTTAAACAGTAATCCATAGGGGAAAAAAACCACACAGATCCTAAGATTTATTTTCACACCAGGCATAATGCAAATGAAAGCAACAAAGTGAAAAACTCTAAACAGGTAAGTAAAACATAGTGGTATGTGTAGGATAGGTAGGTAATTGGGAACAGGGGACACAACACAACTGTGAATGCTGTATACATGAGGTCAAGCAAATGAAGTCCAAGGCTGCAGGATGGCATGGAAAGCAAGAGGGTCTCCATTACTAGAGAAAGGTTACCTGAGAATTGTGAACATAGTTCTTCAGTAAATGCGTCTGAAAAAAGGTTCACATTTCCGATGGACTTTATGAAGAAACCCTGAAAAATTGAGTCTTCCTTTTTGAGAATCTGAAGCTGCACTTGACTACTAAATTATCCCGCTGCTCTCTTGAAGTTATTCTTTATTTCTAATAATTGTAGCATACTGAATGAAAGTATCCAAACTGTTCTTACTCAGGTTCCATTGGAATGTTGGTGAAAAGTTTATTGAAATTGTATTCATAAGAGAAAATGTAGAGAATGTGTTCATCTTGAAACATCATTTTAAAATTTGGCTTTATTATATACTTAATAGACTTAGCAGATGAGCTCTTTGGGCTTGAAATATTTCTTCTTACTCTTTCTTCTAGGTAAACATCTCATTAGCAAACAATATGGTACTTCCTCTTATGAGCCTTCCTAATCTGCAAAGAATCAGTTACACCATAGCAACTTGTGTACATAATTCTAATATGGTTGCCATTTTTTCCAAGAGGTCATTCACTTTGAGTTGTAATTCCAGTATGGTTCTGAATTAATGTGAAGAAGGTAGATATATGAAGGGCTACTGTCATCCTGGAGTCTGAAAATTGCATATCTAAGCACAACTTATAGGAATATTTTTTTTCCACTTACATAGTGTGTGTTCCTGTGTAGAGAAAGTACCTTCTACATTACTTTCTCATTTCATTCCTCTTCCAGTTACCATAACAGACTTTTAGGGTGAATGTCATGAGAGGCAGAAAGAAAGACATTGCTCTTTGGGTATTCCATCTTATTTTCTGATTTTTATTCTGTGGGATCTTAGCTTCTTATTATAGGAGGCCAATGCCTTATCCATTAGGCAACTGGGGCTTCTTAGCTTCTTATTATAGACAACACCTGGATATACAGCATTATAAATGTTCCCAGGGGGCAAGAAACTCCCATTTTTGGAAATAACTATCAAATTAAATCTATTTGGGATCAGCATACACACATCAAAATATGAATGTGTACTCACAGAAACCCTTTATCACCAAGACAAGAAAGGTAAAAATTTACAACTTGAACAGATAATTATACATATTTGATTTACATCATATAAAAAGTCATCAAAATTTCTTGGTCAAAGACAATGCAGAGTGCCACTAAAGGTCCTGGCCTTAGATAAAGAAATGAGAATGTTTGGGAAGTTGTCTGTTGTAAAGGATTCTTCTCACATTGAAGACAGAAGAGAGTAAAGTTTGAGTTTGTTTATTTATTTATTTATTTATTTATTTATTTATATCCTCACCTTAGGATATTTTTCCATTGATATTTAGAGAGAGGGAAAGACAGAGGGAAAGACAGAAAGAAATACCTATGTGAGAGAAACACATTGATTGGTTTTCTCCTCCACTGGCCCGGACCAGGGAGGAGCCTGCAACTAAGGTACGTGCCTTGGACTGGAATCAAACCTGGAATCCTTCAGTCCACAGGTCAATGCTCTATCCACTGAGCCACATTGCCTTTCAGTTTAGTGTGATGTATTGAAATAATATCTGTAGTTAATTGTACTGAGAATTCAGTAGTTTTAAAATAAATCTTTGTGGAATGAATGAATAAATCTAGACCAGAAGGACAATTGGGAAGTTTAAGGCATATTATTCTTTCTTTATATTAAGGAAGTAAACAGTTATTATTTTCAATTTGCAGGCAGACGGCTTTATAAATTATAAACTGTTCACCTGAGACCAATTAAAAGCAAAACTATGGAGATTCTTTCTATCATTAAAACAATGATAATAAATGCCAATCTCTTTAACAGACAAAAATGAATTTGAAAACTGAATATTAATAGATCCATTACTTGAGATAAAGAGTTTGTTTTACCAGGTCCAAGGGTTTTCTAATTAAAATCATGTGCTGAAATATTTGAGATAATTATATTATCAGAATTCTGGCACTTGTTCCTGAACAAGAAAAACAAGGCACATATGCTAGGCAATGGGCTAAACACCCAAAATTTTGTGGCTAATTTTTGCATCTTAAGTATATACAGGATGTTCCAAAAAATGTATACACACTTTAACAACTGATAGCTCAATTTTGAAAATGAGATGTATTAAATAAACACTTCCTTTCTAATTATTCAAAGTGTGTGAATACATTTTTGGGATACCCTATATATACCACATATGCCACAAAATTAATCTGTAGAACCATAAATAAGTGGAGACTTTGGTATTCTTCAGAGAATTCATATTGGTCTAAAAATCCAAATTCTTAAGAAGGTATCTCCTTTATATAGGAAATTTTCTACCCAATTTTATACACTGATGAAATTATTCCTCCTCGAGTGATTGAATGGTGTTATTGTATTTGCATTATGTCATAAAAACTCTTAAAAAAACAGTACTTAGGAAAACTATTATTCTACTTTTAGGAAGTAGAAACAATTTTTTAAGGATGCTGAAAATTTAATTCTGTCTTTAAGGATGCTGAAAATTTAATTCTGAATTTAGGAAGTAGAAACAATTTTTTAAGGATGCTGAAAATTTAATTCTGTCTTTAAGCTCTGGGAAGAAAAAAGGACACTATTGAAGAATGAACCTTACCATATTTGCTTCTTAGGATCATTTTCATGTGTGTATTTTAATAAAAAGATAATTATTTTAACAATGAAAATTGAGCATTGTACTTCTAATAATGCAGCAGTATGTTCTCTTTCGGATGAGAGGATTCCAAACTTTGACTTCCCTTCTCTCTTGATACCAGATTCTTCTATATGACTTGCTTTGACACATAATTTCAGTCACTAAACTTGTACCATTTCATTAAACTTCATACATTTTTGAGTATTTTTTTCCTGGATAACCTTACATGATTCTCCAGATTCACATGTATTTCCTTGCATGCTTCTGAAATGGAACTGTGTGGGTGTTCCAATTCTGAATCCAATCTTTTATAATGGAATACAACTTAAATATATTTTACCTGGCGACTACCTACTACATGCACCATTGTCTCCCCACTCCTCCTCCTTCCCTCCCAACACACGGTTCAACAAAATTACTCATTATGTCCTGCATTGTCAGATCTAAAAGGCATTTACACATGAGACAAAATGAGGTATAGATATTTGGAAGAGAAAAATAAAAAATTTGAGGACTTAATTTTATACATGTGTCAACCGGTGGTCCTTGGCACTAATTCAATGCCAACAGGAATCCCCAACTTGGGGTGCAGCAAAGAAGACAACTGTATTCAATGCAAACAGTAGCACTGTTTAACAGGCTGTGAAAATACTAGTGCTGTGGAACAGGTCAATAGCGCTACAGCCCCCCTGTGAAAATAGCATGGCTGTGGACCAGCTCTCAGGCCAGCTGGCCCTGGGGTCAGGATCCTCTCCTACGAGACAGCTCTGGATGGTGAGATATCTTCAGAGTTTCAGTTCAGCCATGGAGACAAAGTCTTCATACTTTAATGGAAAGGGAAAATGCATCTTCCCATTAGAAGAGAGCTGGCTTATATAGAGAAGGGTCCCCACTCCAGGTCTCTGATTGGTCCATCCTTATGCAAACGAGGATGCTAAATTCTGGCAGATTAATTGGTCCAAAAGGCCCTTTCCTCATTAGTTAAAATAGAGCCACTCTGATTGGTTGAAGCTTCATAGCTCTGATTAGACAGGAAAGTCTCAGTCCTTGGTTGGACTGGGACTCTGGGAACCCCTTTACAAAGGCTGGCTCCGGAGGTAGGAGCACAGTGCAGGCAAACAGTACCCTGCAAGGCAGGCAGCTTAGTGCCTGCTTCTCTGTGAAGTGCAGTTGCATGAGAGACCCCTGTGTAGAAATGGCCGCTAGGCTTTCGTAGTAGGTGTCTCCCTCCCACGCCAGGGTTCACACCTGTTACTCTTAAAGTTGCATTATACAAAGAGATCATATACTTGATGCATTTTTCTCAAATGTATTACATCTTTCACAAATTTTTAGAACATTGGTTTTTCTGTCTAACTTCTACTTCCTTTTGTTCCATTTTAGGAACAGCCCTGATAACTTTCCACAGAAGTGGGCCTGAGATCCAGGGTGCCCTTATCTGAGGAACCAGTGCTTGGCACATGCGTCAAGCAGGTCCAATCAGAACATATTGTGGAGGCAGACATAGATATATGGTGAAACATGTTCTTCTGAAATGAAAGCACAAGGACCATTTAAGCCTTGAGTTTCTAGGAAATAACTTTACTGCCACATGAACAGGATCCAACATAGAATGAGCCAACAAAGAAAAGAGTACTGATAGATGGGTAGAGAATTTCACGGTCTTTCTGACAGTTTTCAAATCACTGGATTTAGGTTTACTTGAAAACTACTCTTTAACTTTTCATATATATAAACCAAATAATTATTTTTTTATTGTTTTAATAGATTATTGTTATGTTTTTATCACTTACAATTAAAATTTTAATAACCAAGATGTGATGATGATAATAACAAAAGCAACATAATAACATATATTTGCTTAAGGAATCAGTTTTCCTTCCTTGCTATGAAAATAAGATTTACAGAATTTTTTTGTTATATTTGAGTCATTTTTTCCTAAGCTGAGTTTGCAGAGTATTGGCAATGATTTCCCATAACCAATTAAACATTGTGCTGTGTAAAATATTCTACCTGATGCTCAATTCTCTCAGCAGGGTTATCTTTAGCACTTGAATGCATGGTTATGTATTCTTAAAGTTCAAGAAGAGAGCGTCAAGAGAGCACTACACTTTTGGATGTCTCGCCTCAGACTGTAATCCTATTTACTAGTATATGATGGGGAAAAACACAGATACTTAATTGTAGATACTTGTGAACATTTATGCCTCTGTTTGATCACAGGTAAAATGGGTGATGATATCTCAATGATAGGGAATTAATACATATTAAATGAAACAACACATGTGGAAGCAACTATGAACCTGACACATAGTAGGCACTCAATTATATTTCAATTCTTGTGGAACTTTAAGATCAGAGCCAATCTGAAGCAGAGGTATAGAACAAAAGAATAATGTGTGTTTTGTTGTTGTTGTTGTGTTTTTAAAAAAACACAACAACAACCATATAGCTAATGTCAATCTTGGTCACAGTTTGTAATAAGAACATGGATTTATTTTCCCCTATATGATCTGCAATCTCAACTGCAAACAAAGAGCACTTCTATATCAAAAGGTGAAGAACACGGCATTCTTAATGGCAGCCATGGTACTGCCCCTATAGGATGCCGTGCAGCCTTCAAAATGATTGATCCATTAGGACTTTTCACATTGTTGAAAAGAAGCAAAACAGGAAAGAAAAGTTCTTATTACATCCAAAACATGCCATGGCAAGTACTTATCATATTTACAAACTTTAAATCACTTGGAGACCAGCTAATAAAAGTCCTCACTTCCCACTCCCTGCTACTATAACGGATCTATCTATTAAAACATAAACTGAGGTGTCTAGTAGAACTCTAACTTCAGAAAGGATGAAATAGCATCCAAAGAAAATTAAACTAGAAAAAATTTTAACACTTTGGACCATTAAAACCAGTGAAAAACCTGAACACAGACTATAAACCATATTCAGGGCTTATACAAAGTCAACAATGGGCACTTTATCATCAGAAGTAAAACAGATTCCACTTTCCTTTTTGTTTTTACCTCTAAGAAATGCATCTCGGTGAGGAAGCATGTAACAGAACCAAGGCAAATCATTCAGGTTATACATTCACCTTCTGTGAGCTTCTATGTTCCTTAAAGTAAAATATGTAAATGTGAATTTCATCTCAAATGTTTTTCTCGTAGGAGCTAGGAGAACAGACATAGATGTTTACCTTAAGAGATTGGGTTCTTGAGAATGTTAATGCTCTTTTCCTGTCCTCTTAAGCACAAAACCTTGAAAAAACATGAAGAAATGCAAGATTTTTTTTGTTTCTTCCTACAGACAGAGCAATGATTTAGCACATTTGCCATAATGTCATAAGTACTGCAAATCACTGCTGTGTGTGTCTCTGACCTTAAAGGATATAAAATGATATTAATGTCAAGAATAACATGTAAGTAATTTATCATATTCACAAAGCTTTCACATATGTAACCTCACTGAACTATAAACATATCACAACTGATCCAAAACCTCCACATACTTCTCCAGATTCATTTTTCTTATATGATGCGATTAAATTATTGATATCTCAATTCCATGTAAACAATATTGATAAGAGTTTACTCAATGCCAAGAAGAATGTATTGGGAGGGTGTGATGATGATAATAACTGTGATCCTATGATGATGATGATGATGATGATGATGATGAAAAAAATGATAATGCTGGTTATAGCATTTATTAAAAATTTTAATATGCTCTGTTCTCATATATATATATATATATATATATATATATATATATATATATATATAAATATTAGAATTTATTTCTGGACCACCTAGTTTATTTCTCATTTCAATGTCAATGGTGTGTTGAGTAAAGAGGCTTTATAATGTGTTATGATATATAATAAGAAAGTTTCATTCACTATTCTTTTTCAAAATTTTATTTGTGACTTTTAGGCATTTATTTCTCCACATAATCTGTAAGATATTTTTTTCAATTCCTCTCAAACTCCACCTTCTCCCTTTCCATAAGTTCATCTCTAATGAATGGGATTTTATTAGAATTGTGTTAACATTTACTCATTAAATTTGGAACTATTAGCATATTAATGATATGGAGGCTTCCTGTTCAAAAATATGATAAGGTTTTAATTGGTTCAGTATGTTTTATGTCTTTCAATAAGATTTTATACCTTCAGATCCTGTCTTTACTATTAACTTCATTCATATGCATTTCATAAATTTTGTAGCTAATATGAATAAATGAAACATTCTCTTTCTTTTTTTTTTTGCTAGATGTGTATTTCCAAATTAGAAACAATATTGAATTACTAATTTTTGTTAATCAAATGTGCAGGAACTTCATGGTCTTACTTATTCTACTAGGGGCCTAGTGCATGAATTCGTGCACCTTGAAAGAAACTGTGGGCCATAAGGCTGTGGTGGACACAGGGCCGATCTTGGCCCATCCTCCGTGCCCCCACCTAACCCCTCCTGCTACGGCCTCCAGCCCCTTGTCTGCCAACAGCCCTGCTTCCACTGCCACCACTCCCACACGCTGATGGTTCCAGCCTTGCTTGCACCCACTAACAGTGTGGAGCGATTGGGGCCAGCACCAACAGTGGGTGCAAATGGGGCCAGCACCTTCAGCTGGTGAGAGCAGCAGCTGCTGCCCTGATCACCCCACAGGAGCAGGGGAGGTGGAGAAGCCCTCAGAGGTGATTGGGGCTGGCAACCGCCACTCACACTCACTGATGGCACTGAGTGATAGGGACCAGCGCTGGGAGCTGCAGAGGGTGTGAGCAGGAGCACAGAATTTTCAGTCACCACCAGAGACTCACCCGGATGACAGTGACTGGCACCCTGCCTTGGTCTGGCGCCCCGTTCACCTGCTCCACCATCCCGCTGAAGCCCACGCCCACCATGTTCTGCGTGCGCCCCCTGGTGGTCAGTACACATCATAGCAACCAGTTGTTCGGTTGTTCTGTCATTTGGTCTACTTGCATATTAGGGTTTTATACATATAGATTAGTTTATTTTTTAAAGTGAACTGTGCTTTTGTCTATGTAAAAAAAATCAACTCACCCATGCATCTTATTACTTATATTTAAATTTTTTATAAATACTATTTATTGATTGCATTTTATTTTATTGCATGGTTGCATTCATGATATGGAATAATAAATGGTGGTGGTGGATCTCCTTGCATAGCCTGAATTTAAATGAAATGGTTTTGATGATATCTATCTCTATCTGTGGTAATAATTATTGATTTGGATAGTCTTTACTATATTTAAGTAATTTTCTTCTACAACAATTTAATAATGATTTTTAGGAGTTCTAAAAATTATTATATATATGTTTACTGTCCATTGATAAATAGATGATAGCAAATAGATTCCCCTAATATAATTACTCTACTATTCCCTCAGGAATTTATTTCACACCTGCTCCTATATCTCCACATCTAGAATCCTCTCCCAAATATTCATCTCAGATGGTTTAAATTTGGTAAATAAGGGAAGAGTAGTTATAGTGCAGTCTCAATAGTCTCATAATTTCCCCTTCATAAATGTTCCAGGATAATTTATAGGTTGCTTATTCTCATGTTCAGATAATATACCAAGGAACATTACACTACAACATTTTTTTTTAAAAAAAATGATGCCTAAAAACAAAGAGAAAAAAGTGGTCTCTCATCTTCATGATTTCAGCAAGCAAAGCAGTTTGCAATGGTTTGAACAAAGTATTATTTAAAGAAAATTGAAGGCAGATTTAACAAATAATAGTCAATGCTTAAACACAGTACTTTGTT
This sequence comes from Myotis lucifugus, assembly GCF_000147115.1. Classification (NCBI taxonomy): domain Eukaryota; kingdom Metazoa; phylum Chordata; class Mammalia; order Chiroptera; family Vespertilionidae; genus Myotis; species Myotis lucifugus. The sequence goes on from NW_005871096.1 coordinate 651,044, forward strand.
TAGACAGGCACTCTTCTAACCACTTTACATATAACATTTGACTTACAGTAACTTAATAAAATAGAAACTATTAATGTTCACATTATATATATAAGAAATGGGATCACAAGGAGTTTAATAAATTTTCCTGGTGTCACAGAGCTAAGAGGTGTTGGCTCTTATTCATTCTCTAAAAGAAAAATTGAGGGAAGGAGGCAGGGCAAGAAGTGAGGAATGTTCATGAGAAATCCCTCCTCAGAGAGGTCAGAAGTGGGGAAGAGGCCATGCTTTTTACTCCCACAAGCACATGAGGTTTAACAGAAAGAGTGTTTGGCTATTGTCTCTCAAGACAAGGGATCAGCGGAGTGTTTTGATAGTCTCTTATTTTCAAGATGTCACTCCCACATACTAATGACTACTCTCTTAAAGCTTTTCTTTGGCTCATGTGAGGACAATAGTTTGCCTTCCAAGTTCTGAAATGGATCAGAATCATGTATTAATTACACCTAATCCAAGGACACTCAGACCCCAAAGCCCAAGTTTACTCCCTATTCTATTTTTTATCCAATAATGTGTCCAGCCATATAACATATAAGATATTCTGCAGTGAGAGCAACAAACACTCAGATATTCCAAGATGCCAATGTCATGATGCTAACATTGGAATGCAAATTCCTATGAACTTCTCAGAATGAAATTAAAGTCTAAACATATAGCCCACTTTCATACTCAAGAAATCAAGTTCTCTTATCCTTTTAATTAAAATTTGAAGATACAGAAGCTCAAAATATATCTTCTCCACTGTCTTCACTTCAGTCTAAGCTGCAATGATTCTTCATGCTTGGGTAGACCTGAGTCTATCAGCAGCTACAGCTTGCACTGGTTGTGGAATAAGTCAAATTCTTGTAATGGTCTGAGAATCTGTGTTTGTTCAACAACAAATGGTAGGGCCTCACTTTTGTATAGGTCAAAGAGCTAATAAGACAAAAATGATCATATTTCTAAAATTAAGGTAACAAGCCAATCCTCCCTTCTAAAACCAGTTATTCCAGAATAAAAAAAAAAGCTCCCAGAACTCAGGTTTTAAATGATACCAAAGACCAGAGGAGAAACCCTTTTAGGTGATGGAGAAAATTTTCTTGGTTGCAGCTTAGTCAAGGCACCACTCAATCTCTTCCAGGTGTTTTAAATCTCTGACCGGTGAATTTAAACTCCGTTGAGAGAGCTCTTCCATGAAGAAGTTCATGGCTGTGTTCTGCAATCACCTTTCTAAGCAGATAATTCATTTACGTACCCAGCCTCCTGTCATTGAGGGTGACACTTAGCCTGCTTACAAAGTGTAGAAGTTTGCAGAGGTGGCAGTCACGAACCAGGTGCATGCTCTCTTGTAAACATGCATTTTCAGCCTGTGCCACTGTGGGTATTTCCAGTAGCTTTGGGCAAGAAACCTGCCTCCTAGTGAGGTGTTTTCCCTCAGCCTGGAGTGCATCAAGCTAGTGCCATCCTGAGACTGTGAAGTAGGAAATGAGTTTGAGTTTGTGGGCGATCCTCATGATTTGTTCTCCCAGTTATTTTCTTGGTCCTACATGCAGAATGGAATTTGGTGCATCTGGTCCAGAGGTGTCTGGCAATGACAATTTATTTTATTAATTTTTAAATTTTAAATTAAACATTTAAAAATATTTTTAATTTTAATTGTTAAATAAAAAAAATAAATTAAATGTGTTGGGGTAACAGTTAATAACACTAGAAATTTCAGGGTCCAATTTTATGAAACACCAGCTCTATATTCCATTGTGTGCTCTCCACCCAAAATCTAGTCTCTGTTGTATCACCATACATTTGACCAGTTAACCTCACTATCGTGCTTAGAAGCACATACAGTACTTCACTACCTGGAAATTTAGAAGCAGCAAATACTGTTTGGCCTGCTGAGATCAAGAAGCCTGTACTCTTCCTGGTGCTGCGACATTTGCTTTTGTCACATCTCCTTAGAAAAAGCTGCGCCCACAGAGGGGCTGTGCCTTCCTGAATCTGGAGCTCTCTCCTTTCCCGGAGCTCGGAGTCTTGGCTGAGACCTGAGTAGCTATCTGGCTGGCTTCTTTATCATTTGCAGGCTTTCTTGCAGAAAGTGATTAAATCATGAAATACCAAATGCAAAATCAAAATGCATTTATATTTTAGAACTTCAAAATTTGAGAAATATTTCTCTTGTAGCTTAAAGCATGTATCATAGGAAGTAGGGTCTTGGGTTCAGGTTTCAGCTCATTCATCAGAAAGAAACCTCTGAAATTAGCTATAGCCATGCACCTATTTGGGTTTTGATTTGTGGTTTATGATGGTGTTAGAAGCAGGGCCATATACTTGAATGTCTCCTCTATGATTCACACATGGAGTACTACTACCATGGGTTGGTATTTCTAATGTACACTCTATTGAATCTTGAAGAATAATGTTATACATCAGTGATTATTACTTTTTTAATTTGTACCATATACAGGCAAACTTGCCACTATGGCTTAACCTGCTTGTTGCAGAAGAACAATGGCCACACATTATCTCAAGGATCATTGAAAAGATGAAAGAATGGGCTCTAAATTATTCATGTGAAAAGAGAAAATTCCAGATGTGGAAAGTCTGTGCTCCCTATTCCACTGTACCAGTAGTGATAGAGACAGGAAATTGTGCCCCTTAGAGAGAGAGGAAGTCCTCTTGAGTAAAACTCATGTCTGATGGTATTGAATCTGCTTCCCCTACCATCTTTGATGTTTGGTCTCTAAGTGTTTTTATTTGCTTTATTTAAGAGGACAATAATGAAATTTTTCTTGGGATATGATTGATAATTTGTGTTTTATTCAAACTTATTTTCTGGAAGGTCATGCAGAAAGCCTACGGTTTTTAAAATTTCTAGAGCCTAGAAAAAAGGTGTTTTTTTTTCTCCTTAGTCGACTCTCTTTTCCCTGTCTGTGATGTCTCTCACTTTTCTCAATGAATTATGATTAAGCCAATAAATAAATCTGAGACTGTAGAATGAAAGTGAAAGAAAGCAAGTGGGGAAAATGTTACCTGAGAAGTAGTTGATGAGGGAAAAAAGAGCTGGAATATCTACATTTAGAAAGAAGGGAAATCATACACAGAACAGTTATGAATCAGATAGATCAACATGAAGTAATGAAAAATCCCCATGAAATATAGTACCAATATCCCTCATTGATCTATCTATATATCTATATCCATATCTATCTATCTATCTATCTATCTATCTATCTATCTATCTATCATTTATCATCATTTATCATCATCATCATCTATCTATTATCTATCTATGTCTATCCATAAAAATAACTGGAAATGGCAATCTAGGCAAGCACCTAATTTAATATTTTTACTTGCATTGCCAACAAAATCAGCACACACTTTACTATTTAGACTTCATATTGTTGCTAAACATGAAAAGGTAAGAGAAGGGTCATCATTTTCTCCTCTGTGTTCCCATTATCACTCAGCCGTATTCAGCATGTCTTTTTCCATCCTCCCAGGAGACAGGCTATATCCCTGACCTGCACTAGAAAAGTTGGCAGGTGAAATGAGGTTTTCCCCAAGCCCCTACTGGTGTTCTTTGGAATATATTTGAAAGCTTATTCTTTAATATAGTAATATTTCTTCCTCTACCCTTTCATTACTTTGCAATTGAATCCAATCCCCACAGTCAGCACAGAGGCACACAACAAAACATTATCTGACTACCTGATGAAGAAACTCATTGTTGTTCAGGAACACGCATACACATACACACATTTTCTATATACCGCCAGGGGTTCCCCTGGCAAACAGAGGAAAGAGGAATTATATCCAGGCCCAGAATTTTGATGGAATTAGAACTCGGCTGCATACACCCCACTATTCTCAGTAGAGTTCAGCTGACAATACATTTATGTACTCACAGTTAATCAAAGATTTCCCTCATCTAGGACAACCTTTCTACTCATTTTCTCTTTCTAAATTCTATCTTTGGAGACTAACTGAGGTTCTTTACTAGGGTAGCATTTTTCACTAGGGTAGCAAAGGAGAAAGGAAAGAAGAAAATATTAATGCAGGGAAAGGGTCAAAGGCTAAGACTAGCAGTAGGCTCTGTATAAGATTCAAACTTCATGTAAAGGCAGCACTCAGGAGAATAGAGCATAGAGCTGAGAGTGTATGAAGGGGATGGAGTCAATGATCAGTCCCAGAGAAACAAGAATTTGAGCTTCAGTGAGTATCTAGCAAGGTAACAGGAATGCCAATAGTTCTGGAAGTAGGGCTGGCCTGAAAGAGTCTCTTCCCCTTGCTCCCTCAGATTGTCAGCCATGGGAATGGATACGGAAAACACTGAGGTTTAACAGAACTTTAGGTTTATGCATGTAATCTCTTGCCTTGAGTTATGATATCTGTTCCCTTAGCCTTTCTTCTACCTCATGTTAAGACCGTTTGCAAAGAGGGATTGCTTTCTACTCAATATGGCATATTTCTTTGACACACTGAGTACTGTATACTGTGGGCTCAGGCCTACACAGTAGGATTTCCTGATGCAATGAATTTGGGGTTTTAGCACAGTGTTTATATACTTGAGGGTTATGACTCCATAGAGTGATATCTTATTTGTCTACAAGTCCATACTGAAATCCTTGGGACCAGCAACTATTTTAAGTCATCTGTTATAAACTCTATATGGGCCCCTCAAAAATTCATATTGTCAGACCCTAATACCAAAGTGATGGTATTGGAGGTGGGGTCTTTAGGAGGTAATTGGATCATGAGAGTAGAGCTGTCATAATGGGATTAATGCCCTTATAGGAAGATGTCAGAGAGCCAGAAAGCCCTCCTTCTACCTACCAGGATGCAATGAGAACTTAGCTACCTGGGAAGAGGGTCTCACCAGAAGCTGGTGATGCTGACATCCTGATCTCTGACTTCTAGCCTCCAGAAATATTAGAAATAAATTTCTGTTGTTAAAAGCTGCTCAGTTTATGGTATTTTGTTATGGAAGTCTGAGCTAAGACATCATCTTTATATTCCCCTGAAACCTATCATGACATTTTTATGTGATAGTTATTCATTAACATAAGCAGATTAACTTGTCCTTCTAAATGCCTCATGCTCACTCTTCAAATATGAATATTTAAGTATCCTTTCCTAAATGATGTAACCTTCTCCAATTAAGAAAAAGTCATTAAGAACTTAGTCACGTCATTGATGTATCTTGAGTGCAATAAAAAGTCAGGTGGGTGGAACTGATAATACACCAAAGGCTTCTTTTTCACCATTATTTCACAGTTTTGAGCTGTATGTAGAGTTGCCTTGGAAAACATTTGTGCTTCTCATTTCGATGAGCTCTGTGACATGCAGAGAAAGATGAAAAACAATCTCTATGTGAAGTCAGATATAAGGGGTTAGTTATAAATTTACCAGCCCTAATTCCTTTGAGTGATCACATTTGTTCTTTGATTACAAGTAACCTTAGTGATTTCAAAGCAAAAGAGCAGGAGGAGATGAAAACGCTTGAATCACACAACAGCCTCAGGTGGTGCCTTTGAAGAATTGACATTTTATCTCCAAGTCTCAAAATGTATGAGACATAACTACACTTTGGGTAAATCTGATGCAGTAGCAACAGCTTGTGATAATATGTTTAGTGTGTATAAGACTTCATGCAGCCCAAACAAGGAGCATGAAAGGATAAAATGGGAACTCCCTGACTTACAATTTCCGGGGAAAGCTTAGTGGTGTTACAGAGGAAGTACCATGGTAGCAATGCCTCTAACCCATGGGAAAGCTCTTTGTCAAGCAAGAGAGATGCTTCTTACTAAAAGGATTAAAACTCGTGGCTATTATTGACTGAATAAAGAACTATGTTCTCATAGAATGGCTAAAGATAGACAAGTTGCAATCTGATACAACAAATTGCAGAGCATATTAGAGAAAATAAAGTCCCCATTAGGAAGTAACAGCTAAGGATCAAATAGTTCAAGTCTAATGTTGAGAAAGCACATCAAATTATAAATTAAATAATTTTATTATATAAGTACATAATTACTCACTTTTGTTTTTATACCAGTTTACATTTATTGTGTGATTACTACATACCTAGTACTTAATCAACTATTTCACAATGTTATTATTTTCAAGACCTATTAACAGTTATAGGGAATATGTACAATTATTAACATCACTTTTAAAAATAGGAAACTGGAACTTTGAGAAGTTAAATAAATAGCTCAAAATCATATAACTATTAATTTCAAGACTGGGAATTGAAGCTAATTCAGATTAACACTGAATCCCATGTTTATAATTATTAACTAGACCAGTGGTTGGCAAACTGCAGCTCGCGAGCCACATGCGGCTCTTTGGCCCCTTGAGTGTGGCTCTTCCTAAGCCTTAGGAGTACCCTAATTAAGTTAATAACAATATACCTACCTATATAGTTTAAGTTTAAAAAATTTGGCTCTCAAAAGAAATTTCAATCGTTGTACTGTTGATATTTGGCTCTGTTGACTAATGAGTTTGCCGACCTCTGAACTAGACAATCCCTAAATCAAGAAGCAGACATCTTGGTATGAACTATTATGGTTTGCAGCTAAAGTATGCACTATGGAGAGAATTCAGATGGGACAATTGTTGTTATTAGTGTGACACTGGAGGCCTCTATCAGGAATCAGAAATTATTGTATATTGTTCTTTCACTAATTATATATATAGTGTCTCAATTTATATATATATATATATATATATATATATATATATATATATGCACTAAATTATAGTGTGCCTAAATTTAGGCTTAGTCATTCTCAAAAAAATTACCTTTATAGAGTTCTGAATTACAAGAAACTTATCAGATATCATATAAGAACACTGTGGTGCCCAGCCAGCGTGGCTCAGTGGTTGAGTGTTGACCTATGAACCAGGAGATCATGGTTCGACTCCTGGTCAGGGCACATGCCTGGATTGTAGGCTCGATCACCAGTGTAGGATGTGTAGAAGGCAGCTGATCAATGATTCTCTCTCAACATTGATGTTTCTATCTCTCTCTGCCCCTCCCTTCCTCTCCAAAATCAATAAAAATGTACTTAAAAATAAAAAGAACACTGTGGTGATTAATTTTATGTGTCAACTAGACTGGTCATGATTGCTCAGATTAAACATTATTCCTTGATGTGTCCATGAGGGTGTTAAGATGAGTGTGTGAATCAATGAACTCAGTAAATTGTTCTCACCAATGTGGCTGGATATCATCCAATTTATTGATGCTTTAAATAGAACAAAAGGTGGAGGAAGAAGGAATTCATTCATTTGTCTTTCTGTCTCAGTATTAAAGTGAGACATTTCATCTCCTGCTGATCTCGGAGTGGAATTTGCACGATTGGCTCCCCTGGTTCTCAGGCTGTTGGACAGGGACTGGACTACACCACTGGGGTGCCAGCACACAGAAGGCAAATCATGTGAGCCAGATCCTCATTCTTTCTCTGTCTGCCGGTCTGTCTCTGTCTGTCGGTCTGTCTCCTCTCTCCTTCTCTCTTTCGTATATATGTATACATCCTCTGGGTTCTGTTTTCCTGTAGAACCCTAATACTGGCACTAGGACTATAGGATAAATACTTTGATGCCCACAGAAGGTAAAGTTAAATAAACAACCTGTGCAGAATGCTGCCTTAGCAACACTTCCCCCCGCCTTCTTTTTCTGGGAGTGCTATGAGCTACACCTACAAATGTGAGAAGTCAGGCAGTAGCTTTGTAAACAAAGGTTGTTGTGTTTTGTAGTTCATAGCAATTCAATTAGAAAGACATTCACACTTTTTATTCTCTTTGTGAAAACAATTTGTCTTTATTTTACTAAAATTAAGAATAGCAGTCCCAGGGTGTAAAAGTGTTTTGACAATGGTGAGTTGTATCGAAGTCTCAAATTTTCTTACCAACTTGGCAGAACACATTGCATTCATACATTAATTCATCTATTCATTCATTTAGTCATTTCACATCAGGTAGAATGCTCTACATGTTGACGTACAGACAACTCTTCATGCTAGCAAACACATAAACAAACAGATATGCAATATAATATCAGTTAAAGTGATAAGAGAATGAATAAAGCTGGGAAGGTAAAGAGGTTATCTAGATGATTGGAATACTATCCTATATAATAAAAGGATAATATGCAAATTGACCCTAACAGCAGAACAACTGGTCACTATGACACACACTGACCACCAGGGGGCAGACGCTCAATACAGGAGCTGTCCCCTGATGGTCAGTGCACTCTCACAGGGTGAGCTCTGCTCAGCCACAAGCCAGGCTGATGGCTGCCAGCACAGCAGTGGTGGTGGGAGCCTCTCCCACCTCCTCAGCAGCACTAAGGATGTCCAACTGAAGCTTAGGCCTGCTCCCCGCTGGCAAGTGGACATTCCTTGAGGGCTCCCGGGCTGCCAGAGGGATGTCTGACTGCCAGCTTAGACACAATCGCCCGAGGAGCGGGCCTAAGCCAGCAGGTGGACATCCCCTGAGGGGTGCCAGACTGCGAGAGGGCACAGGCCAGGCTGAGGGACCCCCCTGAGTGCACAAATTTTTGTGCACCAGGCCTCTAGTTTAAAATAAGGTATTCAGCAATAGTCTTGCTGAGAAAATAGCACTTGAGCAACATCAAGAATAAGACAAAGGAGTGAGTGCACACATCACTGGGATGCTATACACATTCCAGGCTAAACAAAAAAGCACAACAACTTGGAAGTGGAGTTTCAGTGAGGAACCCAGAATGCTAGAGCAAAGTGAGAAATAAGGAATAGAGTCAGGAGCCAGATCATGTACTGTCCTGCACACTGTGGCTTTGTTCAAAGAGTGACAAGAAGTCAATGAGAGCTCTGAGTAGGGTATGGAGAGATCTAATTTGTGTTTCAGAAAGCACATTTTTGTGTGTGTAGGATAGATTGCATATTGTATAGATAAATCCTCTATAATTCTGAAGTCAAAGAAAAGCAAACAGACTCATTACTGGCACTTTAGAAGAAAATGTGTCGTTTTAAAGTAGAGTACTATCATTGTCAGTTGTTCTGCTAGGTCAAAGGGAATTCCTGTTTTATGCTAATGTGAGACTGATGACATCAAACCACATAAATTCAGAAAACATTTAAAAGACAGCTTATCTTAAAGTAAATAAGCCCCTCTTTTTTCCCCACATATATTTTTACTATAGGCCCAGTGTACAAATTCTTGCACAGGTGAGGTCCTCCCGACCCACCCCGATGGGGGCCCATTGGGCCGGGCTGGAGGGAGGAGGGGCCACAGGTAGTTGTCCGGCTGGCCCTGCCCCTAATCGAGGTGGGGGGCAATCAAGGGCGGGGCCGGCTGAGGAGAGGGGCTGCAGGCTGATTGGGGCCCAGATGAGGCTGGTTGGCTGCTGCAGTGCGCATCATAGCCACTGGTCATTTTGGTCATTCCACCATTTTGGTTGCTGGGCTTTTATATATACAGATTGATTTTTTAAAGAGAGGAAGGGAAAGGGACATAGAGATTGAGAGAAATACCTATGAAAGAGAAACATTGCACACCTCCCACTGGGGATTGAGCCTGCAACCTGGGCATGTGCCTTGACCCGGAATTGAACCGTGATCTCTTGGTTCATGGTCCAACACTCAGCCACTGAGCCACACCAGCCAGGTAACAAGCCCCTCTTTAAAAAATCTTTAGAATTTGTCTTTTTTTCCTTTTGTGATTTTAGACATTGAATCAAAAAAGTAATTCTAAGATAATAGTTTTTATAGGAAAAAGTATCCAGAGAAAGAGATGGAAGATGCTTTCACTGTGAAAAACATAAAAAGAAAAATATAAAAACAAATTATTAATATTTAATATATATTTCTAATTGTTCTGTTATTCTCAACTCAATTAGTGTCCTATTGTAAAATATGTGTTAACATTATTATAGAGTCATTTTGAGTGTCTTTGTACAGTATTAGGATAATTTACATTTAAAAATTAAGCTTTACTTCAGTTAATAGACTCATTGCATTAATAAAAAAGATTTATTTTATTAATGAAGTGTAAAAATATTAAAGAAGTATAAAAATGCCATCTGTATTTATTTTGTTAATACTGTCAATGCACTCAATTAGCCATAGACGGTCTTGCTATCTAACTTTTCGCTTAAGAAAAGGTAAAGTCATTTGTGTAGATATAA
>NW_005871096.1:661434-666266 GCF_000147115.1 Myotis lucifugus
AGAGCTGTTTGGATCATTGTAAAGTTATGACTCTAGACCATTGAAGCCCAACCTTTGTTTCGCGGCGTCTTTGTGACATGTCAACACTTTTCTTGCTTGATTGTTCTCTCCAAAATGGCATTTAAATATATAAAATAACTATCGAAAAGATAAATCTTTGTTCTTTTTCACGAAATGAAAATATCAAAAAATTTCTATATGTGACATGGCACCAGAGTTAAGTTAGGGTTTTTCAAAATGCTGACACGCCGAGCTCAAAAGGTTCACCGTCACTGATCTAGACACTGTCATATGCATATGCAGTGCTCATCAATTTCAGCATATGCCAATGATAACATGATATAGAGTGCTTGTGGTTAGGCTACAGTGTATTTTAATTGCACTCACCTACACAAAGGGATAGACCACTGAGGAGGCAAGTGTGGGAGGGGAGGGAGGCCCAAGAGAAACGGTGTGCCATGTCAACAGGTTAAGAGGAAGGAAAGGCAGGCTGGGTCCATGGGGACCACACAGGGGAATAAAGAAAAGCACAGCAAACCGACCTTCACCTTATTCATGGCTCCAGGGAATTTACAACCTGAAATTCCTAGAAAAGTGATAACATGGCATAAAGCACGCCTGCCATTGACTATACCAGCTAAATCAACACTAGATCCAAAAATTTTTAAACAAAAAATGTCAGAATGTAAACCAGGGACTGCTTGCAATGGCCAATGTGGCATTATGATCCTTTTCTCTTGGGTCCTTCCATTGGTTATATTTTCTCCATTACTTTATCTTTCACTCCCCATTATTTTTACTTATCCTTAAGTCATTTGTAATATCTGCTCTCCTTTTACGTTTGGTGAAGGTAGAAAGAGAAAGGAAAATATTAAAGATTATCTAATCCAATGCTCTCATTTTAACAGAAAGAAAGTAGCCCCAGGGAGGCAGTGACATGCTCAGAGCCAACGAGGATTATTGGTAGCAGCAGAATTGCAGATGATGTTGCTCTGCTGACCCTTCATGTGTTTCCCAGTGTCTGAAACTGCCTTTCTAGCTTGAGGCTGAAGTCCCAGACGAGGAAAATTGTAAAACCGTCAAAAGGTTCTTATGTCAATTTGAGTTTTCTCGGAAGCTGATGCCAGGACAGAATTAGAAGGCTATGATATTTATTGGGGGAGGCACCTATGAAGAATAAAGAAGAATAAAAGAGAGGGAGAGAGGCTTCAGATCACGATGCCTGTCTGACACTACAAAGGAGAGAGGGTAAAGGCAGAAACTCCAATTGCTACACACTTCCGAGAAAATGTCAACCAAGCTGATGAAGTGCCCAGAGCAAAGGTTAACCCTGGGAGGGGTTCCACATGGGGCAGAACTGTGTCAGCTCTAATATCACCATCACTGCTTAGACATTGGCTGAGAACAGGCTTGGTGGTGGGGGAAGGAGGGGAGTAGTGGTAAGAACAATGTAGTGGATCCCCAAATTGTGGAAGCTGCAAGCTTCTAGTTAACCACACACCTTGCAGTAAGTTCTCTCTTGAAATAGATGTGAGTCATATACTCCTTGACTGCCTCAGTTGCCTTCTACATAACTTACTTCAAATGGGTCTGTAGTAAGGTGAGTAACTGTATGAGCTGTCTATTGCTATGTAACTAATTACCATGAACACAGTGGCTTAAAACAGCATGCAAGCTTGGGTTCTCTTTACTGTTTATAGTAAGACTAGAGGCCCGGTGCATGAAATTCATGTGTGGGTATGGTCTGTAGGCCTGGCCTGCGAGCAAGGCCATATTCCCCGCCTGCCCACAGCTGGCCCCACCCCCTGTCGCCACCCACCCCCAGTTCCCCATTCACCATCAGGTGATTGGAACCTGACGGCCATGGGAAGGGACTGAGAGGTCGGCCATTCCTGCCCCGTCACTGGCCCCACCTCCGCCACCAGTAGCCCTGTGTGTGTGGGATGACTGGTAGGGCGGGGCCTTGGCCTGGAGCTGCCCCCATCCCCTGCCACTCACCCCCGGTTCTCTGTTTGCCATCAGGCGATCGGAGCCTGCCGGCTGGGGAAACAGATGGAGAGGTGGTCAGTGTGCCTCATAGTGACTGATCTAGTGGTCTTTCTGGTTGTTCAGCCTTTAGGGTCAATTTGCATATTACCCTTTTATTATATAGGATAGAGGCCTGGTGCATGGGTGGGGGCTGGCTGGCCTGCCCTCATGGGGGCCCCGGATCAGGGATGGGTTCCCCGCTGGGGGGTGGGACCAGTTGTGGGGAGGGTCTACAGACAGTTTTCAGGCCACCATGCCCCCGATTAGGGTGGGGGTACCTACTGGGGGTCGGGGACAGCTGGGGTGAGGGGCTGTGGTCATTCTGGTCTCTGGTCATTCTGGTCGTTCTGCCATTTCAGTTGCTGGGCTTTTATTATATAGGATGCTGGAGGAGAGGGTTGAGTTGAAGAAGAAATTGTTATGTAAAACGGAAATAGACTTTAAATATTCAGAAAATTCTGAACCTTTCCATATTAAAAAAAAGAAAGAAAGAAAGAAGGAAGGAAGGAAGGAAGGAAGGAAGGAAGGAAGGAAGGAAGGAAGAAAGAAGAAAGAAAGAAAGAAAGAAAGAAAGAAAGAAAGAAAGAAAGAAAGAAAGAAAGAAAGAAAGAAAAAAGAAAGAAAGAAAGAAAGAAAGAAAGAAAGAAAGAAAGAAAGAAAGAAAGAAAGAAAGAAAGAAAGAAGGAAAGGAAGGAAGAAGGAAAGGAAGAAAGAAAGAAAGAAAATGTTCTGAAGAGGACACCAAGGACGTAGCTAAAAAAATCCTGTGGTAAAGAGATTGTGGATGTGACTCGTGGCCACAAAGAAAGGAAAGAGTGGCCTTGGGATTTGAACCTAGTGATTCTAGTTCTAGAATTTGAGTCTTTTAAAAAATGTGTTATTAATTTTAGAGAGAGAAGAAGGGAGAGAGAAACATCGATTGGTTGCCTCCTGCACTCCCCCAGATCATCGGGGATCAAACCCACAACCTGGGCATATACCCTGATCAGGAATTGAACTGGTGACTTTTGGTGCATGGACAATGCCCAATCAACTTAGCCTAGGCAAGATTTTGGGTCTTTAAATTCAAAGCTTTCTCAATTATTAACATTTTAAAGGCTCTGGCAGGTTTCAAAATTGATCCACTTCAGTTAAAATCTTCTCATATTTATTTGGGTACCACATTTTGTTATTCACAGAACATAGTTCATGGAGCGCATGTGTGGGAATTCCCACATCCTTCTGCAGAAGACATTTTGAGGTGAGGTTTTTAAGGAGAGTACTAGGCGTGACTAGGATGTAAGAGGAATACTCGACCAGCATGAGAATTTATATCCATAGCATGATATGGAAACATTTGGAATCTTGTATTTCCTGAAGTGAGTTAAGTAGTAGCCTATGTTTGATAGAAAGAAGAAAAAGGTCTTCATATCTCATTGTGAATATTTTACAAGAGTTTTAATATACAGGGACTGAGTATCATTAGAAAATGCTGCAGAGGTATGAAATGAATTAAAAACAGAGACTACAACTACTTTTTCTGTCAGTAATAAGCTCATTGGTAGTTTTTAAAAAAGACATTTCAGTAGAGTGGTAAAAAAGTTCTAGCCTATTGTAGCTATGCATTAAAAGAGGTTGTACTAGCCAGATTTTTCTTTTCTTTCTTATTTTTTTATTTTTATTTTATGCATCTGGATTTTTATATAAAATTGCCATTTTAAAAAAAATGTTGGAAAGCATTTAAAAAATTAAGTTCTGTGAATACTGTGAAGGCAAGGATAAGTTTTTATGCACTGAATCGAGACTTAAAACCTCTTGTTTGCAATGTCTGGCTTGCACTGTCAAGCAGTGATGAAAATAAAAAGAATAAACAGGTCCCATTATAGAACAGCTAAGGCTGAATAGCAGAAATTTATAGTGCAGCCAATCAGCTTGGTCATACTTAGGAGTATTGGGTTGGAGGAAAGAAAATAGCTCTACTTAACAGAAGTTTTGTTATGTGGGTTTGGCAGAAGATCAAGAGAGGAAAGAAATCTGTGTAGAGGGAGGTACATTCATAAAGAATATGGTTAACCAGCTCAGAGAGCATAGAGACACATTTTTCTCCATTAAGGACAGGTTTATAGAAAGAATGACAAATAGGTAAATTACCAGAGCCAATAGGCGAGACAAGTGACAGCCTAGAGTACAACATTCAAGGAGGCCTTGTTAGATGTTGTTTTTGCTTAAGTCCCAATAACCTATTGATGAAGTTAAAGACTTATTGTAATCATCATTTTCATATTTCACTGGATTAGATTGATATATTTTTCTAAAATAGTAATAGCCCTGTGTTCCTGAGATAGAATATATTCATTCATGGTTAAATAGGTTATTTCTATTTAATTGGTTAACAAAATTTATTACAATTGCAAATTCCATACTCATTATATGTCAAAATATTGTTCCTCTTTGCTTATGAGGTAATCTTCTGATACACTTAATAATTCCTCTATTTTTTCAATTTAAAATGTTTTTATTGATTTCAGCAAAAGGAAGGGATAGAGAGGGATAGAAATATCATGGATCTGCTGCCGTCTGCATGCCACCTACTGTGTATTCAGCCCACAACACAGTCATGTGCCTTGACTGGAATTGAACCATCACCTCCAGGTTCATGGGTTGACGCTCAACAACTGAGGCACACCGGCCGGGCAATAATTCCTCTATCTTTGCTGCTTTCATTTAAAGACATTTCTTTGACCTGTACATATCACAATGCTATTCTAAAGGTAAAGTTATATAATGTAAAAGCATAATGTTCATATTTTGTATCTATTTTAATA
>NW_005871096.1:666930-670178 GCF_000147115.1 Myotis lucifugus
CCCTTATTTTTCCTCGAGATCCGGCACCTTTGGCCTTAAACTCGGTATACGGCCAATTCAATCTGCCTTTTCGAGGGATGATTCGCCACGTTTTCCATTTGCTTTCTTTCACCTACCCTTTTTACTGACTAGATTTAGATGATTCATTCGCCATTCCTTTTCACGCTTTGTCGCTCCCCTAATGATTCCACTTTATTTTAAGCACTCAACTACCATCATGTCTCAATTCCTTTTAATCTAATCCCCAGCTTCATGTTTCATGATCTTTCGTTTTCAGATATATTTTAACACCTTAACGATTGGAATCATAAAGCATCCAAATATTTAGCATATTGCCACACATATAGCAGTGGTCCAATTAAGAAACTGTTCACAAAATATGAAAATAGAATGTATCTCTGAACTTGAAAGAGTAAGTGAATGAATACAAATCTTTGTGCAATGATAATTTATGAACTTGAATGGTTGCTATGCTTACTGTTGATTGCTTAACATAAGTGTCTGACAAATTATTATGCTTATTAATTATTAAGGGCTTCCTACATGCCAAGAAGCTTACTAAGAACCTTTATTTTCTTTTTTCATCCTTATAATAAATTTGGTAATTTCATTCCTTATTTTTGCCTGAGAGATATTAACATTGTAAAGGTTATATTAACCTTAAATGATAGATGCAAGAATCAAATCTAGGTCTGTCTGACTCCAAAGCCCATGTCTTAAAATATTGCATTACAATTGCTAAAAGTATCTTTCAGAAGTTTACATAAAAATTAAAAATATTCAAATATATAGAAAAGAGAAATAAAATGCTCTGTGTCTACATGATACTAATGGTTGGTCATAAAGGCAATCATAAGACAACTTCTTAAATTTTACCTTACACTAGAAAGAACTCCAATTCTAGCAAGCAAAATTGAATCAGCCATTAATAATGCAAGGTGACGTGCAGAGAAAACCTTTTAGCCCATAAAAATGATTCATTCACCTTTTTCCGGAAACAACATTCCATTGGGGCAAATCAATGCTCTGAGCTGCTACTGAAGACACTATCTACACAAGCCAAATCACTGAAGTTCACTTTTATTCTGTGGTTGTGATTCTAAAAAGTACTTGGCAACTGTTGAAGGATGTTCTGTACAAGAAGGAAAATAGTAATAATTGGGGAAAATTGGGTATTGTACAGGAATGAACTTCTGAAGGATCCCTGGCATTAATTATCTTTGTATTCCTTTTTATGAATTTTAATTGAGGGCTGGCAAAAAAAAAATTATAGAAAAAAAGTTTGTGTTGTTTTAAATTCTAACTGAAAATACCTGAAAGATAAAATAGATATTAAAAGATACATACATTAAACAAAACCTTAAAACCTTTAGAAATGCTTATTTCCTTTGAATAGACAAAGATTTCTGTTACACAAAAGATTAGCATTGAGGTTTGTTGGTCACCAGTTTTTGATAAATTGTTAGCTAACAGAATGGATAGGCTAGGTTCACAATTGTAAGTCACTCAACTTACCTACACATGTTCGTTATTCAATAAGAATTTTCTAAATGAATAATTGAACTTCAGACCGTGAATATATGTTTGTGTGCATATGTAAACACATGTATATACATATATATATGCATTTTTTATACATGAATATATATATGTGTATATATATATTCACAGCAAGAATTATAAACACACATAAATCCACAGGCAGAGTTTTATATATATCTCTCTACATATATACATATACATATACATATACATATACATATACATAAACATAAACATATACATAGAATAAATATGTATAATGTGTGCATATGTTATTGAAATATAGGACTTGAGTCAGAAGTATTCTAAATCCCTGTGCTATAAAGGAAGAAAGTATTTTAGAAGCAAATACACTTGGTTTTGAATGCAAATTATACCATTATCCACACTTTAACCTTGGACAGTTTAATGTTTCTAAGCCTCAGTTGTTATCCATCAGTTCACCTACTTTGTTGAGATGATTGCAGAAGATAAGCCTAGTACAGTGTCCATTACAGAAAAGTAACTAAAAAAAGCCTTTCCTTTTTTTTCTTACACCCTTTCATCATATAACAAAATTACTCAGTATAGTTTATTACATCTAGTGAAATTCTTCAAATTCTTAACTCATTCTATCCTTCCAATAAACCTCTTAATACTGCAAAATATCACCTCTGCACTGTAGTACTGATGACATTTATGGAAATTTTCTGTTTACTTTTATTCTGGAGACATCATTTATGCTTTTCTAACCACCAGGAAAGTGGATACTCTCATTCCTGCCAAGTTAAATTCTCCAGTTTTTCAAGGTCCGTCTCAAAACTTATTTCAACTCTACATGATCAAGCCTTCTTTCTTTAATCCTCTCAGTATGTGTGGCTCTAACTGGTTCTATATAATTTTCTAGTGTGTTTTGGTGGCCTTTAGAACTTGATATTTTATTTTATTTTTTATGTGTTTTTCCCCCCCAAAAGACCAGTTATCTCGGCTTTCCAAGGAGATGAATGCCATTTTCAATTTATTCGGTATTTCAAAACCTACGGGACTGCTGGAATATGTACCAAAACAAAAGGTAACAAGCCAAACACTCTATTGACAATAGCTGAGGACTTCCACACTGCATGGGGTAGGTTTGCTCAAGCAGCTACTTCCCAGTTTCTTGGGTTTAGTCATTTCATACCTGCTGTCCTGGGATGTGTGACTTTCAGTTATTTGCTATATTTCTATGTTGACCTATCTGGGTCTGGGGCAGAAAGGCTCTCCCGCTGAGATTTGATTCTAACTAATAGACCAAAGTCTGCCCCTAAATTTTACCCTTTATCGTACATTTCTAAGGCAATGTATGCTAAATATATAATGTTTGCATATAGGAAAAATTCAATCCATGTCAGTAATTTTATTTTTGAACAAACCTTTGGAAATATACTCAGCATTTGTGTTTCCCTTTGTCATAACAAGATTTAGAGACCACATTTAGGTGGTCTTCAGTTTTAGTTTCACTTTTGTAAAATGTCAACATTTCACTGGGGCTCCTTTGAGGCTCCATGTTCCATGTGCTAAATCTTTAAAAAAGGACATGGTGCTTTGTAATTCTTCCGACAGGGATATTTTTAGCAAAATAGACATATCTCTATGAGAAGAAAAACACAAATACTGAAGCTATAGATTCATAAAGCTGAACCATTATACTTACTTCAGAATTTCAAGTCTAGATTATCACCTTATGA
>NW_005871096.1:670468-713958 GCF_000147115.1 Myotis lucifugus
AGACTAGAAGCCCAGTGCACAAAATTTGTGCACTAGACGGGGGGGGGGGGAGGGGGGGAGGTGGTGGTCCCAAAGCCTGGCCTGAGCCCTCTTGCAGTCCAGGACCCCTTGAGAAATGTCCACCTGCTGGTTTTCTTCTGACGACTTTTAAGATGTTCTCTGCCTTTTTTTTTTTTTTGTAGTTTCCCTGTAATGCACCCAGGTATTAATTTTCTTTCTCCTCTCAGTCCTCTCAGTCTGGGACCACTTGGGGGATGTCTGCCTGCCGGCTTAGGATCGTGCCTAAGCCAGCAGTTGGACATCCCTCTCGCAATCTGGGATCCCTTGCTCCTTACCACCCACCTGCTCGCTCCTTACTGCTCGGGTCTCTACTCCTTAGTGGCAGGTTCCTTATTGCTTGGCTCGCTGCTCCTTAGCGCTGCTGCAGAGGTGGGAGGGCTCCTGACACTGCTGCTGTGCTTGCCAGCTGTGAGCCCAGCTTCTGGCTGAGCAGCGTTCCCGCTGTGGGAGTGCACTGATCACCAGGGCAGCTCCTGCATTGAGCATCTGCCCCCTGGTGGTCAGTGCGCATCATAGCAACCAGTTGTTCTGGTTGTTCCACCCTAATGGTCACTTAGGCTTTTATTATATAGATAAACTAATATGCTCTTAGAATTTTACAAATCAATATCAGAAGTTTGGAACCAATAAGTACATACCATTATTCCCATTACAGAAAACTGAAAACAATATGATTGAAAAACTGACTAACCATATAAAGTGGACAATAATAATTTTAATTAGCCAATAATAATTTTCAATCAGCAATAATAATTTTAATTAGGTGATGACATTTTCTTAACCTTTTATTGGGGATAAAAGTAGCTGTTGCAAAACTCTAGTTTTCATCCTAATGAATCATTTCCAGGTGTATGTACAGTTTTGTTAATATTTCTAATTCCAATATAGATTGCATTCATTCTGCACCTCCCCCATATCTGTAAAACTCAGAAATAATAGAACCATTTTAAAAATAAATAAGTATATATCATGTTGGAAAGTCAGAAAGAGAAATATCAATAAATAAGAGACTACAATGAATTCCCCACAAAAAAATAAAATAATAGAAAGTAGAAGAGAAATAGCATTTCTAATTCATGACTACTATTAGGAAAAGACAGCCAACACAGATAGTTGACATCGGCCAGTGACACCCACAACGATTTCAGGAAGATGCAGTTCAGAAGTAGAAGATGCTGCAAAAATTTTACAATAAACTTAATCACCACATATTTAAGAAAATCCAAGTTTATGAAAGTCTGACTAACTCAAAAACAGAATTTGCACTCAAAGAAACAGAGCTTGTTAGAACAAATAGGTGCCCCCTTTACATAGTATATTTAATGTATCAGAGAAGTTAAAGAAGAACTTACACCCTTGGAAATGTAAACAGGTGACTGCAAAATGTAGAAAGGTGATTCTGGTAAAGGACTCAGTGTGTGTGTGCATAATTTTTGAAATGCATCTTACTGGATTTGAAGGGGATGCCTCAGAAAATGGTAGGAACTGAGCTTCATTTTTCTCCTTCTCCTTCCCATTCTTCCAAATTCTAAGTTCCTTTCAGTTGTTTCGGTTTTCTTTTCCATTTTCACCTAAAACTGACTTTTTATTTATTCATTAGGAGGTTCCAAAAATTTGCATAATTACGTTGCTTCTGTGAGTTATGTAAATTTTGGCTCTTACTGTTAATCGTATTCCAAATTATTTATAAGTAAATGAATAAATAAGTAAAGGCTAAATATATCAACTTAGACCCAAATGCTGTAGGCTGAACATTCTTCTATATCCTATGAATACTGCACAATCATCTAACCATTTTACGTCAGCCTCCAATTTTTTAAACAGAACTTGTTTTGTTTCTGCTTTCTGGTTGTTGTTATTTTAACATATTTTTATTTATTTCAGAGAGGAAGGGAGAGGGAGAGATAGAAACATCAATGATGAGAGAGAATCATTGATCAGCTGGCTGCCTCCTGTACACCCCACACTGGGGATCTAGCCCACAACCAGGGCCTGTGCCCCGACTAGGAATCCAACTGTGACCTCCTAGTTCATGGGTCAATGCTCAACACTGGGCCAAGCCGGCTGGGCTCAGCCTCAATTTTAATAGTCATTACATTCCACTACTTTCTCCAATTTGCTCTCCAGTGGACACTGCTTCCTCTGCATCCTCTTGAGCAAGTAATTTACAAGACACAGATTCAAGACTGATTCAGACCGATTCACTGATTCGCAGTGAAATCCATTTTTTATCTGCCTCTCTCTGCAGCTCTGCATGCCTTCTTCTGGTCAGTATTAGCTCACCTCATGGAATCCGCATACAGTGAAACTTTGGTGTCTGGTCCACATTCTCCTCCATTCCTACTGCACTTCAATGAAAATAACACCATTTCCAGGATCATTCATCCATCTAATGACACCTTCATACAGTCACACTATGGAGACTTGCAAACACCCCAATTACCCCATTTCCAGAATTATTCACTGAAACATTCCAATCCCTAGCCCCAACTTCCTGCTCTTCCAGAATCTTTGTTTAAACATTTCCATGATAATGTTTTCTTTTTTGGCCTTACTGAGATTTTTAACTTACTGGTTTATCTTCTTTCTCATTACCTCTTTTCTTCATTTCCTTCTGTATACAGCTTAGATTGCATATTTTAGTCACTGTCTTCCCAATCTGAAACTCTTGGCCTCCTTGATGAGCCCAACTGTTCCCTGCACGTCCATCTGGATGAGGGAGCATTGCTTGTTATAGAATTGGTGTGGAAGAAGACAGCTGGACACTCGGAGGTTTCAGGAAAAGCCTTTATTCAAAGCAGCGCTGCTGGTTCAGGGGACTCAAAGATCCAGATCCTGAACAACTTAGACAATGAGATCTTCACCCTAACCAGTTTGGCTCAGTGGATAGAGCGTTGGCCCGTGGACTCAAGGGTCCCAGGTTCGATTCCAGTCAAGGGCGTGTACCTTGGTTGCAGGCCCATCCCCAGTAGGGAGTGTGCAGGGGGCAGCTGATCGATGTTTCTCTCTCATTGATGTTTCTAACTCTCTATCCCGCTCCCTTCCTCTCTGTAAAAAATCAATAAGATATATTTAAAACAAACAAACAAACAAAAAAAAAAAACAATGAGATTTTCTCCTTATATATTTCTGAGTTTCTTTGTTTCCTAACTACCACCTTCTGTCGTGGACTCTCACAGCCCTCCCCCGCCCCCTCGAGAATCAGTTAGATGGTTAATTTAGATTGTATCTAGTGTCCATCCTGGATGGCACCAGTGACCTCCCTCTAGTTAAGCTGTTACATCCTTGGTTTATGGCCCCTTGTAAATTGGGAGTATGTAGGTAAATAGCACTTGCAAGACCAGATAATTAAGAAAGGGGCAGTGACTTCAGGAATGTGCATTAGGGACATTGATTAACTTAGGTACAGAGTCCGGCTGCTAGTCCCCTACATGCTCTCACAAATGGAGTTAATTATCGGCTAGCAGGAGTGTGCAATAGAAAGCAGGTTACTGGAACAAATTCAGATTGCTAGGCCCAAAAATGTCTTATGCTTCCCATCAGCTGAGATAAAATACACAGCCAGATTAGAATGACACTATTGTCAATTTTTGTTCACCAGTATCAACATTGCTTGAACTTTAAATGGCATTTCCCATTCACCTAATTGTTCTACTTTCCACAATAACAAGTTCAGGTCGCTCCGTTCTACCCAGGCTCACAGCCTCTTCTACGTCATCACACTCAGCAGTTTCAGAAGTCTCTTATTTCCTGTAGAAAAGAAAGGCCAGTATTTTGGAACTTCAACCTCCCACCACTAAACTCAAATACCTCCCCGAATCCTCAGCCATCCTCTCTTTCCCATGTTTAAAATTGAGAAAACATTATTTTTCAGGAGCTTCTTAGTGCTTCTATTTCCTATATATGTTTTCACAATTTAAGTCACTATAATCCAAATTGAAAGTGGCAGAACCACTTCAATAAAACTATAGTGGTTAAGAAAATGGAGGCAACCTTAATTTACTTACGTGACTTCATTTCTCATCAGTATAGATCTTTTGTTTCATAATACATACCTTTTAGTTTTCTTCTTACATTTGTCTCTTGCCCCTTTTTTCCTTCAACACCTATGTATTTTCCTACTTCCTTTCCTTCTTAACCTAACCGCCACATGATCACATCCATTTCCAGGACTCAATCCTTATCCACCAAGATGTTTTTTCTGAGTTATAGATCCATACCGTTATTTGCTTATTTGATATTTACACTTGGACTTTCCAGAAGCATTTCAAATTCCACATGACTAAAACTGAACTCAAGATTATAATTCCTGAACCCTTCTTGCTTTCTGTAGTCTTTTATGACCTGCAAATAGGTTTGCCAGAGAGAAGTATGGAAGATCTTCTTGATACTAATTCCCCAAAACTTCTTATGTCCTATCTGTTTTACTTCACTTACCACTGGATGTTATTTTTTCTGTCTCCACCCTACTCAACTATCTTCTGAATACTACAATGACCTTCCTACCAGTCTACTTTTATTCAAATATTTAATTAGTGGTTTAATAATTGAAGGAAAGGATGAGTTATTCCAATGATCATTGTTGGAAAATGTATTCCCTACCTAGAAATTAACTCTTACTCTAAGATCTGGAGTCAATTTATTTCTTTGGATGCTTAACAAATATTTTAGACTTAGGTCTTCCTTTGCTTGATATTATGCAACTCTAGGAACTCCTTTTGTATTGATTCATGAAGTTCTTCTCCCTCATAACTTCACACAGTGGATAGTATTAGAGAAATATATTTAAACCTTTATAGTAAAAGGAGTTTTTAGGGGTAAAATAAGCAGGTTTAGGGAGTTTTAGGAATTAGGGGGCCCAGAGGGGAGAACTGTAGGGCTGCAAAGCCACGGGGCTGGGAGCTGCCAAAAGGCATACATTCACAGAATAAAGGGGGGGGGGAGCTGCCAAACGGTATACATTTCCAAGGAGAGGAAGCCACTCGTTCACAGAATAAAGCGAAGGCCACAGGGAGTAGAAAAACAAAAGGGAGAAAAAGAGAGGGACCCCATGTGGGGTTTAAACTCTGAAGCTGCTATAGTGACCAATCAGAGGGGATATCAGGACACAAAGAACTGCAGCCTTTATAAACCTTAGAAGAGAGGGACTTAGAGGGTCTCTCTCCCCCTCGCCATGTTGGAGTCTGTGCTTGTTCCCCAATAAATTTCCCTCTTTTCCTGTACCACCTTTTGTCCGTGGCTTCATTCTTAGAATCCACCTGGACAAGAACCCGGGAAATCACCTTTGCATCCTGCCCAGAGGAAAACAATGCATTTCAGCTCCAGAATGGTGGCGATGAGTGTTTGCCAAGGTCCAATGCACTGAGCTTGAGGATAACCTCTTCTTTCTATCAGAGAAATTAGAGTTCTATGACCAAGACAATTAATAGATTTAATGTCCCTTCACATCAGGGTCAGTTCTGCTCATCATTGCCAGGGTTTCCACATAGGTATATGGAACAGACAGTTACTTGTCCTCAAGAACATGATTCTGCAATTTGATGATTTTGGATTTGGCTATCACCAACAACTTGGAATTTATACAAGTGTTTCTCCTTTGCCATACCAGCACATTTAACTGTCTTCAAAATTGTAATTCGTCCTTTTTTGGCTAATAAAACATCTATACAAAGATGGGTTCTATATATCAATAGAGTACAAAATTTAGGACACATATAAAATAGAATAAAGAATCCAAAGTGAAATAATGCAATCCAATATAAAAAATACAAATTCAAATTATACAAATATGCGTGAGTCTAGCCACGTTGATTTTATACTGTTATTTAAAGAATAAAAAGGATATTTTCCCTGAATCTTATGGGGACATTTTAGGAACAGTTCATGTTAAAAATAAATATTTGGTGTTTGGTTTATTTATTGAAAAAATGTTGATCCTCTTGTCAAATACTGCCACATCCTTTAATTGATATGGCATAAAGTTATTGGGTATATTTCCTGCATTCTTGCTGGGACTGACCAGCAGACCCTGAGTGACGCTCAATGGATTACTCTTACACACATTTCTGTGAAAGAGAGGGTTAAGGGGCTGCTTGGCTATCAGAAACAAACAGCCCTGTTTGACTGCCTCTGTAGGCTTTTATTGTAACAACAGTTTGAACTAAAATTAACTAATAAATATTATCAGCAGGGTGAGCATCCTTGAGAAAGCACATGCTTCCACAAGGTTGTGTCTAAAGACTGAACATAGAGATTCCAGTAAAACACCCGGGGGCTTGGACTTGTTTGGAAAAGTCAAGGCAGGGGCTGCTGCCTTAGGCAAGGCCCCTCTAGAGTCCCCTGACCTTTCAGAGAATCCCCCTTACAGACTTTCCAACCAAGTCCCGTGCTTCCCCACACATTCTCATATTGAATAGAAAGTACTTTTATTTTTTTCCCCACAAAGCCAAACCCCAAGCAGGTATGAGAGTCTAAGTGATAAAGATGGTCTGCTTCTCACAGAAGTCACACACAATTTAGCAATCTCCCCTCCATATTTTTCTTCCAAGGTCCTGCTCCCTCAATAAATTTTCTGGATTACTTGACTACAATTTCTGCTTTGCTGAAAAATGACTCACCTATTTCTTGAGGTAAATTATATTGCCTTTCCTATTTCACAGCTGAGAATAACTAAGCAGTGAGTAAAATAGCCCAAATGGAGTTTTCAACTTGAACACCGCTTTGGAATTATGCTATCTCGCCCTGAGCATTAACTGCTTTACCAATGGCTGTTTAATTCCTCAAATTGCAGTTTAAATTCTGGCTATTTTAGATTTATCAATAGAAATTTTCAGATGTTTCTCAGGGATCTTGAGTATTAATTTTTCATACTGATAATATTTATTATGACTCAGAAGAGAAAATAAGTTAAATATCAGGTGTGGTTTAGTAAGACCCAAAGAATGAAAATGGACTGAATATTTTTATATTTACACAGAAACTTCTTTATAATAGTCTTCTTAACTGTAGTTTGATTCTTAATTTCCTCAATAGTTTAATTTGCCTTATTTACTATCACTTACCCCCCCAAAGCAACATATAATCCAGTCATTGGATTTTATATTTGGATTTGGTGATGGAGACAAAATACTAGCCCTATCATCTTCCCTGTGACGTTCAGAGCAGCTTCATTTGAATGAAGTAATGGTTCAAATTCATTTCATTTGTTTAAGGCATAGACTAAGATATAAAATGGGGCCAGGCCACTCTCTTAATAGAATTTCAAGTGAATAGTTTAAATACCTACCATACTAATTTGTGTTTTCTGTCTATTGGTGGAGGTGGAGCAATGACCTAAGAACAGGGAAGAATTTATAACTTGATCTCATTAAACCCTGGAGAAGAACTCATCATTGACCTCATCATGTTTTTTGTTTGTTTGTTTGCTTGTTTCTGCTTTGGCTCTCTGCTGATGCTCTGTGGGACTCAGTGCTAAATACGGTTTCAGATTTAATTTCTAGCCATTATGGTGTACTTTCCTTTTTTTTGAGAAATTAAGTATTTTATTTTGAGATTAAAAAGAGAAAGTGTTTGTTGAGATTATGAAGCAGGATAATAACCTGGAGCCAGGTTTAGCTTGAAGATTTTTTTAATGCAAGCTGAGCCAGGAAGGTGTCATTATGCGCTCTACTCAGGGTCCAAGTCCCCACCAATGCGGGCGCTCCTGCTGGAGGAAGTGTACTTTCTGAAACTAACTCGCTAAAAGAAAAGTGCTGACCAGGATTTGTAGTGTGTTTAGCAAACTGCTAATTGATATACGATAGCCTATTACAGATGCTGAGTACATTACCCTGAACATTTTCTTTTCTGAAACGACAAACTTCAGGCTGACAAAGCCTTCTCTGTCAAGAGAACTGAACATGACCTTCACTTTTTCTTAGCCAGTCCAAACGGAGAAAGCCATTCTTCTACCTAAATCTGTTGGGTGTCTAATAGGATATATACTTAAGTGGGGTGACCATATGATTTACTGGTCAAATGGGGACACTTTGGAGAGGGAAATAGATGTTATTAATCATTTAAAAAGGCAAAAACAGGGAAGTCCCAAGAAAATCAAGACATAACAGAATTCTAGAAATTGCGATAGAGTAGGCCAGATAAATGACTAAACTTTCATTTTGAGAAGAGAAACCTGAGTTTCATGATCACCAGATATCTCTAGAGAGACTCTGTACAGAAATAGTTCAGAATTACTTTAGTGAAGTCCCAGCTTTACTACTCCACGTTATCAACAATAAAAATATGCTGTAAAGTTGCCAAGGAATATACCATGCTTTTTGCTTGACTTTCATGGGTTTTTCCTTGATTATTTCCAATAAGTTCCTTTGTTTTGCCCATTTGTTTTAAATCGGGATTATGGAGGTATCATTTATAGACAGTAAAACAAATTCTTTTTAGGTATACATTCACATACATTTTCCCACCAATATCATCAAGATTTAGGACAGATCTATTACCTTACAAAGTGTCTTTATGCCCCTCAGTAGTCACTGGTGGTTGGTGTGTCTCAATGTTTGTTTTCCACTCTTATTTTCAGCCATTCCTGTATGCCTGTGCTACAGAGGAGGTCTTTTACATAGGTCCTGTCCATCCCTCCAGGTTGGATTCTCATGTCTTGTACTTGGTGCTTGCTCACCTGGTATGGGGGTAGCCAGCCTTTAAGTGTTATGTTGGCTCTGTGTGGCCTCAGCAGTAAGGTTCTCTCAGTATTTCTGCTCCTCTTTCCCATGGTAGGCAGTCAAACCGTGCCTTGTGGCTCTACCATGTCTTATGCAATAGTGAGTTCTTTGTTTCTCCCAAGATGTAGGAGATGTCTGCTAGTATTGGTGTAGGATGCTGTGCTCAGGACTCTAAGGTGCCCTTTCCCCTGGGGTAGAGGGGTGTTTTCCTCTCCAGTAACAATGGACTTGCCTCCACCTGGGAGTTGTAGTTTGTTGTTCCACCTTCAGAGATTTAAGGCTTTTGAGAGAGGGTGATAGAGCTTTGTGACTTTCCTAGGGAGAGATAATATCTTCTTACATGCTAAAAAAAGTTAAAAAAGAGAGACCCTCTCCTGTCTCTCACCCAGCAGAAGTCCATGGATAAGAATCTACCTGTGGGTACAAATTCCTCTTGTTTTGACAGATCTAGGGCTTCTATGTGGCTTCTCTCCCTAAAAATAGTCTTTAAAATTTATTAAAATTTTAGCTTATTTCTTCTTTTTTTTGTGTGTGTGTGTGTGTGGCGGGGGGGTACTGTGTCTTCTCATACTCTGACAGTCTGTAAGCCAGTCCTGTTTTTGGCTTGGGGGAGCCCGTTCCACCTTGTCTTGCAGGCTTCTTGTTTGATTTGGGAATGCAGATCCCTGATGAGCTAAGAAAAGTTATTTTGTGATTTATTTGTCTGGCTATTTCTCATTGTTATTAAGGTAGTGGCAACATTTCTTGCAGAATTTTTCATTCTAGGCATAAAAGGAAACTCCAATGAATTTTTAAATCCTAAAAATATATGAAACAATTAAATGAAAAATCTAATTCTTTTACATCATAGTTTCTCTTCCACAAATGTGGAATTTTATGACGAAGTTCCTTCATGCATTGATGATGATATGTCTTTCTAGAATATTCTTTATAGATAAGACATCTGTGACAGTCATTTATTTTAGGTGTTGAGAGTCAGTATTGGATTTATTAAAACACTAGGGGTCCAGTGCACAAATTTGTGCACCTTGAAAGGAACTGTGGGCCCTGAGGTTGCGGTAGGCACAGGGGCAGGTCTTGGCTCATCCTCCACGCCCCCACTGAGCCCCTCTTGGTGCAGCCTCCAGTTCCCTGTCTGCTGGCATATCTGCTCCTGCCACCACCATTCCCATGCACTGATGGTGCTGGCCCTGCTTGCACCTGCTGATGGCACGGAGTGATTGGGGCCAGCGCAAGCAGCGGGTGTGAGTGGGGCTGGTGCTGTCAGCGGGTGCAAGCGGCAACTGCTGCCCCGATCACCCCTCAGGAGCAGGGAGAGGTGGAGAAGCCCTCAGGGGCAATTGGGGCCGGCAGCTGCCACTCACACCCATTTATGGTGCTAAACTATCGGGGCTGGTGCCAGGTGCCAGCAGCGAGTGCAAGTGGTGGCTTCAGCATCGGAAGCAGGTGCGAGTGGGGCTGGCACCGGCAAAAGGTGCAAGCGCCGGGAGGGACCATGGCGTGCAGGAGCAAAGAAGTTTCAGTAACTAGCGGAGGCTCACACCAATGACAGCGACTGGCGCCCCGTCTTGGTCTGGCGCCCCTGCTCACCTGCTTCACCGTCCTGCCACACCCAATGCCTGCCATGTTTCGCACTCTGCTGCCTGTTGCCAATACCTGCTGTGTTTAGTGCGTGCACCCTGGTGGTCAGCACACAGCATAGCAACCGGTTGTTCGGTTGTTCTGCTGTTCAGTCTATTTGCATATTAGCGTTTTATTATATAGAATAGTTACCCTGCAGGACATTTTTTTTAATTACTTTATCAAATTGTACTGTCTGCCTTTAGAATTGTTCTTAAAATGTATGTCCCATACTTACAAAAGACATTCTGGGGGTAGAGGGTGGATCTCTGTTTCTATATACATTTTATTTCAATATAGATATATTAAATTTAAAAATAAAGCATTTAAATGAATCAATTTGTCCATGTTCTTCTCACTTGATAGTTTTTGGCAATTTTCACTTTCAACCCCTATTCTTTTTATAATAAAAGCATTTTATCATGAAACAGCAAGGTCTTTTAAAATTACATGCCAGACTATATGTGCATAAAATTTAGATCATAACCCTTAATTACTTTTTTATCATTATGCTGTTCTTTGTTGAATTATTTCTTAATTAATGACCTTTATTCTATCCAAGCATTTATTTAAAATTTTCACCTTTAATGTCTTGACTTATTCAACCTAAAATAACAGCCATCCTTTCCAAGATCACCATTTATTCTGCTAAATTTTTCTTTTGTTTTCCTCAGAGCATATTGCAACATAATATTATATATATATTTTTTCCACCAAGCAATATGGAACCTTAATTTGTAACACAATTTCTGTACATCAGTAGTATGAGAGTAATCTTTTTTACAAGTATAATTGATTATCAGAAGAAACAATGGCAAGACCAATTGATATTCATATGAATCAATATAAGTTTGTTTCTTTTTTAATTTATTAATTTGAGAGAGAGAGAGAGAGAGAGAGAGAGAGAGAGAGAGAGAGAGGAAGGAAGAGAGTAGGAGAAACATTAATTTGTTGCTCCACTTATTTATGCATTCATTGGTTGCTCCTTGTATGTGCCCTGACTGGGGATCGAACCAGCAACTTTGGTGTATTGGGACAACACTTTAACCATCTGAGCTACCCAGGCAGGAGAGAGCTTAAGTTTCAACTCCAGCCAAAAAGTTTGTTAGAATTTATCTCAGCTTTGCATCTGACTATTCTGAGATCTTTCTTTCAGTGCTGATATTGCCTAACAGGACTTAGTGTTGGCAGACAATATGAGGCAGGAAAGCATTCTCAAGCATTATAATCCTGCCAGACTTCATTTTATAAAGATACCTCCTTACATCAGCATAGAGGACAGCCAGTGGTTCAACGGCCATGGAAGACTACTGCCCTGGCTTCAGAAACTCAGTCAGACACAAACTAAGACTCACAAGTTGTGAACAGCAGCATTGAGGTCAGACCTGCAGTGGGTGAAATGGTGACTGCATGATACTGAAGCAAAATCATGGTATCGCCACCTGTTTCATAGTCCTGACTTGGGCAGCAGACCTGACATGTACAACAGTCAAACCAATCTTAATGAAAGAGTGGATACCTTGAAAGAACAACTCTGTCTCACCCACAGAATTAAATTACAAGTGGCTGGGGTTTGCACATAGATTTATCCCGATGCTGGGAGAGTACTTGGTAGACGGGCAGATTTTATGAGCAGATGCTCAAAAACTATTTGTTGAATAAATGAAAAATATAAAATCAAGTATAATTCTAAGCAAAATTTATAGTATTAAGAACCTTATTTTTAAAAATGTATAATAGCATTAAGTCCTCAGGTAGCATATGAATCTAATGAGTCCCTTTTCTATACAAATAATTTCCAACATTTTAAAGATCCTTTGTTTTACTCATTATAGGTGAAAATGTGTCAGTTTCCTTCTCATGCCTTGCAATTTGTTTTATTTTTTTAATCCAACAGGGACACAAGTGGATCACTTGAATTCCTCTCTTTCTTGATATTGATACCTGAAATTCCTGGACATTTTCCTTGATTACTCTGAAATGCATAAATTCCATTAAAAAATCTAACAGAAAGTATAGGTACTTTGTTTTTCATTCCTACCTTAAATTACATAATACATGAATTGCTTAGCCCAAATAAAAAATAAAATAATGATCATGTTTTCCTTTTCCTTATTTTGTGGTTTTCTTTCCTTTCTTTAGACATTTTGCCTGGAAGAGTGGCATTGATCTTCTTCCTCTGAGCTATGTTCTTTCAAAAGGATTTGCTAACTTCTACTTGGCACTGGGTCAAATCCTGCCCAATTCTATTGGCAGCTATATATAGATGAAGCCTTGTCTTGCCGTGCTTCATGTATTTAAATTGCAACCCTTACATTGATAAAAGAAATGCACCAGGTTTTGGGGAGTAAAATCTGGAGATATTAGCCTTTGATATTAACATTTTTCAATAGAAAATATAAGAATCATTACATATAATGTTGGGCTCAAGCACATATTAAAACTGAACACTAAAAGATTAATGAATTGAACATGAGATTCAGACACTCTCTTTACAGGAACTCACCTCCACGGAAATAGCAATGAAAATTAGCCATAATCTTGAAATCACATTAGAAAAAGTCAATTATGTTTGAAATGCCAAATCTAATCACCACTTTTAACGTTTCTCATTTAAATTTTCTCTAAAATATAAAAATGTTGTTCATCATTTGCTCTTTCTTTGTAACAACTTTTCTATTATAGGCATAACATTTGATCATTTTTGTCAAATGTAGAAAAGGCACAAATATCAAAAGAAGATAAAAAGGGAATTGGTTAAAAAATACCACCATTTAAGAATAATTAAATTTAAAAATTTTTTGTGTGTATTTCTCTTTCTTTCTTTCTTTCTTTCTTTCTTTCTTTCTTTCTTTCTTTCTTTCTTTCTTCTTTCTTTCTTTCTTTCTTTCTTTCTTTCTTTCTTTCTTTCTTTCTTTCTTCCTTCTTTCTTCCTTTTTAAAGATGTTTTTATTGCTTTCAGAGAGAGGAAGGGAGAGGGAAAGAGAGAAAGAAACATCAAGATCAGAGAGAATCATTGACTGGCTGCTTTCTGCATGCCCCCTACTAGGGATCCAGCCTGCAACCTAGGCATGTTCCCTGACCATAGACTTGAACCATGACTTCTTGGTTCATTGGTTGACTCTCAATCACTGAGCTATACTGACCAGGCAAGAGTAATTAATTTTTGTATATACATATAGTATATATGTAAAATGTATTATCTATACAAATAAAAACCTAAGTGACCGTCATGCCCTCATGTCATCACAAGATGGCCGCCCCCACGTTGTCATAAGATGGCCACCACAAGATGGCCGCCCCCATGTCATCACAAGATTTCTGGCAGGGGAGGGCAGTTGGGAGCAATTGGGTCAGCAGGGGAGGGCAGTTGCGGGCAACTGGGCCGGCAGAGGAGCAGTTAGGGAGTCAACAGGCTGGCAGGCAGAAGCAGTTAGGGGCAATCAGGCAGGCAGGCAGGTGAGCAGTTAGGAGCCAGCAGTCCTGGATTGTGAGAGGGATGTCCAACTGCTGGTTTAGGTCCGATTCCTGCAGGATCGGGCCTAAATGGCAGTCGGACATTCCCCGATGGGTCCGAGATTGGAGAGGGTGCAGGCTGGACTGAGGGACACCCCCCAGTGCACAAGTTTCATGCACTGGGCCTCTAGTATATATAATATATATATTCCTTCTCACATTTGTATCATAGAATTTTAGAATTTTTTTCAATTATTGTTCTCACTTGTTGATTTCTCTTATATAAACCTAAGCTTATTCTCCAGTCATTAAGATGATAACATAAGCTTCATCCCATCATTGCAATACTGTATCCAAGCTCCCAGCAGGTATTCTGCTCCTGTTATTAAAATAACTCCTATCCCCTGAAAGCCATTTTGCACAGTGGTCAATGCACAGGCTATAAAATCAAACTGCTCACACTGGATCCTGGCAGAATATCTCTGGGCAAACTACTTAATCCTCTGTGCTGTAGTTTCTCTTCTCATAATAGAAATAATTATAACAGTACACATCTCATAGTGTTTTTATAAAGAGTAAATGACTTAATAGATGCAATGTGCTGAGAATTGTGCTTGGCATATAGTAAACCTTCAACAAATGTTAACTATTATTAGTATCACCTCATAAGAAAGAGCTAGAGTCCTTAACTGAAACGCTGACTTTTAATGTTGAACACTTGGGAAGTGTTAATGTTTTCATTAGCATTTCAGGATCTAAAGTGCTAGCAATTCATTTAAAAATGTGCAGTTTTCCTGGACTGCTGGCCCTCTCATAACATTTAAGTCCATATGTGTTTTCCCAATGTGTAATATGCACACATCAAAACTTTTTAGTTATAGAGCAGCTTGATAATTTTCTCATTTCTCATATTCCTCACCCACATAAGATGCTAAACCAGAAAGTCTCTATGTCATTTCTTAAAATAAGGAAAAAAACACAATTAGTAGAGGGCTTATCCTATATAATAAAAGCCTAATATGCTAAGTGTCCAGTCATCAGTTCAACCAATCAAAGAGTAATATGCTAATGATATGCTAAGGCCTCTCAATCGCTCGCTATGACATGCACTGACCACCAGAGGGCAGACACTCCAACTGGTAGGTTAGCTTGCTGCTGGGGTCTGGCTGATGTAGACTGAGCGAGACAGGCCAGACATGCCCTGGAGCCCTCTCGCGGTCTCTCCTCGGTTAGCCTACCTCTCGCATCTCTCCCCAGCCCCAATTGTGCACCGGTGGGGTCCCTCGGCTTGGCCTGGGCCCTCTCGCAACCTGGGACCCCTCAGGGGATGTCAGAGAGCTGATTTTGGCCCAATCCTGCAGGCTTGGCCAGCGATTGAGGCCTATCGGGGGCTGGCCAGCCAAGGGGAGGGACCCCAGGAGGTTGATCAGCTGGCCCCCAGATTGGAGCCTATCAGGGGGGCTGACCAGCAGGGAGAGGGACCACAAGAGGTTGGCCTGCTGGCCAGGGGTAATTGCCATGGGAGGTTGGCCGGCCACAGGAAGTGGGCTGTGGGAGTGCACTGACCACCAGGGGGAAGCTCCTGCATTGAGCATCTGCCCCTGGTGGTCAGCGCGTCATAGGGACTGGTCGACCAGTCATTCTCATTGTTCTGGTTGTAATGGTTACTTAGGCTTTTATATATGGACTAGAGGCCCAGTGCACAAAAATTTGTGCACTGGCCGGGGGGGGTGTCCCTCAGCCCCACTTGTGCCCTCTCACAGTCTGGGACCCCTCGGGAGATAACGACCTGCTGGCTTAGGCCGGCTCCCAGGTGGCAGAGGGCAGGCCCAATCCCTAGGTGCAGCCCCTGGTTGGGCTCAGAGCAGGGCTGATTGGGGAGTTGGGGCGCTGCCCCCTGTCATGCACAGAGCAGGGCGGATCAGGAGGTTGCGATGCCACCCTCAGTCACGCTCAGGGTAGGGCCGATTGGGGGGTTGGGGCACTGCCCCCTGTCACACACAAGGCAGGGTCGATGGGGAGGTTGCGGCGCCACCCCCTGTCATGCACAGAGCAGGGCCCATCACGGGGGTTGGGGCTCCGTACCCTGTCACACACAGAGCAGGGCCGATAAGGGGGTTTGGGCGCTGCACCCTGTCACGAACATAGCAGGGCGGATAGGGAGGTTGTGGCCCCGCCCTCTGTCACGGCGGATAGGGAGGTTGTGGCCCCGCCCTCTGTCACACACAGAGCCACAGGGCAATCATGGGGTTTGGGCGCTGCCCCCTGTCACGCTGCTCCAGGGGTCAGGAGGCCTCGCGACTCTGCTGATCCCGGTGCTGGGAGGCATATTACCCTTTTACTCTTATAGGATAGAGGCCTGGTGCATGGGTGGGGGCCGGCTGGTTTGCCCTGAAGGGTGTCCCGGATCAGGGTGGGTGTCCCGCTTGGGTGCCTGGCCAGCCTGGTTGAGGGGATGATGGCTGTTTGCAGCTGGTCACACACCCTTCAGGGTGGGGGTCCCCACTGGGGTGCCTGGCCAGTCTGGGTGAGGGGCTGAGGGCCGTTTTCAGGCTGGTGGGCGACTGAAGCTTCCAACCTGTCCTTTTTTTCTTTTTTTCTTTTATTCTGGGATTTATTTATCTTCTATGGCTGTCACTGGAGCTGAAAGCCAGCTTTAGCTCTGAGGCCGGCTCCAGCTTGAGGCCTCGGCTGCTGAAAGCAGGTATCTGGTTTGTTTGGGTTCTATAATTGTAACACTGTTTCGGTCCTGCTTGCTCCAGCTCTGATGGTTGAAAGCAGGTATCTGGGTTTTTTTTTGCTTCTATAATTGCAACAATGTTTCTTAAACTGCAGCTCAGAGCCCAGCAGCGGAAGGCAGAGAACCTTGGCTTCCTCCATAATGGAGCAAGCAAGCCTCCTGTTCACTTCACTGCCTGGCTCCTGGCCGCCATCTTGGTTGGCAGTTAATTTGCATATCGCCCTGATTAGCCAATGGGAAGGGTAGCGAAGTTATGGCTAATTACCATGTTTCTCTTTTATTAGATAGGACTAGAAGCCCAGTGCCTGAGATCATCCGCCTGCTCCCCACTGCGCTCACAGCCCCACCCACCCACGCATGAGCCTTGCCACACTCACAGCCTCGCCCACCCGCACCGGTTTTTGGTCGTTACGGCATTGGGGCCACAGGTCTTTTATAATATAGATAGACATAATAAAGGACAGAATAAAACTAAGGATGTAATAAGAGATAACAAAGCTCTGGTAAATATGAACTTTATGCACACTCCAAGTTAGAGTAAAAAAAAGAGAGAGAAAATTCAAATTCACAATCCATCTGCCTTCCACTGCAGTTTTCTGTAAGTTCTATTGAATAGTATGGTGACAATGGTCAATATTCGGCTTTTGTACTATTAGCAGTTCTTACCATTATGTCACTAGATTTTGTGGAGAGATATTTTTCTATGCTATATAAATGGCAGAAAGAATTGTTGGTGGTATTCTACAGGGGTAATAAGTGGCCCATTGTCTAAAATATCTCTTACCAACACAATCAAAACTAAATGTTTCCACAGTAGTCATTATGCTTAGCCTCATAGAAATGCATAAAGAAGACAAAGAACTTAAAGGCACACTTGCTTACTTTACAGCTTTATCTAGGCCTGACCTTTATAATCACACTACAAAAGGCAGCGTATTAAGTGGAAACTACACTGACACTCTCCCAGGACCAAACTGGAATTACAACTAAAATATAGAAAAACCATCCTGAATAATGTTCTGGAGAATTGAGAAGGCTCAGGAAGTTTAAAGCTGGTGTACAGTAAGCATAGAAATGAATGTTCTCAAGGGAAGGGAACATAGGGGAAGTGTGAGACAAACGAAGATTTGTTTACAAACCAAGAGTGAATGGGATGAGGGGTGCAGGTACAGAGATTGTTAGCTTTAGGTGAGATAGGTGTTTCTACTTTATTTGATTCTCTGGGCTGATGTGAAAATAATAACTGTAGACAACATGGATTGAGTCCTTACTATGTGTAAAGCATTGTACTGAGCACATGACATATATGATATCATTAAATCCTCCATTTAACCTGATTGATTAAATAGTTCTATTATTATCCCCATTTATAGGAAAAAAAAAACACCTTATAGACAGTGAAAGGGAAAATGAATTAACATAGGTCTCTGGTAAGTGTTAGAATTAAGGGTTGAACTCATGAGTTTGGATTTAGAACAAGTACCCCAAACTGCTACATTTAGGATGAAAATTAATGTTGAATTTAAAACTAGGAAAAGTAGGCATGGCCATTATAACAAGCATCTTGAGGGAACGAGTATTATTTTTAATAAAATGTCACTAAAGAAGTATATCTGTTCTAGTACCAACTATTTCAAATACTGCGACATTTTATAAAGTAAGCACTTTTAAAAATCCAGTGAGTAATTTAGCATAACTCTTCATAATTTATGATTCACCTATATTATTTCATTTGATTTTTACAGCAAACTATATAAAATATAGAAAATGAAATTGACTTTTTTCTTTTTCTTTTCTTTTTTTTTAACATAGGAGAAAAACTAAGGAGGATAGAGGGAGAAGTTAACTTTATCAAAGTTGCCTGTTAGATGTGACAGAGCTGGAGCTCAAAGCTAGGCCTGTCCTTTAATCCCAAACTCAGTGTTCTTTCCACCTTGCTCGCTGGTCTTCTACCAAGTGCTCCATTCTTTCTGAAAATAACAGAATATGCACATTCATAGCATTTGACAAAGTCTTCTAATTTTCTCTAATTAGTCCTGAAGGCAGCATAATATGGGAGTCAGAGAATTCAACCCTCCAAGATTCACCTCCACTCTGGACCAACTGCCTGGCTTCCCCATTCCCTGCACATGTCCACTTACCTTATTGAACTCAGAAATACTAAACATAGGTTCATAGAGAATGCTTCAGACTTGTTTCTCTATAACTTTTGAGAACCAGTTCCCCCAGGCAGTAAAGAAGCCCCTGTATAGGTCTTTCGTTGTCCCATCCAAAATATAAAGTATTATTGGGGAGGGGCAGGAGGGGGCGATAAGGAGTCAATGGGAGAAAAGAGGGATCATATGTAATACTTTCAACAATAAAGATTTTTTAAAAAATAAAGTAACTCTGAAATTGAGCATCACTGGGGCTGGAAAGACATAATTTATCTCATGCTCCCATGAGTCACATATTTTAACAAAGTGCAACTTGTAATCTTTTGTCTAATGTAGTAAAATCTTTTCTTCAGTATTATTCTTGTTCTTGCTTAGGTTTTTAGCAATGACTTGAGTTACAATTAAAAATAACATTTTAGCTCCCATTCTTCAAGTAGGCACTTTGCAAATTATTTTTGTTTACTTCAGTCAAGCACTGTGTGTTTGGATTTTGCTCCAAACAAAATAAATTATTTATTAGGTACAAAATACAGAAAAATGAAATTTATTGTCTTTGTTCTTAGTTGCTTTCTTTTCCCTAAAATTAACAAAATAATTTAGCATATAAACTACCATACTTCATTTGGGGAAAGCAGTCCTAAAGAGTTTGTTTAATTAGGACTAGATGTTTAGGTTCTTGGCCAACAATATAGAAAAGTGAACATCCATAAGCAGGTGTTACTTGGTGTCATGTCCAAAGGTTTGTTATGCTGACAGTGCAATTCTCCAGACTTGTTCACTTCCCAGGAGCTGGCCTATGAAAC
The DNA here is from genome assembly GCF_000147115.1 of Myotis lucifugus. Classification (NCBI taxonomy): domain Eukaryota; kingdom Metazoa; phylum Chordata; class Mammalia; order Chiroptera; family Vespertilionidae; genus Myotis; species Myotis lucifugus. The sequence goes on from NW_005871096.1 coordinate 690,021, forward strand.
TCTAGCAGCATTCTATTTAAACAGCTGATTGGAGCCCCAAACTATCCATGCCCTCATAGCATAACACCCAAGATAATAAAATAACCTAGGTAGAGTGGAATTTGAGAAAAGCTTATAAAATCTGAAATTATCTCCGTGTATCTAGAGCCAGCTGTGAGGAGAAAACAAGGTGTGTGTGTGTGTGTTGGTAACTTGGGCGTGTGCAGGAAGATGAGCCATTTCATTATTTCAAGGCAAGAGATATTCCTATTCCCAAATAGCTTCTTTCCCTTAAGCAGCAAAGTCATACCAACTGAAATGCCTCATTTGGCTTAGCATGTCAGTTTTTTAAATACAAATATCCATGAGCAATGAAGGAGTTAATATCATAGTTGGAAAGGTCTTTCATTCAAATTGCTTCTTTCTTAACACTGAACAAAAATAAACCACGCAGAGAACAGTTAAAGACCAGACATTTGAGGATCTCAGAAGTCAAGCAGCCTTGGTATTGGACGTGTTAGGCAACCACCCCACTTATGCAGGAGTGAAAAATACTGCTTAAGGAAAGTAGTAAGTAAGAGGTGTGGGATATGGATTAGAACACTACAGAATAGTAGCGAAGCATAATCTCAGACCCATGAGTCAGTGGAATTTCCCTGCTCAGCTACCAACTTACTACATAATCTTGGAAAATTCACTTTATGTCCTTATTTTCAGTTTTATAACTTCTCAAATGTGAGTTTTAATTGAACAATATATATATTTTTTGTTAATCCTCACTGGAGGATATTTTTCCATGCATTTTTAGAGAGAGAGGAAGAGATGGAAGGAGGGCGAAAGAGAGAGACAGAGAGAGAGAGAGAGAACATCGAAGTGAGAGAGACACATCCATTGGTTGCCTCCTGTATGTGTCCTGACCAGGGCAGGGCTTGAACCTGCAACCCAGGTATGTGCCCTTGACTGGGAATCAAACCTGCAACCCTTTTGTGCTCGGGCCAATGCTCTAACCACTAAGGTTTATACATATACAGTAATTTTTAATTGAGATGGAATTGACAAATAACATTATATTAGTTTTAGATGTATAACAGGATTTGACATTATGTCTATGTTGCAAAATGATTATCGCAATAGGTCTAGTTAACATCCACCACCACACATAATTACAATATGTTTTTTCTTGTGATGAGAACTTTACAGATTTGAGCAACTTCCATATATGCAATACAATATTATAGTCACCATGCTGGCCACAATGAGACATTATCTCATACCTGTTAGAAAGTCTATTATATATTTTTAAAAAGACAAGAAATAACAAGTGTTGGCAAGGATGTGGAGAAAGATTAGATTGTGTTTAGGTTCCTTCTAGCCCAGATTGAAAAGTGAAGCAATCATCAGAGTTGAATCAGAGAAACACTTAAAATTAGAACATACCTCAGCAATCACTTCACCTCCTGTCCAATTCAGGAATTCTTCTCTAACATCACTGATGAAATAACCTGCAGCTGAAGACTAACCCTGAGAAGAAGTGCTCCATCATATCAGCAGCTTCTTCTAAGAAACAGGTGGGAGAGCTCTGTGGTTGACATACAGTTGGAACTCTGGAGTCCTACCCATCTCATTGGGGCTCCCTGCTCATTAGCTGAGTGACCTTGGGAAGGTTAACCTCTGCAGCCACAATTTTTATCATTTGTTTAAAAACATAACATCATTACTATTATTAGTATTATGATTATTGACAGAGACTCTCCCCTGACCAAGCTTTAGTTAGGCTTCTTTTAGACCTCTTCTCAACTAGGTCTCCTTGTCTGTCTTTGACAAGCCCAGCTTGAGCAAGAATCCTAAGTCAGTTTAGCAAGAATCACCCACCCTTGATATCTGATCAGCCCTGAATAGCTGATCAGATTCCTCATCCCTACCCTTGGTATCTAATCACTATGGCCTGCCTTCAGTAAACATACTCCTAAATCAGGTTAGTTAGTAAGAATCCCCAAATTTTGATGTCTCCTCTTACTAATTTTCCATTCATTGATCCCCTTATTCTGTTCACTGGCTATAAAGCCCCAGCCATCTTTGTTATATTTGGAGTTAAGCCCAACCTCTCTCCTCTATTACAATTCTTGAATAAAGTCTCCCTTACCATTTTTATGTGTCAGAATAAGTTTTAACGTTTTCTCTAATTATTAGAAAGTTGTCCTTCATCTTGAGCTGACAACCTACCTGTTATCAATCCTCCCTCTGGCCCTAGCACTTTTCTCTTTTTAGAGACATGAATAACATTTCTATTTCTTCTTTCACATGAAAATCTTTCAAATGCATGAAGAAAAAGATCACACATATCAAATTTTCTTTATTTCAGGTTAAATATGTCCATTTTCTCGAGTTCCAGCTCATTACCATTTTGGTCCCTCTTCTCTGAACGTGTTTGAATATGTCACAGTGGCAGTTACAATACTTCAAAAGTGATCATATGATCCTTGAGCACAGTGACACCATTATCTTTCTTGGTCTAGGCCCTACCGTTCTATGAAGTTGACCTAAGATGCAGCCCACAGGTGCATTAATTTTTGGCAGCTGCACCACACTTTGGCACACAGATCCTGAGATGAATCTGAGTTTTCTCTAACCTTGAATTTTTGCACTTCATTTTTTGAAACTAAGTGCAGGATTTAATAATAGAATGGGACTGTTCAGGATAGGCTTCCAGTAAAAGGCATTTACAGTCATCTCATCAGATAATGATGGACATGCATCTTGTGAACTGAGGCTTGAAAGACAGGATGGGCACTCCAGTGAAGAAGAGTGACTGTTTTCTAATGGTGGGACTGAAGAAAGACATGAGTATGGGAATTAGCACGTGGCATGTGAGAGAGGAGGAAGCAAAGCAGTGTGGAATGATATATCACAGAGTAGCTGAGGTATTACTTGGTTTGGGAAGTGTTCCTTGCCAGCTTCCCTTCAATAATAGGGGATTTGTCTCCAAAGCACCTTAGACCACAATTATACAAGTTTCCAAACTGTATTGCTTTGACATGTATTATACTACTTATTTTTCTGGAACATGAAAACAATCTGTTGAGAAAATATTGAAAGTGTAGAAAAGCACATTTGATTTGAATTATATATAGACTAGAGGCCTGGTGCACAAAATTCGTGCATGGGTAGGTTCCCTAGGCCTGGCCGACGATCAGGGCCAAGCCTCCCAGCCTCCCCACCTCCTCTTTTCCTTACTCCCTCAGCATCCTGCCACCTGCCACTGATGGCTCATCATGTTCCGTGCTGCCCCCTGGTGGTCAGCACACAACATAGTGAGCGATCGAACTCTCAGTCTCCTGGTAGAACTCCCAAGGAGACAATTTGAACATTAGCCTTTTATTATACAGGATATGTATTTCTGTAACAGAATTACACACACACACACACACACACACACACACACACACACACACACATATATATATATATATATATATATGTATATATATATATATATAAATATATTTGTTACGATATAGATATAGTTATAGATGTTGATATATAATAAGAAATTTCCCTTCTTCCCTACTGATCCCAATTCCCAGAGACAATCACTGCAATTCACTTGTCTAGGTCCATTCCTCTTTTAGGCTGTACATTCCTTGATTATGTAAAGTAGGCTATGTTCAAGGTTGTTAAATCCTTGATAAAAGATGAGGTCTGTGTGAAGATAAACTCCTCTATGTATTAGCTCCTATCTGGTAACATTTCAATACACAGTCAGTTTTACATATCATATAGAAATAATACATGGGAGTGTGAGAGAGAATTCCACCCCATAGCACAATTACTAGATAAGTGAGAAGAATATATCTTTGCCTGGTAAAAACTTGGCAGAAGCTAAGCAATCTTGATGCCATAAAGACTTTTAAAAATTATTATAGGAAATAAGCTTAAGTTGCACCCTGATGGAGGAACTTCACCCAAAGACACAGTATTGTCAGCCTTTTGTGCCTCTCAGCAGCAAGCCACAGCAATAAAAATGAACATTGGATTTAACAAAAGCAACAAACATTGTCACATAGGGTAGACAGAACAAAAGTAACCAGGAAAACAAGCTTTGGAAATGATAAAAGCTCGGTATCTTGGCAACCTTTTGTGTTGTGTTATTTTTAAAAAATTGATAATATTGTGCTCTATTTCTAATGTATTCAGCCATTTGCTGAGTGATAGCAACACTATAAATACAGAAACTATGTGTCATCATGACATTATAAGTACTTTTTAAATACAGAAATGCTTATTTTATTGTTCACTTCTTTATTTGTGCTGTGGTGGGAAAAAAAATTTTCTTAAAGTGGTATTTAACTTGATTGGCTCAACTATGTTGCCTAACTGACAAGTCACTATTTTGTCCAATCTTTTTTTTTTAATTTGGAGAAATATTTCTTAAAGTTCTATTACAGGAAGAGCAGAGAAAATATGACTTCAGCCAGAAATTTCTTAAAAAACCAACAACTCTCCCTGGGATTTAATTTATTAGGTGCAAAGGCATAAGTAAGCAGGGTCATTAAAACACAAACAAATACTTCAGTTCCAAAAATATTAAATGCCATTTTTGTGTGTGTCAGGCACTGTTCTGAGTGTTATGTATACACAGATGCATATGAAAAAGTCTGATCTTCGTAAAGTTCATAGGTCAGTAGTGAATAATAATCTCTTATAATGTTCATGATTTATATCTTTTGGAGATCTTTTCCGTCTACCATGATGTGAATAGTTTAAAGATTATTTTTGTAGGATTCATAACTAGCTGTCCTCTCAGACCCTGTTCAGAAGGAGCGCCAACTGTTGTTGGATTCATACATTTCGGTTCCTCCTCCTCCTCCTCCAGGGCTATGAATTGTGGATGTGCAAAGCAGCTCAAAGGCCAATCAAAAACCTTCCTCTCTATTCCCCAAGTGCAGTTTATGGGTGGAGCCCATCTAAAACCATCCCTCCAATTTGTGAAACTCAGACCAGGCATGTTCACATTAAGTCTATCTAAAATCAGCTCTCAAATTACTGAAACTCGGACTAGGTGTTTTCACATGAGGCTGTGACAAATACATAGTGCCATAAAATATTTTGATATAGATTCTTATCCTACTGTAATCACCATCACACATATCATACTCTAATCTGATGCAAATAAATGTACGTGGACTCAATTGGTTAATATTTTGTTGAGGATTTTGGCATCTATGTTCACCAGGGATGCTGGCTTGTAATTCTCTTTCTTTGTAGTGTTTTTAACTGGTTTTGGAATTAGGATAATGCTGGCCTCCTAAAAAGAGGTCAGAAGTGTTTGTTCCTCTGGGATTTTTTGGAATAGTTTGAGGAGGATAGTTTTTTTTTTTTAATATATTTTATTGATTTTTTACAGAGAGGAAGGGAGACCAAGATTTTTGTTTGCTGGAGTTTTTTGATTACTGCTTCAATTTCATCAGTTGTTATTGGCCTATTCAGGTTTTCTGATTCTTCCTGATTCAGTTTTGGAAGATCGTATTTTTCTAGGAATTTTTCCATTTCCTCCACATTGTCCAGTTTGTTGGCATATAGTTGTTCATAGTGTTTTGTTACAATCCTTTGTATTTCTGTGGTGTCAGTGGTTACTTTGTATTTCTTACGTTTCTGATTTTATTTATGTGGGTCCTCTCTATTTGTTTCTTGGTGAGTCTGGCTAAAGGTTCATCAATCTTGTTTATCTTTTCAAAGAACCATCTCTGGTTTCATTGATCTTTTGTATTTTTTTTTTAGCCTCTATGTCATTTATTTCTGCTCCAATCTTTCTTATTTCCTTCCTCCTATTTACCCTGGGCTTTTCTTTTTGTTGTCTTTCTAATTCTTTAAGTTTTAGGGTTATACAGTTTATTAAACATTTTCCTTGTTTTTTGAGGTAGGCCTGTCATGCTATGAACTTCCCTCTCAGGACTGCTTTTGCTGTGTCCCATAGATTTAGGGTTGTTTGTGTTCATTTTCACTTGTTTCCAGGAAGTTTTTTTTATTTCTTTCTTGATCTCATTGTTAACCCATTCAGAAACTGTAGGCAGACCTAACCAGTTTAGCTCAGTGGTTAGAGTGTTGTCCAGAGACTGAAAGGTCCTGGGTTTGATTCCAGTCAAGAGCACATACCTGGGTTTCAGGCTTGGTCCCCTGTGGGGAACATGCAGGAGGCAGGTGATCAATGATTCGCTCTTATAATTGCTGTTTCTATCTCTCTCTCCTTCTCCCTTCCTCTCTAAAATCAATAAAAAATCTATATGTATATATAAAAGAAACCATAGGCAACAAAATCTCAGACATCTCTCATAGCAATATGTTTGCCAATACATCTCCTTGGGCAAGGGAAACAAAGGAGAAAATAATCAAATGGGACTAGATCAAAATAAAACGCTTCTGCACAGCAAAAGAAGCCATCAACAAAATGCAAAGGGAGCCCACTATATGGGAGAACATATCTGCCAATGATACATCTGATAAGGGGTTAATATAAAAATATATAAATAACTCATTCAATTTCAAAATGAAAGGCAAACAATCCAATTTAAAAAAGTGGACAAAGATCCAGCTAGTGTGGCTCAGTGGTTGAGTGTCGACCTATGAACCAGAAGGTCACAGTTCAATTCATGGTCAGGGCACAGGCCTGGGTTGCAGGCTTAATCCCCAGTGGGGGGTCATGCAGGAGGCAGCCATCAATGATTTTCTCTCATCATTGGTGTTTTTATCTCTTTCTCCCTCTCCATTCCTCTCTGAAATCAATTACAAATATATATATTTTTTAAATGGGCAAAGGACCTAAATAGATACTTCCCCAACATGAACGTACAGATGACTAAGAGACGAAAAAAAAATGCTCAAGGTCACTAATCACCAGAGAAATGCAAATAAAAATTACAAAGAGGTATCACCTCACACCTGTCAGAATGGCTACCATCAACAAATCAACAAATGACAAGTGCTAGCCAGGATGTGGAGAAAAGTGAATTCCAGTACACTGCTGGTGGGAATGCAGACTGGTGCAGCCACTATGGAAGACAGTATGGGGTTTCCTCAAAAAATTAAAAATAGAACTCCCATTTGACCCAGTGATCCCACTTCTAGGAATATGTCCTACGAAACCTGAAACACCAATTAGAAAGAATACATGCATCTCTATGCTCATAGCAGTGCACTTTATAACAGCTAAGATCTGGAAACAGCCCTATTGCCCATTAGTAGATGAGTGGATAAGAAAGCTGTGGTACATTTACACCATCGAATACTACCCAGTAGTAAAAAAAAGATCTCTTACCCTTTGAGACAGCTTGGAGGGAAGCTGGAGAGTATTATACTAAATGAAATAAGGCAGTTAGAGAAAGACAAGTTTCACATGATCTCACTTATATGTGGAATCTCATGGGAAAATTAAACTGATGAACAAAAGAGATCCAGAGACATAGAAGCATGGAACAAACTGATGAATCTGGGGGGTGGGTGAGGAGAGATTAATTGAGGAAGTTATACGCATATATGCATAGTCCATGGAAACAGACAATAGTGTGGTGAAGACCTGGGGTTGGGGGCGGGCATGGGCTACAAGTGGTCATTGAAAAAAAAAAAGAAAGGTGACATATATAATACTTTCAAGAATAAAGATTAAACTAAATAAATATGACCACTACATAGAAAAACAATGTATGTGGTGCTCATTAATTTATTTTTTCCATGTGATTTTTTATATAATTTATTTTACCAGTTAGTTCTATTTCACTATGGTAAGCACAGCAAATATTTGCTAAATCCATGAATAAATGAATGAATGAATGAATGAATGAATGAATAAATAAATAAATAAATAAATAGTATTAGACTTTTCTGCTATCCATTCAAGAGTATGTCTCGTCTTTTTTTGCTCTTTGCTATCTATATATATATTTAAGTCTTAGCGACCAGCCAACTGGCTGACCAGCCGACCAGCCCATAGCTTGACTCGTACTGACCACCAGGGGGCAGATGTTCAATGCAGGAATGGAGATCACAGCATGGAAACATGGAACAGACTGATGAATCTCAAAGGGAAAGGGCGAGGGGGGAGGAGGGTGGGCAGGAAGAGATTAACCAAAGATCTTATATGCATACTAGAGGCTCTGTGCATGGATTTGCGCACTAGTGGGGTCCCTTGGCCTGGCCTGTGGGGATTGGGCCGAAACCGGCTCTCTGACATCCCCCGATGGGTCCTGGATTGCGAGAGGGCGCAGGCCAGGCTGAGGGACCCCACTGGTGCATGAATCTGTGCCCCGGGCCTCTAGTTCTTATAATAATGTGCCATAAACACTGCAGTTGCAACTGGGACCTATCCCTTCTCCTTCTCCCTCCATAGCCCAGTGGCTTCAAATGCCTTCTGGTACGTTGCTTTGTCTCCTCTTCTCACATTTCTCATGCTTAGGAGGTGCTTTTTGCATTTTTGTTTTTGTAAATTATTGCATATTGCAATGATTTCTAGTAGCTATATAGAAACATTTCTAAACTTCGCAAGTTATTTGTTTTATTATTATTGTTTTTTTGTAATCTTCACCTGAGGATATGTTTATTGATTTGAGAGAGAGAGAGAGAGAGAGAGAGAGAGAGAGAGAGAGAGAAACAACTACTGGTTGCCCCTGATACTGGCCCTGACTGGGGTTCGAACTCAAAATTTAGGTGTATGCCCTGATGCAGAATCAAACCTAGACCTTTCAGTGTACAGGACGAAGCTCCAACCAACTGAGCCACACAGGCCAGGGCTTGCTTTACTATTAATGTTGTCTTTCCCCCCTTTCTGAATCTATAGATTTTAAAATTCTACCTGTACTAAAATCTACCCAAATATTTCAGCACCTATGTGTCAAGTACTTTACACGTATTACCTCTTTAACTCTCACTATAACTTTGGGATACAGATTACACTTCTGTTTTCTTCTTTTCGCAAATGAAGAGAAAACAGAAGCTCCTATTGGATAAGTAACTGGCCCAGCCTTACAGCTGAGGGTGGTAAAGTCTGGTGTCAAAGGGACTGTGAGAGCCAGAGCTGCTGCTTTCCCACCGTGCTTTGTGGTCATCTCTCCCAGTTTGTGCCACTTTTTGCCTTATGCGTTTGAAGACAAAAACATAGACTGATAAGGTACATTGACAGTGGTCATTTCATCCTCTCTGGAGAAATACAAAGCCCGTTGTTAAGGCTTCTTGCCCATGCTGTTCTATGAGGACTGGAAAGTGACTCATTAATGAAGGAGCTGCGTGCAGTTGGTGGGAGCTGTGAAGTGCAAATACGAATTGGCACTTGCAATGCTTAATTATATGTGCCGTATCCTGCTTCCTACTAATTGTCAGAGCCTCTATGTTTATGCTCATCTTCCTTTTTCCTATTTTCATTGCACCAATGTAGCTTTGCATCTTCTTCCTCTCAAAATAATTCCAGCGTTGTCAGTGGCCCGTTCTGCCCTTCAGTATCTTCACTATTACCAGATCTCCCTTTGTCTTGTTTTTTCAGCACTATGACTGTTGTTTCAGCTTCCCTGGAGAACCCTTTACAGATTTTAAATATCCTCATCTTCAGTTGGTCTGTTGTTATTAAAACGATATTATCTGCCTCACCTACCTAAGCTTATTAACCCTACAATAGCATCTCTCTTTTTTTAACCATTTTCATTCGTCTTCTCTCTGATTTGTTATTTTTTTTCTTTTGAGGGGATTTGCAGGGCACACATGAAAATAAAGAATTACGTGGGTAGACTTGCCTCACTCTCCTTATCGAAATCATTTATTTCCTTCACCACCCATCGAGCATTAAAATGTGGGTCTTTGACATAGAATATCCTCACTTATTTCAGCTCTTTTATCCGGGAAAACACTATTTTGGATCCAGATTTAAATAAATAATTGTAGTTATTCATCAAAGTCATATTTTTGAATAAGTGAATTAGTGATCCCCCCCCCCCCTGAAATTCACAATGAGCTATTTTTGGATCTCTGGCATCTCGTTTGCCCCGCATGTCATGTCTTCCGCTGCGCTTGCCAACCTTTCAGCGAGATGTCTACGTCTTGTGATCAGTGTTCAGTAATGTTAGTGACCTCTAGTTTCTAATGTTTTTCTCTTTCCCTTATAATTATTATTAGTAAATTACCTTGTCCCAGCCTTTCACCTTATAGTCACACACCTTTAATCCAAAGGCTTTTAAGAATTTTTTTTAAAGAGCTGAAAGACTCAGCAGAAAACCATCAAATATCATGCCCAAGAGAAACATTATTTTCTACCTTCATCACTCCATGCTCACTGTAGAATAATTTTTACATAATTTTTATTGATTGGTTCCTCGGTATGGCACACATTCCTTCTGTTTTGTGTGGCATAATTTTCTTTCTTAAAGAATATTTCTTTGATTTCTAATTTCCCTTTCTGTGTCATCGTAGTGTCTATTTTTAATATCACAAATCTGGTCCTAACTTTCTCTTCTGTGTATATTTTATGTCTTATGTTTTATTTTTGTTTGACATTTTCTTAACACTTTTTTGCCTTGATGAAACGGACAAATTCTCTCACCTGTATTTTTTTTTTTGATATTTCCCTGGGATTTCCTTCCCTTTGTTTTTCTACTCTTGTTCTCGCCACTGAATGTCTCTGCAGCCTTAAAGAATATTGACTTTCTTCTTGAAAGCATTTTCTGTACTCACTTGCTTTTAAAATCATTCTTCACATCACTTTCAAACTCCCATCCCAACATCCAATTATTCCACTTTATGAATCCGGCTTCAGTTGAGATGAGCCCTTTCCTGTTCTCATTCCCTAAATTGGATACCTCTCATATGTGTTCTCATAATGCCTTACGGCATTATGATAACTATCTGGTTATTACAACTCTCTGGTTCCCTGCACCGGTCTGGCAGTTTTTTTGAGAGCACATGGTCATCTCAGAGGCCTCCTTACATGGTGGCGATTGGAGTCAACCAGCCGTGCATGTACTCGCTTATGGACTGGGGAGAGCCACCCACTGCTCTGTGCCTCATTTCTTCATCTACATGTTGGATCTATTATGACACTTGCCTTATAATTTTTTGTTTGTGAGAATCAAATTCTTAGAACAATTTCCAGCATAACTCACAGTAAATACTCTATAACATTTGTCCTAAAGTCTACTCTACTACAATTAATAATAAAAATAATAATTAGTATTAGTCACAGACACATTCCCAGAGAGCAAGCATAATTCATGCCATAGAATGGTAAACAATGTCTGTTGAATAAATGAACTAATTAAAAAAATGGTTGATGCTGACAATAATGCAGTTACATAAACAATCTAACAACACAAGCCAGGGTATATAAACTGGGATATATAAGAATGGAGCCCTGGTCGGGTGGCTCAGTTAGTTGGAGCGGTGTCATCTGTCTTCTCTCTGGTTTGACTCCCGGTCAGGGCACATATGAAGGTTGTGTGTTCAATCCCCAGTTGGGCCAGGTATGGGAGGCAACCTCTCTCTCTCTCTCTCTCTCTCTCCAAAATCAATAAACATATCCTGGGGTGAAGATTTAAAAAAAATATAGGAACTTCCCAGAGGCTGATTGCTCTCTGTTTTCCCTTCTGACTGGCAAATACATCTAGAAAGGAGCAGACCTTCCAGTTAAAACTTCACCTAAAAATAGCTGGGCATTGGTAATTAGCATGCACTTTAGAAATATCCTTTGTTATCTCAAGAAACTTCTTTTCTGGCCTCTTCCCAAATTATTCTTCTGCCAAATATTCTCAGCTTATGAGAATTTTCTGCTTTTCACATGGCGTTATAAGAAAAGGGAACTTGTTCCATATTTTACAAGCTAAATTCCCTCTTAACACACAAATCCTCTCAATTCTGTCCCATCTCCCTTTTTACTGAATTTGTTACAGAGTGCTAGCATGGGCATGCAAATAAACTCCCACAGCCCTGTGCTCATGCAGACTGCTTCTAGCTATGGCTTGTGTAGGTCTGTGTTGTGCTGCTATTATTTCCTTTCTCTGTTGTTGCCATTATTGTTTTCTCTCATCTTCATGGACAGGCAGCCCAAATCCTCTCAATTGTTTGTACAAAACGCAGGGTGTTTGCACATTCCTCGTTCTTTTCCATTTAAAGTAAATATACATTCGCATGTCTAAACACACATGAAATTTTTCCCAGGGATGACTCTATATCCAAATCTTAATTGTCCACAATCCATTTTTGCATTTGACAGTCACTGATTTGATGTCTATTGACAACTCAGAGTGTGGTATAAGGAAGGCATAGGCAGTAGGCCTTTTAAGACAGTGTAGAGTCTTTTTGTAAAGTTAATTTTATAGTGTTTTGCATAATAATATTTCGGGTAAAAACATGAACATTTATTTAGCTTTTCCTATGGGCCAGCATTGTTCTGAGCATTTCACATACATTAACTCATTTAGTTTTCAAAAAAATGCCTCTAAGTACTGTTTGTATATCCACTTAGATATGGGGAAACTGAGTATCAGAAATCCCAACAATTCCTTGTTATTAAACATACATTAGTTGAAAAAAAGATTTAAAAATAAAAATGAAAAATAAGGCAGTATGTAATTATGAATCCAGTGAGGTAACAACATTTCATTTTTAATATAGTCGTTATGCAAGTTCCAAGGTGGGAATGAGTGTTATAATATGTGGTGATCCGAAATGAGTTTTCAACTGTGATTAGTTTGGGTATTGAAGTGTAGATAAGGTTTGAAATGGATATAAGGAAAAAAAAAGAATAAAATATTAAATTAAAAGTGTGAATTTTGACATTGCCCACATATTTTACACTTATATATAATGTAAGCCTCAAATTATTCTTACAACGTAGTTCCTATTATTGTGTCCATTTTATAAAAGAGAAAATTGAGGGTCAGAGAGGGTCAATATGCTGCTCAAGGTCACAGGCACATGAGTGGTGGAGGAAGATTCAAACTCGGCAGTCTGATTAAAGAGCTCTATTCAACCACTGCAAACAACTCCCCTGGCTAAGGAAGAATATTTCAATTTGTTGAGGACTATAGGTCAGAGAAGAATGCCCCTCCCTCCCGCTGAAATAAAGCAAAACAGAAGGGAGAAATACCATATTCAAATAGCCAAGAAAGTTAAAAAGTCACAGACACCAAACCTATAGCAGTAACCTGTACAATTTCCAATATTGTCTTCAGATATCATAAAATAATAAAACTGAACTTTGAAACATATTTATAGAAGAATCATCTGGATGTTTTTAGCTGGCATTTCTAGATCCTTTGGTGGGTAACCTTTGGTAGAGTTCTATAGCTGACAGTCACAGGAAGAACGGAGAAAGGATTCCAGAGGGCCAGCAACCAGCTGGTTACCTTCATAATGGCCCCAACCGAGAGTACTTTCCTGAAGTAGAACTTCAGTGATGAGCAAGTTGGGAATTGAATACCTGGCAGCAGTACCCAAAGTACCTTCTCTCTGTCTTTATTGCATATCACTGAGCTTAAAGTCCTTGAAATAGTCTATCTGGGCTGCAGCGTATAAATACCCCAGAACCTTAAAATTCTGCGACCCTTCTTGTTTTCTAGCTCTTATAAAAATAAACCTCATTTTTATATCTGCAGAAAATATTTTCCAAGTGGATTAAATTAAAGTGGTTGGTTATAGACAGTAACTGGATTCAAGGGTATATTAATTTCTTGTGGCTGCTGTAAGAAATTACCACAAACTTCACAGGTTTATTATCCTCCAGTTCTGGAGGTTAGAAGTGTGAAATGGGCTTTACTGGGAGAAAATCCTGCCAGCAGAGCTGTGTTCCTTCTGGAGGGTCTAGAGGAAAATCTGTTCCTTGCTATTCCGCGTCTAAAGGCTGCATTCATTATCTAGTGGCCTCACCACTCTGCCCTCTGCTTTCATCATCACTTGTCTTCCTCTGACTTTGAACCTTCTGCCTCCCTCTTGTGAGGACTCTTATGATACAGTGGGCCCACCTGCATAATCCAGGGTCATTTCCCCATCTCAGGATCCTTAACTTAGTCACATCTGCAAAGTCTCTTTTGCCATGGAAGATAACATATTCACGAACTTGTGGGTTAAGATGTGGGCCTCCTTTGGGAGGCCATCATTCTGCCTACCACAGCTAGTAAAAAGAAAACTATGAAAGAAGAAAATACTAGCAGACATAAATCTATTTTAGAATGGAAAAGAATGTTATAAGCGTGGTAGTGAATGAGGAAATCATAAAAAAAGAGTCTGACAGACTTAAACCAACTTTAAGAAATCCTCATAAATGGGAAAAGCATATCACATCATGTAAAATAGCAGGCAAATGAAAATGTAGAGTAATAAGTGCAGCAAATAAGGCAAAATGTAAGTAAATAATATTATTGATTAAAAAGTATTGATCACTAAGAAATAGATAAATGCCTCAATAGAAGAAGGAGCAAAAGACCTAAACAAACTATTAATTTAAAAAAGGAAATTCAAGAGATTAATAGAAAATGTGAAAAAATTCAACCTTACTAGTTAAGAAATACAAAATATAGAAGTACTGTTACAGAATTTATCAGGCGACCGGGAAATACACAAGGAGTACTCAGAGATTCAGGAAAAACCCTTTATTTAAAGCAGTGCTGCTGGCTCAGAGGATTTGAAGATCCAAAGCCTGAACTTCTTATACGAGATCATCCCTTATATTTTCCTAAGTTTCTTTGTTTCCTACGTGTTTCCTAACTTCGGGGCTTTTGTGGCGGGCTTTCACAGCCCCTCCTGAGTCAGTTAGAATGAGGAAGTTAGATTGCATCTAAATGCCTGGCCTGGGTGGGCGCCAGCCAACGCCCCCTCTGGCCAAGCTGCCAGATTCCCGGCCAGTGGCCCCTGCAAACTAGGAGCACCCAGGAGAACAGACTATCGCCTAAAGAAGGGGCAGTGACTTAAGTATAGGCTGACAAGAATGTACACTAGGACACCGGTCACTGGTACAGATTCAGATTGCTAGCCTCCCCCCCCACCCCCCGCCAGGTTGCCCCCTATATTCCTCCTCAATACCACTTTCCATATAAAATCAAGCAAGATTTAGAAAAAAATATATTGATTAATGATAATAAAATGCTTGTGGAAGGTATATGGCCAAGAAGAGTTTCAAATGTTCCAGTCTGTATAATGAGTAATATTGGAATATATACCAATGATCCTCAACATATTCAGCACTTTGTCTCAACGACTAGAGGCTCGATGCATGAAATTTGTGCACGGGGGGAGGAGGAGGTCCCTCAGCCCGGCCTGCGCCCTCTCTCAATCTAGGACCCCTCACTCTTAAACCACCTGCCTGCTTGCTCCTTACCGCTTGGCTTGCTTCTCCTTAGCGCTGCCATAGTGAGCCTCTCTCACCACTGCTGCTGTGATCACCTGCTGTGAGCCCAGCTTCTGGCTGAGCAGCGCTCCAGCTGTGGGAGCAGACTTACCACCGGGGGGCAGCTCCTGCATTGAGTGTCTAGCTCCCTGGTGGTCAGTGCATGTCATAGTGACCAATCGTTCTGGTCGTTCCACTGAAACAGTCTCTGGGCTTTTATTATATAGACTAGAGGCTTGGTGCACAAAAATTTGTGCACTCGGGGGGTTCCCTCAGCCCGGCCTATGCCCTCTTGCAGTCTGGGACCCCTCGGAGGATGTAAACCTGCTGGCTTAGGCCCCCTCCCCAGGGGATCGGGCCCAAGCTGCCAGTCAGACATCCCTCTGGCAGCCCGACAGCCCTTGGGGAATGTCCACTTGCCAGCGGGGAGCAGGCCTAAGCTGAAGTCGGACATCCTTAGTGCTGCTGAGGCGGCAGGAGAGGCTCCCACCACCACCACTGTACTGGCAGCCATCAGCCTGGCTTGTGGCTGAGCAGAGCTCCCCCTGTGGGAGTGCACTGACCACCAGGGGGCAGCTCCTGCATTGAGCGTCTGCCCCCTGGTGGTCAGTGTGTGTCATAGTGACCAGTCATTCCCAGTCATTCTGCTGTTAGGGTCAGTTTGCATATTACCCTTTTATTATATAGGATTATAATTTCAAAATTCATAAGTAAATGATTTTTTTTATTGTAGCTGAATTCATATGGGCCAACAATTGGAAAATAGCTCAAGTCTGAAAATGAGTTAAATGATTATTTAGATACATTACAGTGGACCCTCATATACTGAAATATTTTATTGCTATAAAGATGCTGCTTTCAAAGATGATTTTTCGAAATACATTCTGAAAGGCTAAAAGTCAAACATAAGCAGCATTGTATTGGTCTGACTAGGCTCTGCTGGAATAACAACTATCGAAAGCTCTGAGGCTTAAAAGGTAAAGATTCATTTCTCAATCATGTAACATCTGCTGTGCGTTCAGCAATGTTTGATGGCAAGTGGTGACTCAGGACCTTACTCAGCTTCCATGTGGTGGCCCTGCCACCTCAACCTGAGACTTTAGGGTTCACCCCCAAACTTCAGTGCCTCAACCCAGTGACCTCAACTAGCCACATGGTCTGTTTAACTGCAAAGGAGGTGGCAATGTGTTCCTTTCACCTGCCATGGAATGCAATGAAAGTTAGTGAGCGTTAGTAGTTTCCAAAACAGCTACATAGTGTTTGGTCCTGATTTCTTTTTTTTTTAAAACATATTTTATTGATTTTTTACAGAGAGGAAGGGAGAGAGATAGAGAGTTAGAAACATCGATGAGAGAGAAACATCGATCAGCTGCCTCCTGCACATCCCCCACTGGGGATGTGCCCGCAACCAAGGTACGTGCCCTTGACCAGAATCGAACCTGGGACCTTTCAGTCCGCAGGCCGATGCTCTAGCCACTGAGCCAAACCGGTTTCGGCCTGATTTCTTTATTAATTGAAAAAACAATGTACATAGACAAATATAGCTATATCTACTTATATTAATCTATGTGTCTAAACTAAGGGTCAGCTCGAGACGGCCCTGGCAACTCTGGCCAGTTGCTTGTTTCTGTACAACCAGCCAGCTAAGAATATTCTTCAACATACTTAAATGGTGGAATAATATTTGGTGATGCATGAAAATGGACTGGAATTCAAATCACAGTGTCCACAAATAAAATTTAATTGGAAACACAGTCTTGCTCCTTCATTTACATTTGTCTTTCGCTGATTTCAGATATAACAGCAGAGTTGAGTCATCTCTGTGATAGAGATCACAAGACCCACAAAGGCTAACATGCTGCCTGTTCAGCCCTTCGAGAAAGAGTTTGCCGGCACCTACTGTAATTACCTAGGAAGAGTGGGTACACAGGTGACATTCTCATAGTAGTTACTTGTAGGTTTGGGATTAAAATGATTCTTAGTTTTTATATTTTCTATTTTCTAAAATTTTTACAATGAATAGATATTACAGCCATATTGGGGAGAAATTAGAAAAATTGATACAGATAAAAATAACTCAAATGAAGAATCCCTAAGAATATTCTACACAATTAGTTCCAGATAGCTGTCTTCCCTCTGGAGGCCCCCCACTTAGGACGAAAGATCAGGAAATTGCCACTAAAGATAGGGCCTGGCTTCCATTCCCATCTCTCCCTCATTCTAGTCTCCAGCCACACTCCCCTTTTCTCAGTCTGCAAATAAACCCAGCTCTGTCTGTCATCACGGCCTCGACACTTGCTTTTCCCCGGAGAGCCCTTCCTTCCGATATTCACACGGCTGACAACTTTGTCATTCAGGGCTTAGCATGAATGCCACCTCCTGAGAGATCTCCCCTGACTCCTCTGCGTAGCTGTACACTATCACAGCCAGTCTCTATCACGTTCTGCTGATTTACTTTTTTCTATGCACACATCACTAGCTGCTTTATTTCCTCTGTCCGTTTACATTCCTTTTGTCAGTTAGAATTGAACATCCACTAGTGCAGACTCATTCTCAGCCTTTTATCACTGCTATATCTGTGAGAGATTATGATCTTCTGCAATTTACTTCCCCATAATCTAGGCTATAGCGGTGATGAAAGACTGATATATGAGTATATATAATTACTATCCGTTCAGGATATGTTATATGCACACTGACACCTTAAAGGAGCCCCAGGAAAAGCCAAATCCCTACTGCGGAAAGGCTCTGTAGCTCAGCAATATCCCTACCTTTGTGTTAGTCACCTGTTAACATTTGACGTTTGCATTAAAGGGTGCCCATGACAATAAAATAGCGAGTTTTATTTCCTGTTAGTGGTTCTTACATCTGATATGATATATTACTGACTGAATGCAAGTATGCAGCTTTAAACACATTTAGTGAAAATCATTAAGAATTTCTTTGAAAAATCATATGGTTTGTGGGAACACTAATCAGCTCCTTGTTTTTCTGACAACATGCCGATGACAGGACAAAATGTGTGAATGCATCCCTAGTCAACACCAGCACACATTCACTAGCTATCTGCTTTGTAAAGAGGTCATGGAGAAATGTTATTATTTTCAAGAAACATATACAAAATGAGGGAGAGAGACTTGTGTGTAAGGGCTATCAAGATAAAATGTTATACAAAATAAAATGCATTGTCAATATAAAGTTAAGATATTGCAATAGCCAAATTTATATTAGGATAATCACATTTCCAAGTCTTAACTGCTCAAGGGAGAAAGTAAGATATTCTTAGAGGTCAAAACTAAAATTAAGTTTTTGCAGTTTAACCTTTTGTCTATGGGATTTTCAAACTTTCTTTACTTTTAGAGGAAAACGGGTAAGATTCTATGGCTTAACCAAAAAGTAAGTTTCCTGCAATCCATTATTCCTAGAGACCAAGACCTCATTCTCCTCTTCAAGTGATAGTCTTGGGAATGTGGTCTCCAATTTATTTATATCTATATTTTCATATGACGTATTTCACAATATCATAGAAAACCAGCAATTGTCAGAAATAATTTTACTGAATTTGAGGCTCATATAAATAGAAACATATAGAAAGAGGCTAACTATATATGCAGGGCAGCTACAGGACTTTGCCCCCTTTCTAAGTCTTTTCTGTCCCCTGCCTTTGCATTTCTTTCATCTCTTCACATTTTTTTTTAATTTTATTGATTTTTTACAGAGAGGAAGGGAGAGAGATAGAGAGTTAGAAACATCGATGAGAGAGAAACATCGATCAGCTGCCTCCTGCACACCTCCCACTGGGGATGTGCCTGCAACCAAGGTACATGCCCTTGACTGGAATCAAACCCGGGACCTTTCAGTCCGCAGGTTGACGCTCTATCCACTGAGCCAAACCGGTTTCGGCACTCTTCACAATTTTTATCTCTTGTTTTTGTTTTGTTTTGCACACATCTACCTAGATTAAACATCAATTTCCATTTTTAAGGAGTCCATACTTAGGAGATAAAATTTTTGTATCCATGCCAATTAAATGACATTCTATAAAATACAAGATCATTGGTGGAGGAGTAGTGCATTATTTGTCAAAAAGCAGAAAATACTACATTTAGGAGGGGGCAGCACTTGTGACCCACTTGCCTTGGGAAACGTTTAGATGCTTAGGGCAATGGGAACGACCTTGTTCTATTGTGTGGAAAAAAGATAAATCTCACGAGCTGTTATTTACTACTCAGGGATGTATGAAACCCCAACACTGTCGTCTCAGAGGAATACTTAAAGTCCTATCATTGCTACTTTTACAGATAAACTATTCTGTCTACATTATTTATGAACATCTCACAAAACAGCATTCACGATACGATTCAGCACAATAATTTTTATAAAACAAATTTTATAATTCTCTGCACTAAATTGTCACGAAATCAGCTATGTCCATTAAAATGTATTTTCTATTTCTTTTGTAAATAAAATAAAAAAATGCTACTGCATTCGCTGTCTCAGCTATAGTCAGCTGGAGACGTACAACTAAGCTTGTCAATGGGAGGTGAATAGAAGCTATGTGGACACTTCAAGGCCTGGACCATAAGCACCCTCACCTCCCAGACTCCAACTGAACGTTGATCTAGGCTGCAGAAGGCTCAGCTATTTCAATGCATTGCTCCCAAACTCGCTGGCCTCAGAATGCAATATGAAGCAGTGTAGCTCCATTCCTCCCACTGCCTATAATTTTCACTTGACTGTAAAAAATAAACTGCTATCCTCTTGAGTCACTGAAATTGCACAGTTTATGATTTTTCATAGTGACTACAGTTCACCCTGAACAAAAGAAGCGAGGTACACTGACCACCTGTGCAGTAGACAATCCATGTATAACGTAATTTGGCCTCCAAACATGGACATTCTCAACCTCCAGTTGACCCTTGAACAAGGTGTGTTTGAATTGTCTGGGTCAACTGAAAAAAATTCATGTTTCAGTGGATCCCTCCTGTTAAAAGCCACATTGGTCAAGGGTCAACTGTATTTACATTGAATAACTACAAAAGTCTACGACAATTCATTTTTACATTATTGTTACCCAGCTTTTCTCAGTGAACATTAACTTTCGTAATTCCTTCAGCCATTTGCCAAAATGGACTTCAAGCAGGATACTGAAGAAAGAATATCCATTCACCTCTTCAATAACTATGTATTGACCATCTGCCTCATGCTACATATTGTGTCTACTGAACACAGATGATTACACAGTTGCCGGTGTGCTGTAGCTACAGTTGTGTGGTTCTGGAGCCGGTAGCTGTGGCATCAGACTGCTGACTCCACAGGCAGCATTTCATGGCGGAGCAGTGGCAGTTTCCTTGGCTGCTTATTTCTATTTCATTTTTGGGAATCATTCCTACTGAGACATATTCTTTCTGTCCTCAGTGATTCCGAAAATCATTTTATAATTCTCTGTACTAAATTGTTTTGTTGTGTTTTCTTTCTTTTTTTAAGCTAGCTTTAGTGGATTCTGTTTTTAAAACTGAAACCTGTACTTCAAGTCTCCAGCGTTCTAAGAAAACATGTACAGATGACTCAGCCTTTAAATTCCAGTTAGAGAAGCATTGCATTTGATGTTAGATGTTATTAGTTATTAAATACCATGTGATTGCAAACCCAAATTCTAAGGCAAGAACTGAAATTTCTCGATATTCCATTATAATATGATCATTCAGATAATCAGGGTAGGTTCATATTGTTTATTAACAAGATGAAATAAACAATCTAAAAAAGCATTAATGTGTGAACTTACAGACACCCAGGGTGCTACTGACCCAAGATTATAAAATCTTGGTGGAAAGTGTGTAACTAGCTATGTGGTGCTTGGCACAGTCATGAGAAGGCACTCAATCAATTTTTTATAATTTTAAACATAATGTTGGCTTTGTTTAATACCAATGAGAAAATAACGTGCAAGTACTTTGTAAAGTGGTAAGTGCTGTACACACTGTTGATAGTGTCATCTGTGCAAATGCCTCACATTTTCTTATGCCATGGTGGCAATGGTCCAGTGTCACATTACTGTAACTGAAGGACAATACACTATGCATTTTACCTACTAAAGGCATGGAAAGAAATTACATAAGGACCCTCCACTCTACTGAGAAGACTCAAGCTAAGTAGCATTAGTATAAACAAAAGAGGAGTCCAATCATTGAAACCCCATGGCGATTCTCTAGGTCAAGAGGCCTCCAAGTAGAAGAGTTTAAATTACTGCTTCTCAGGTTCTGCTTTCCTCTGGGGATCTCTAGCTGCCACGATAACACCTTTCACCAGACTGAGCTGGCAATTGAAAATAAATCAATCTGGAGGTGATTGAAATGACTATTGCCTGACTTCTCTCACTCAGTCATTCCATAGAAAGTCAGCACTGGCCGTGGAGAGAGAATTAACTGACTTTTTGTTGTTGTTGTTGCATCGTGAGCTTCAAGAAAATATAAGCATAACTAATGGACATAAGACACTGGGGGGAAGGGAGGGTAGGGGTTTGTCAAGGGCGGGGGGGAAAAAAAAGGACACTTATGTAATACCCTTTGTAATACTTTAAGCGAAAAATAAAAAAAAAATAAAAAAAAAAAGAAAAATTAATCATAGCATCATTTTTTCTATGAAAAGCACATAAATTATAAATTTTAGTATACACACACACACACACACACACACAATATTGATAGGATGGAGTTATACATATGTAAATAGCATGTATATATAAATATATATAAATATTAATATCATGGATGACCCAACTTTCATGGATCATCTTCTCATTTATTAGTTAATTACATTCTACTTTCTTTGAATTAATTAATTCTACTTTTATTCTGCATAGTGTCTACATATTCATTCATAGAACTTCATTTTTGTCCTGATGGGTCTCTTTAAGCCCTTTGTCTCACCCTTTTGTTCATTGTCTCTCAGACTGCACCTTTTCTTGTCATTTTCTCTGCACCATGCAGGTCTCATGCTCCTCACCTCACCCCTGTATGAAGACATTAGCTACCTTGCCAATTTCCTGATGCAATTCCCTTTTCCTCTCTCCACCCCCACACATTACCTTCTCCAGGTTTCAGCCTCTGAAAGATGATGTTCAGCATTCTGCAAGCTTGTTAAAAAATCTGTACTTATTCCCACTATCTCTTGCAAATTTTATCAAACCAAAAAATTATTGACCTTATGAAAAAGAGTTCAGTGACTTAAGTGATAAATGTAAAGATGTTTGTTTGTTTTTTGTTTGTTTTTTCTTAATCCTCACCCGAGGATATTTTTCCATTGATTTTTTTTTGGGAGAGTGGGAGAAGGAAAGACAGAGAGAAACATCAATGTGAGAGAAACATATCAACTGGTTGCCTCCTACACACATCCTGACCAGGCCCCGGCAAGGTACATGCCCTTGACCAGAATTGAACCCGGGACCTTTGGTCCACAGGCTCTATCCACTTAGCCAAATTGGCTAGGAGAAAGGTAAAAATGTTTTGCTGACAACCCCATAGAAACTACAGCTTGCTAATACTTGCCGTAAATTATCATGAGGGCATTTAGTAGGTAGAAGTTCCCAAGCACAATATATTATTATTTTGGAGGGAAGGAAGATAGCAATAGGATCTATCAGAATACTAATGTTTTATAACACACCATTAAAGGAAAGCTAATCAGTGAAATCATTTTGATAAAGCCTGTTGTTAAAGCCAGACTATTAAGAGTTGCCCAATTTTAAAATCTCCTCAACAATTGTCATGAGCCATACTCTAGGTCAGCGGTTCTCAACCTTTGGGTCGCGATCCCTTTGGGGGTCGAACAACCCTTTCACAGGGGTCACCTAAGACCATCAGAAAACACATATATAATTTCATATTGTTTTTGTGATTAATCACTATGCTTTAATTATGTTCAATTTGTAACAATGAAATTGGGGGTCACCACAACATGAGGAACTGTATTAAAGGGTCGCAGCATTAGGAAGGTTGAGAACCACTGCTCTAGGTGATCTTGTGACATGGCCTACACAAGGCTGGTTCATTTCCACATCTGTGGCTTTGCACAAGCAGCCTTCCCAGCAGAACATCTTCCTTTTCCTCTTCATTAACTTTTGTCCAGGACCAGTATGATTTAGGTAAAAATTTCTCTCTTCCCAAAGCCTTTCGTAATTATGTCTATTCTAGACTATCATGCTTTTATTTTAGATCCATAATAGATATGTATTTTTATTTTTTATTCTTCCAGCTAAGAATTATATGCTAAGTGAAATAAGTCAGATAGAAATCGTCAAGAACCATATGATTTCACTCATATGTGGGATATAAAATGGAAAGCAACAAATGAACCAGCAAAACAAAGACTCATACACACAGACAACAGTATGGTGGTTGCCAGGGGGAAGGGGGCAGGTAGTAAAGGGCAAGGGGTCAAATACAGGGAGTCCCCTAAAAGTGTATGCACACTTTGAATAATTAATAGAATCTACAGGCATGGTATGTATACATTTTTTGGGGGACACTGTGTATATGGTGACGAAAGTAGATTTGACTTTGGGTAGTAAACACAAAATGCATTATATAGATGATGCATTATATAATT
>NW_005871096.1:714058-715967 GCF_000147115.1 Myotis lucifugus
AGATAGATAGATAGATATACACAGATATATATATATATATATATATATATATATATATATGAGGAGTGCTGGTATTTTTTTCATTGATTTTTAGAAAAAGTGAAAGGGAGGGAGGTGGGGAGAGAGAAAGAGAGAGAGAGAAACATGGATGTAAGAGAGACACATTTATTGGTTGCCTCCTACATATGCCCCAATGGGAGGGTGGGAATGGAACTTGCAACCCTCTGGTGAACAATCTGAAGCTCTAACCACTGAGCATGCTGGCAAGGGTGAAACCTATATGATTTTATTAATCAATGCCATCCCAATAAGTTTAATAACTTTTATAAAGGATTATGTCTTCTTTTATACCAATCTTGTCTTTTTGATTGCCATGCAGCTCCTTTTTGAGGTGTGAAAATTCTCTTTTGTTTGTTTAATTCTTACTTTTTATGTTTATGTTTCTAGAATGAGTTACCAGTTGTAGTATCTTTTTTGTGATATTTTCTTCATATGTTATTTGTTTGTATCTACAACCATAAAATATACTCTGGCTGCTATATTGAGTAAGCATGCTGTCAATATCCCTGGATACATTTAAATGGGCAGTAGCAGATAGTGAGTCAACAGCTGACAGTGACAGTATGGCAACAGACACTCAGTACTTTCATATAAATGAACATTCTTTCTGACAGCTTCTGCATGACTCAAGAAAACAACTTGCAATATACCATAAATGAGAGAAGGGAATCAGTGATTTTCACCAGGGACTCTACCTATAATGTTTTATAAGCAAAGGGACAATGCATGTATATGTCATATGTATAATATAAATTATGTAAATATAAGTATCAATAAATTAAAGTTTTAAAGAATAAAATGTAGCCCTAACTGGTTTGGCTTAGTGGATAGAGCATCGGCCTGCAGACTGGAGGGTCCCAGGTTTGATTCTGGTCAAGGGCACATGCCCAGGTTGCAGGCACAATCCTCAGTAGGGGGCGTGCAGGAGGCAGCCGATCAATGATTCTCTCTCATCATTGATGTTTCTATTTTTCTCTCCTTCTCCCGTCCTCTCTAAAATTAATAAAAATATATTAAAAAAGAATAAAATGTATGAAAATTTTAACATTTGTTAATTCTGAGTGATGGAAATATGAAAAAATATGGTGTCCTTTCTAAGTTTCTATATATTTTTATTTCTTTATAATAAACTAGAGGCCCGGTGCACAAAAATTTGTGCACTCGGGGGTCCCTCAGCCCAGCCTGTGCCCTCTCGCAGTCTGGGACCCCTTGGGGGATGTCCACCTGCTGGCTTAGGCCTGCTCCCCGGGGGATTGTGCCTAAGCTGGCAGTGATACATCCCTTGGGGGATGTCCACTTGCCAGCGGGCCGAAGCTGCAGTTGAACATCCACAGAGCTGCTGAGGAGGCAGGAGAGGCTCCCACCATCGCCGCTGTGATGCCTTCAGCCTGGCTTGTGGCTGAGCAGAGCTCCCCCTGTGGGACACTTCAATGTGTATCCCTGGTGGTCAGTGTGTATCATAGTGACCAGTCATTCCCAATCGTTCTGCTGTTAGGGTCAATTTGCACATTACTGCCCTAACGGGTTTGGCTCAGTGGATAGAGCGTCGGCCTGCGGACTGAAGGGTCCCAGGTTCGATTCTCGTCAAGGGCATGTACTCTGGTTGCGTACACATCCCCAGTAGGGGGTGTGCAGGAGGCAGCTGATCGAAGTTTCGCTTTCATCGATGTTTCTAACTCTCTATCCCTCTCCCTTCCTCTCTGTAAAAAATCAAGAAAATATATTTGGAAAAAAAATTGCATGTGCACATTACCCTTTTATTATATAGGATAGAAGCCTGGTGCATGGGTGGGAGCCAGCTGGTTTGCCCTGAAGGGTGTCCCGATTCAGGGTGGGCAGGGGACTCCCA
>NW_005871096.1:716430-889534 GCF_000147115.1 Myotis lucifugus
CCTGCCCAGCTGCAGCTGCCCGGCGATCTCGGGCTCCGCCCCTGCCCAGCTCCCATCGCTGGCTCCACCCCTACTTCCCGCTATCACTGGCCAGTGTGGCAAAGGCGCAGGATTCTCCGATCATGGCTGGGGGGCAGGGCAAAGGCGGCCCTGGGGGGGGGCCACCTTTGCCCTGCCCCCCGGCTCTTAGCTCCCCCCTGGGTTTCTGATCACTGTCAGTGTCAGGGGGCTTCTTCCGTGCTTTCCCTTTTGCCTCCCTGCATTGTGCTTACATATGCAAATTAACCGCCATCTTTGTTGGCAGTTAACCGCCATCTTGGCTGGTGATTAATTTGCATATCTCCCTAATTAGCCAATGGGAAGGGTAGCGGTCGTACGCTAATTACCATGTTTCTCTTTTATTAGATTAGATGATGACGGCAATAACAATCCTGCAGAATTCATAGGATGTTTTGTGAGATCAATAACATTCTAGAAGTTGATGTCATTTTATTTGAATCCCATAGATCATCTTGCTTTGAGTCTGTTTTCTAAGCAGCTTTCTGATTATAATTGCCTGTGTTAGTGACCTAAATGCACTGCTTCACATGAGGTATAGTTTTCATTTTAACTAACAGTTTAGCATTTTGTTATTTGCATTGCTCTCAGTGATTTAAGTGATATGAGTCTCTTCCACACAGATATCTCCATACTTCATCTACTTAAAAGGTTTCTTAGCTTTCTGAGTCTGTTAGAGTGAGAATTCTAAACTCTAACAGTGTTTCTGATTGTCTGGATGAAGGTTCTACATTGAGGTCTGGTGAAGGGGGTTATTCATGTATGAATCCCAGGCATCTACAGGCCATATTCTCACACACATGTGAAGGACTATTGTCCCTCTGCCATTGTTAAATCCCACCTTCTAAGTTATTTTTTTTTTAAATATAGGCATCAGGCTTCTCTTGGTAATGTCCCAATCTTAATAAATTCCTTTGCATTGCAACTACACTAAAACTCACTACTCCATGGACAAATTGGTGCAATATTTCCTACATAATTTATTATCCAGTATTGAAAAACAGAAAACTCTTTTATTAAGGTAATAATCATCTAGTTGCAAATTATAGTTGTATGGGGAATACTTTATTTCTTATACTCGTGCTATAATAATTTCTTTATAATTCTTATTTTCAAGAAAGCTAAAATCCATGCAAATAAATATATTCATTGTACAATATCTATTTTCTTTATTTAGTGAATTGTTTCATTGAATTTACACAGAGGCCCAGTTAACATTTATTTCTTTTTTTGTTTTAAGAAGACAGTAAAAGTAAGTTAATAACTTAAGGATTAAAACACACAATTTTGCCTCAATGACTTGGACTATATATTTTATCCAGACATTGGTTTAAATTTGACTTTCTCTTGAAAATATATTAGAATAGCATAAAGTTGCAAATTATTTTAAATATTTTAAGGGATATGATTCAAGATGTGTTCTGTGGCGAGTGATCTCTCCACATTCTGAGAGAAGATATTAAAAATTTCATTTTGACTAACGTGTGAGAACTAATGAGCTTTGCTCTGTTTTCTAAGTGTCTTGTCTCCTAGATACTCTGTACTAGAAGGGCAGCAAAGAAGAAAGCTATGATGGAAACTCTTCTCAGAAGTATTCTGCTGTAGACAGAGGCCTTTTCTGCTGAAGGGTATACCTTAATTTTGAATAGAAATCTGGGAAGTTTATTTCCGAAAAAGTAATAAATGAGATAGTTTTATCAATGGGAGAAGGTAGATCATGACTGTTAGGCATTAAATCTCTTTATAGAGATACTAGAGGCATGGTGCATGGACTCGTGCACCAGTGGGGTCCCTTAGCCTGGCCTGCAGGGATCAGACCGAAACCCACTCTCTGACATCCACTAAGGGGTCCCAGATTGTGAGAGGGCGGTTCTTGGGTGACACACCCTGGAATCAGGCTCCCTCCTCTCTGGTTCCGAGTGTGTCACCTGAGAACCACAACTGCCAAGTCACCGCAGTTTGGCAGCTCCTGCATTGAGCGTCTGTTCCCTGGTGGTCAGTGTGCATCATAGCTACTTGTTGGATGGTCGAATGGTCAGACGATAGCTTAGGTTTTTATATGTACAGATAAAATAGCATCATTATTTTTACATAAAAACATTTTATATTGTTTAAAGTAATCTTAACTCGATGCCCACACCATTCTGATTGACATAATATCTTGCTTTTCCCATTTTAAATGATCAAATGTCACTAAAGCTTGTGACTTAAGTCCTAAAAAATGTACTTCCAACTTAAAGTCATGTTAGTAGTTTTAATCATTTTATATAAGTATGAATCATCTTTTGTGGTGGAATCTATACCTTTCACTCTGTAGTTTAAAATCCATGTTTAGAAGACATCAATTTTTTTCTCAATAAAATTGATGTTCATCATCATTGTTTAGAGGAGGCTGAAGTGATTTGACTAGTAAAGGCCAAATGTGTTATTTAGACAAATTGGGCTATTTGAAGTCAGAGAGTTGAGATCAATATGAACCATTTTGCTAGACTCAAACAAATAGACAGTTGCAAATTTGTGAATAAAGTCTTTGAGCCTAGGTAACAAGAGCACAAACAATATTAGAGACAAGTAATGCTGCTTTCTTGTTTGCTTTGTATTTTGTTCAATGTGCACAAAGTAAATATCTGCTGATTGATGCTCATTTATGCTTAAGTCAATAAAATGGATGGCAGGACAGCAAGCAAAGTCTTCATGGTTCACAATGCCAATTTTATAATCAATAGCATTAGCAATAGCTGCAGTGACCAGCACTGACTACTTGGGGGCATAGAAATGAACCATAAAGCTGGGTGCTATACCTTTGTTGTATTTTCTCTCCCTCATATAGCCATGGCCTCATGAAGTAGGTTCTTTCACTATTGGTCTGGTGGGACTTAATCTTTATTAGCTATCCAAGTTTCAAAAATTTCTATGAAATGATTTACAAAGACAAAAATCTATGCACTGGACTCTGTTATTGATAAAAGTTAGTCTAGCTAAACTTTCCAATGAGATGCATCCTACACAACTTCTGCATATGAGCCTTTGTGTAAAAATTAAAATGTTTGTATTGGTTTTGCTACACAAAAGTTGGGTAAATTATTTGAACAACTTATAGAAAATGGGAATATGTAGTGACTAGATTGCATTTATATAAATACTAGAAGCCTGGTGCATAAATTCATGCACCAGTGGGGTCCCTCGGCCTGGCCTGTGGGATCAAGCCAAAACTGGCTCTCTGACATCCCCTGAGGGGTCCAGGATTGCAAGAGGGCGCAGGCTAGGCCAAGGTACCCCACTGGTGCACAATCGGGGCTGGGGAGAGATGCAGGAGGTTGGTTTGCTGGGGAGGGACCACAGGAGGGCTCCAGGGCATGTCCGGCCTATCTTGTTCAGTCCCAATCGGCCGGACCCCAGCAGCAAGCTCACCTACCGGTTGGAGCGTCTGCCCCCTGGTGGTCAGTGCACGTCGTAGTGACTGGTCAACTGGTCGACTATCTGCCCCTTTTTGGTCAATGCATGTCATAGCGAGTGGTTGAGCGGCCTTAGCATATCATTAGTATATCACGCTTTGATTTGTTGAATGGCCGACTGGACAACCGAACACTTAGCATATTAGGCTTTTATTATATAGGATATTGTTTATACATTAAACTTCACATATATGTTTAGCCCTTTGTGAGAATTCTTTTAAACCATTCCTCTCACCTTTTTAAAATTTTTATTACTGGCCCCATAACCTTTGTAAAATTGAAACAATCTTTAATAGAGATACTGAAGAGTACATTAGTTTAGAGACAGAATCTGGCATCAGACACACCTGGGACTGAATCCTGACTATGTAATTTAATAGCTTTCTAGAGTATGGTATACTATTTTGTTTGTTTTTTTCACCTGAAAAGAAAAAAAGAAAACAGGGAAAAGGATAATATTTACAAAATTATGTTTGTTTTTCTATTAGGTTCAAAAGAGACAAAAAGTGTAAAGTCACTGACCACAGTATCTGGTATAAGGAAGCACTAAAAAATGATATCTATTAAAGCTATCTTTATTATTTTTTATTTATTAGAACTTGGCTCATTAACAACCAATAATCAAGTCACAATTTACAAAAAGATGTTTACAAATGTAAAAAAAAGAATATTGGGAAGATTCAGATATTACAATTTGTATTTGATATACAATGAAACAGAAGTACAGTCAGATATCAATGTACTGGCTGAAATATGGCCTAACTTAGTTAAAATGTAGTCAGACAGACAGACAAAATATGTGCATTTATATAGAACATTATCACCTTGGTTTTGTATTATTCATTCTCCCTCATTTGTTATCTAGTATTTGACATTCTCTCAATGCATTTTTAGTTGGGCATTTTATTAATTGAAATGCCAATTAATCTAAAGTATTCCAGGAAGATTGGAAGCTGCCAAATTTGTTTTTTTTTCCTTTGAAAACTACGTTGTGCAGTAATATTCATAGCTACACCCACTCTCCAGCAATTTTGAGTTGTGTGGAATGAGTCATACAGACATATGCATGTGTATTTTTATCTGGCTAGAAAATGTCATGCCCATAGAATTCTCAGTCTTCCAAATACATGCACTTCTGGGCTTCAGACCTCTTTCTCTCATGCATGGGATGCAAGACATAAAATGCTATTCTGTAATGTATGTAAGTTATTTTTTAAATCACCCAATAAAAACTATTTGGTGCACTGAAAATCTTCTTTTAATGAAACCTACCAATTATGTTTAGAATTTTTAATAAAATATTTTTATAAAACCTAAAAGAAGAGAAAAACAATGATCATTACTTAAAATACAAACTATGAGGCTGCCTATAAATGAATAGAGAGATTTTGATATTTCTGTTTGATCTTACATAGTATAAAATAATAACACAAATATGTTCAATGATAGATATCTTATGTTTGGATTTTCTAAGAAAGTTGAGTGAAGAAATGATGGATTGATCAAACATACGTTTGAATAATATGAAATTTTTAAGTTAAATTTTCAAATTGATTAATAAAATATTTGCTAACTAATCACTAACATATTGCATACCTGAGAAGATTAATATATTGGAACCTCATTTAAATGGAAGTTGGGAGGGTCTGCAGGAGGAGCTCTCATGCCCTACCATTAGTCAGCAGTTACCCTAAATAGGAATGGATGTATTTTACTTCTCCAACAGGTAGATGTTTGTCCACTCCACCACCTCAGCCCTATGAAGGAGCATCTTCTCTTTTCCCCACAACCACTCAACCACTGAAAGACTGTTACAACTCAGCCAATGAAAAGCCATTACACTGTGAACTCCCAGCTTCCTCCAATGGACTCTTTGTTTACAACTGTCTTTCTGAATTCCCCCTTTCCTCTATAAAAGAACATGTCCCTCCTTTGTTCTCAGGACTTAAGCATGACTCACCATTAGATTGCATTTCCCCAATTGCAATTCTTTATTGTTCTCAAATAAGCCCCCTTTGCTGGAGAAATACTATTTGTATAAGGTCAAGAAGCCATATAATAGGTTGGTTTGGCTATCATATTTCATCTACATAACTACTTCTAGGTCAGTCTATATTTTCTCACCTTTTGAATATATTATATATATTACTTGTTTTAGTTTAAAGGTTTTTTTTCATATTTGCCTGATATCTTTTAAAATCTCAAGAAAATCAGGAATTTGGGTTCAAGATTGTGTCACTGCCCACATTAACTGGGAATTGTATGGCTGGGTATGAGGGAAGATAAGGCTGGAAAGATTAATTGGACTAGAAGCATGAAAGGTTTTGACCCTTTGCTTTTGAAATTTAGTTGTTTCATTAAGCAGCTAGAGGCCCGATGCACAAAAATTCATGTAAGAGTAGGCCTTCCTTCATCCGGCTGCCAGCATCGGCTTCCCTCCGGCACCCAGGACCTGGGCTTCCCTCCTCCGGCCACTGGCAGGCACCCGGGACCTGGGCTGGCTTCCCTCCGGCCCTGGCTTGGTCAGGAAGGACATCCAGAATGATGTCCAGTCTAATTAGCATATTACCCTTTTATTATTATAGATTAAAACACATTTATGATATTCAAGTAAGAAAGTGTTATAGAAACATCAACCAGGCAGCACTGTATGAGAAAGCTTAGAAGGAGTAAAAAAATGATAAAATATTAAATGAGAAAACTGCATTTCAATGGAAAAAAGTTGAAGGAGTATGTCCTAGCTACCCTGTTTAGAAGCTGTGTGGATTTGGACATGCTACTCGATTGCTCGCTTTACTTTACCTCATTTTACAAATGAGGATAATAAAGTTACTACTTGTAGATTTGTATGAAGATGAGGATTTAATAAAATAACACATATAAAGTAGGGAGCATGGAACATAGATCATAGTAAGTTTTCAGGAATAGTACCTATTTCATTATTATTACTTCAAAATCAAATAAATTTGACAGTATATTGGCAATAAATGTCAAGATAAAAGAAAACATAGAAAATTATTCTAAGATTTCTAACTTGAGTGCCTGGAATAAGAATGACATCAACAAAATTTAGGAAGCAAAAGAGCAACAGAAGAGAGGATAATAAGCTATATATTATTATTTCTTCTATTTGAAATGTTGGTGGGCTGTCCAGATATGACTTAGTAAGAAGTTAGAACTGTGACCCTAGTATATAAGAGTGAGCTGCCAGAACTCACCCTGTTATAAATAGACTATGTTAAGACCTGATCAAATAACTATATTTTTATCTGGCTTTTGATTTTTATCCAGTGGATAGATTTCATTAAGCTGATCATCATGATCACACAGGAACCCAAGTCTACCTTTAATGAAATTTAATCAAAGAGATAAATTATTTTACAAGCAAGGCTTATAGTGTCCTGAGTATAGACTCTGAGTCATTTTCTACACTTACATAATCATTTTGTATGTTTATTTAGAAGAAGAATGCAGACATAATTTTGTGCGTTTTCTTTCATAGAAAAATGTTTTAATTACCTCAACAATGTTAAAGATGACTCAGGGAATTTCCCCATAATCAGTTCAGGAAATTTTCCCAAAGTTAATGACTCCAAGAATTGAACTGTGCTCTCAGTGAAAGTATCATTATGCACATCTTGGTGATTTGCCAACACATTCACTGTAACAATTATTCTAAGAATGCCCCTTGCTTCCTTTACCTCATCATTTCATCCCTTTACCTGTGTTTTTCAGATGATCACATTTCTTCTTTCCTGAAAAAAATTAAGTTTGATCTTTGCATCTTGCCTATCTTATGTAGGAAAATTGGTGTGATCTCTCTCATCTTCTCCAACCTATTTCACTTTAAGACAAATCACATTATGATTTTTTTCTGTGCATCTAAAAGGTACATGTTTTGAAAATGTGCTATTTCAGAACAACTCCAAGATCCGGCCCCTAGTTATCTCTTCATTTTGGCATCTTCAGTCTCGTTACCTTTGTCCTTAAAGATATCTGGTCTATAGTTTCTGAATCATTGCACAATGAATGTGTATCTCATAATAAACATATGGTAAAATTACTTCCCCTAAAAGTTGAAAACACACAAGATAACGCAGTAATGAAGCAACAAAAGTAAAATGTCAATTACATTAGGGTTCATTACTACACCTACAAAAAAGTGTCCTTTCTTCCTCATAACAACTTTACTTCTTACTTTCTGTATGCCTCAGAAGATGATGGTTCTACTATGCCTTGTGTTTGATTTGTTTCTATGTTCTCTGTCCTGCTACATAGTAAGTACCTTGAAATCTGACTTCATTTTTCATACATTTTTGTATAAGTAATGATCATAACATAAAGACTGAATAAAATGCATTGGAAGTAGAGTTGCATTTAGATCCTTATTTTAAAAATAAAGGCTATATAGAGTAATAGTGAATCTTTTATGTGAACAAAGAACACAGAAACATTTTCAGGCATGCTAAGGGAATTGAAGGAGAAATAACTTCATTGAATTCATTATTTGTGTTCAGTCTTGTCATATAACTAGAGGCCCAGTGCATGAAATTTGTGCAAGGGGCTCTGAGGGCTGAGGCAGCAGCAGCCCTGGCTGCCGCCTGGGCCCTAACAGCTGTGGCTTTGTCCAGAAGGTCGTCCAGAATGTCATCAGGAAGGTTGTTCCGCCATTCAGTCTAATTAGCATATTACCCTTTTATTATTGTACTAGAAGCCGGGTGCACAAAAAATTTGTGCACTCGGGGGGGATGGGGGTCCCTCAGCCTGGCCTGTGCCCTCTCGCAGTCTGGGACCCCTCAGGGGATGACCACCTGCTGGCTTAGGCCCACTCCCTGGGGGATTGGGCCTAAGATGGCAATCAGACATCCCTCTGGCAGCCCGGCAGCCCTCGGGGGATGTCCACTTGCCAGAGGGGAGCAGGCCTAAACTGCAGTTGGACATCCTTAGCGCTGCTGAGGAGGCAGGAGAGGCTCCCACCACCACCGCTGTACTGGCAGCCATCAGCCTGGCTTGTGGCTGAACAGAGCTCCTCCCATGTGAGAACGCCCTGACCACCAGAGGGCAGCTTCTGCATTGAGCGTCTGCCCCCTGGTGGTCAGTGTGTGTCATAGTGACCAGTCATTCCCAGTCATTCTGCTGTTAAGGTCAGTTTGCATATTACCCTTTTACTATATAGGATAGAGGCCTGGTGCATAGGTGGGGGCTGGCTGGTTTGCCCTGAAGGATGATCTGGATCAGGGTCGGGGTCCCGCTTGGGTGCCTGGCCAGCCTGGATGAGGGGATGATGGCTGTTTCCAGCTGGTCACACCCCCTTCAGGGTGGGGGTCCCCACTGGGGTGCCTGGCCAGTCTGGGTGAGGGGCTGAGGGCCGTTTTCAGGCTGGCGGGTGACTGAAGCTCCCAACCTCTCCTTTTTTTCTTTTTTCTTTTTTTATTCTGGGATTTATTTACCTTCTATGGCTGTCACTGGAACTGCGAGCCGGCTTTAGCGCTAAGGCTCAGCTCCAGCTCTGAGACCTCGGCTGCTGAAAGCAGGTATCTAGGTTTGTTTGGCTTCTATAATTGAAACACTGTTGCAGCTCCAGCTCTGAGGCCCGGCTGGCTGAAAGCAGGTTTCTGGGGTTTGTTTAGCTTCTATAATTGCAACATTGTTTTTTAGAGTGCAGCTCAGAGGCCGGCAGAGGCAGGCGGGGAACCTTGGCTTCCTCCATCACTGGAGCAAGCAAGCCTCCTGTTCACTTCAGCTGCCTGGCTGCTGGCCGCCATCTTGGTTGGCAGTTAATTTGCATATCGCTCTGATTAGCCTATGGGAAGTGTGTTGGAGGTACAGTTAATTACCATGTTTGTCTATTATTAGGTAGGATATTACATGTCATCTAATTTAATATTTTCATAAACATAAAATGGGGCTGAGAATTTGCCCCTCTTTCTTATATCTTTCATGATTGAATTTTAACAATTAACAGTAATTTATTTCTTAGGAGAAGGGAAGACGGGAGAATTACTGTCCATGGATAGAATTTCAATCACGCAAGATGGAAAAATTCTAGAGATCTGCTGTACAACACCTTGCTTAAACTTAACAACACTGGACTACATACTGCAATTGAAATTTTTTAAGAGGGCAGATCTATGTATTTTTACCACAATAAAAAGAATAATTTCTCTGAAATATGTTAGCCAACTTAATCTTTACCAATTCATTTATAAATGCAAATGTCTATAGAAGATAGTGCATTCTACCTCCAGTGTTCTATAATAGTGCTGCTCAAATTTCGACCCAAGACTGGTTCTGGTCTGTGGACTGATTTGATACAGATCTATAATAAGCACAAAAAACAGAGAGTATGCACTTAGAAATTTTTACAGATTTGACATTGCCGCATTTTAAAATTTTATTTTACAACAGTGTCTCTCTACAATAGATCAGAGGGAAAAAGAAAGAAAGAAAAAGATCTTTCCTCAAAGAATATCTGAGAAGCACTGCCATACAGTGCTGCTCCCTGGGGACTTGTTCCCACGATCCTGTAATGCTAGAACTTAGGGATATATAGCTTGATGTCTGAAGAATTTTTAGTACAGGACAATAAAAATAATTACTTTTTGTAATGGAGAGTATCCTTGTGGAATTCAGTGCCCCAGAAGATACCATAAGCTGAAAATCTAAATAGATAAAGGCTACGTAAATCATTTTAAGTTGGTAGAAAATTTATGCTATTATTTATGTAGTAAAGGGGGACCCAGGAGTATCATGGATTCTTAGAGCAAATGTTTGGGGATCATAGATCCATTTGAGAATCGGACAAAACATATCAATACTTCCCAAGAAAAAAGTTTAAAAGGTGCATATAGACAAGCATTTGCATATAATTATGGGATGTTTGAGTTGGAAGTAGTCTGGTTAAAATGATGCTCGGCTGGCATGGCTCAGTGGTTGAGCATTGACCTATGAACCAGGAGGTCATGGTTCGATTCCCCGGTCAGGGCACATGCCTGGGTTGCAGGTTTGATGTCCAGTGGGGGCGTGCAGGAGGCAGCCCATCAATGATTCTCTCCCATTGATGTTTTTCTCTCTCTCCATGTCCCTACCTTTCTGAAATCAATACAAATATATTAAAAAATTAATAAACAGTAAGAGAGTATATCTTAAAACTTTACATCTCAAGAAAAATTGTAACTATATGAGGCTATGGATGTTAACTAGACTTATTGTAGTGATCATTCACAATATATACAAATATCAAATCATTATTCATACATGTAAAACTAATATAATGTGTCAATTATATTTCAGTGTTTTTAAGAAAAGTAATACACAGGAAGGTTTTTAGCATTTAGGTTTCTAAACTGAGTTTCTAAACTCAGTGAGAATTTAACTTTGAAGTAGAGTCCCCTTCTCACCATACGGAGAACACAGTGAAACATACTTTGGTTGCCACCATTTGGAGAGACACAGAGGTTGGTGCCTGAAAAACAGGGTACATTAAGATAAGGGGGAAGAAAGCAGCAAGCCCTTGGATATTGAGAAAAAATGTGGCAGCAGCAAAAATTCATTACTTATAAATCTCTTGGAAAGAACTGTCCTCCCTCTGTAAGCTATGCTCTCAATTTCCCCATCTACAGCCACCAGTTAGGCCCTTTCTTATGCATGCAAATGGCCTCCTTTTCTTACTGCTCCATTTTCTTAAGCAACCCTTACTCATTTTTTGTGATTTTGGATAATAATTATGATAATAAAAAATAATGATAATAATTTCTAACATTCATTGATTGGTTGGTTGATTAGGTAGCAGTCATTCACACACACACGCACACACACGCACACACACGCACACACACGAAATTTACTCTCTAGAACAGCCCCATAAAGGAGGTACCGTTTTATAGATGAAAAAATTGATGCAGATAGAAGTTAATTTGCTCAGGATAACATAGCTATTAAGTAATAGAAGTAGAACAGAGATTCATTTCTCTGAGAAGATTTCCAGAATAAGTTCATTTTCTTTCCTGTGAGCTTTCAAAGCAGCCTTTGTGTATTGTATTATAAACCTTATCACAATTATAGGTTAAACTTGATTATAGTTCCTGGGATCATTTCCCAACTGGACTATGAACTCCAAAGGGGAAAGAGGTTGTCTTGTTCATATCTCTGGTAATGAGCACTGAACAGCTAGTGCAGGAGAGGCACTCCATAAATATTTCTCAAATATGAGAAATGAATGAATGAATGCTTATATGAATAAATGAACCTCATAATTAAAGACTGTTTAAACAAAGGCTGAATAAATGAATCTCATAATTAAGCACTACAGTAACAAAAAAAAATCCTGCTAAGAAAAAGTGACATTCTTGTTTTCCAACTTGGTTAATGAAGGTTATTTCTGTTGTTTATGGAACAATGGAACAGCTATTTCCCTTGACTACTACAGTCAGATCTTACAACCACGAATTAACAGCAACAATGGAATGAAAGACCATATGCCATTGATCTCCCATTTCTCTCTTTATATCGCCTACAAATTCCCACATTGAACATGAAGCTCTATCACAATAATAGTAGTTTCCAAAAGAGAAAGATCAATCAATATCTTGTTTTTTAATCTAAATGGTTAAGGATGGTTTTCTTCTTTTACTGAGTTGTCAGTTTCATTCAAATCCATTTAGTTCTGTTTAGTGATAACCTTGCTTAATGATCTAAATTATGAAGATTGCTTTTGCTCATGGGAACAGATTTTTGCAATGGCATATTCACTGGCATCCTGCTTCTAATTCTTCTCTTCCAATCTTTCATACAGACACCAGATTTCTCTTTTAAAAACACTTTTTTTCACCGCTCTACTTCATGTTCAAAACCTCCAATTACTTTTTACCTATGGGGTCAAGGTCTTAGCCTGGTGTTCAAGGCTTCCAGAGGCAGTCTAATCTTGTGTGCTTCTCTTATTTCTCACTCCTCTCTTACATCATCCTTTGGTTTCAGATTCTCTAGACCAGCTGTTCTCAACCTGTGGGTCGCTATCCCTTTGGGGGTCGAACGACCCTTTCACAGGGGTCACCTAAGACCATCGGAAAACACATATATAATTACATATTGTTTTGTGATTAATCACTCTGCTTTAATTATGTTCAATTTGTGACAATGAAATTGGGGGTCACCACAACATGAGGAACTGTATTAAAGGGTCGCAGTATTAGGAAGGTTGAGAACCACTGTTCTAGACCTATCTGGCTTAATCCATTATGGTATGATACACAGTTAAAAATAATTCTGAAAAATCTTTCTTCTTCTGAATCTCCTTATTTGACTTGTCTTATAGGCATAATATAAACTCCATCATCTCTACTGAGTGCTCCATATTATGCTATTCTTTTTCTCTTTTCAGTTTGTGGGATTTAGTTTTGACACAATGCATCTAGCTTTTGGTTGTATGCTATCTGTGATATTCTTTTCTTGTATTTTTATGCACTCATGCCTTCTTGTCTTACCTTCATGGTCAGCATCATGAAGGTGAGAGCATTTCTTAGACTGCTGCTATATTCCACATCATCCCTAGCTTCCATAATGCATGTCCAATAGATATCTGTGGAATGCATATGCTCCCGCTCCCGGGGTAAATGTCTGATGAGAGATACTCAGAGCAGCACATAATTCCAGACAGGAAACCTGCCAGGCTGAGTCAC
Organism: Myotis lucifugus; assembly: GCF_000147115.1. Taxonomy (NCBI): domain Eukaryota; kingdom Metazoa; phylum Chordata; class Mammalia; order Chiroptera; family Vespertilionidae; genus Myotis; species Myotis lucifugus. The sequence goes on from NW_005871096.1 coordinate 729,620, forward strand.
TCAGCAGCTGCAACATGTTTGCAGTATATTTCCTTGTCTGGGTGTGAGAATTAGGAATAAAGAAATATCAGTGAATAAACTTGGATTTTGAGCCTTCTTGTAATTTAATAATGCATTATAAAGACAACTGCTGGGCATGATTCTTCCCTTTGATTTTATATAAAGTGGTTTTGGCTCCCAGTGACAGAAATGGCTTTAATAATAAGGAAACAATCATGCCAAAAGAAAGAAAAAAGCAAAAGGAAAAGTTGAGAGAATGCTTTAAGACTTGTTTTTTTATTTGTTTGTGTTTGTTTTTTTTTGTCAATCAGTGATGTCATCTGGGCAAGGGGCCTTTTATCTCTCTGTTCTCATGCCTCCTACTATAGTAGTCCCCTCAGGCTGAGATCTTTTTAATTGCAAGATGGCTATTACAGATCCATCCCTTTGTTGCAGATACTATAGTGTTCAGTGGGAGAAACAGAATCATTTCTTTGGTGACTCAGTTTTGGAGTGAAGAAGGCTTTTCCAGAATCTCCTCGCAGATTTCCTCCCGTGTCCTATTAGTTGAAACTGGATTACATGCTCAACTCTAAACCAATCAATGGAAGTAAGGATACTATGTTTATCTTGGATCAGGAAGAATTCAGGTCACATGAGGCGAGCAGATGGATATGGGAATAAAACTGAGGCTTTGCAGTAAGTTGGAAGTGCAAATGTCTGCTGGTGAAACAACTAGCACTGGGCCTTAGATTGAAAAGCAGTATTGGCCAATACCCCTTCCAAAGAGACAAGCAGTGCTTCTCTCTCTCTCCTATTTGTTTTGAAAGGATTGAATTGGCCAATGCATTTCCTGACTCAAGGGGATACCATCCAGCTGATCAGTGGTTGAAATCCTAGGCCAGAGCATTTTAATAGTTTCAATGACCATAAATTATATATATTGTTTGCATTAAAATATTGGCTATGACTAAGCCCAGAGGCTTCTCAAGGGCACCTTTTTAAAATAATACTTTAAAATCTACTTTAGAGTAGATGTTTTCCTAAGCCATTTTATGAACTAGAGAGCACTTACGCTCAGTTATCCCCACCTTTCGTGTTTTTTTTTTTCTTTCACCTAACCAGATGATCTCAAACCTTCTTCCAGAGGCCCACAGTCAAAATCTGCTCTTAAAAGGATTGTATGGTCAGTCAATTAAGTTGGAGGGTGAATTTGAATACATGTTCCTCCCCTATCTGGAATGTGTGAATTAAGAATTAATCTCTAATGGTAGATAAAAGGACGTTTTGTTTTCTGTGCCAGAATTATGAGTATCAGCTAAGAGTGTGTGCATGACAATTTAAGAGATTTTAGAAGTTGTCTGGTATCCTAAACTATTCAATGTAAGTTTAAAGCTGTTGAAAACATATTTCAATTAACCAGATAAAATGTGTGTGTATATGTGTGTTGGTGATGGAATCAAAGAAACGATTTTGAGATGCATGTTATATTTTGTGATCCTAATTTGCTTCATATATACTATCTCCATCTACCAGTTTATATAAGTTTTACTTCAAATGCACAGTTATTAAGCTAAGTATACAGAAACAAAACATATAGTGTTGTGTTTTCAAGCCACTTGAAAATAACTTTGTTTCTGATCAACTGCTTCTAAAAACATTTCCTCAGAGATGATAAAAAATGTCATTAAACTATTTTCATGCTTTACTTTTTCTTCTTAAAATCGGTTCCAACCTATATCATCTGCTTAATTGAGTTGAATGCTACACATAAAACACCCCAAGTCACTGAAGTGTTCAGAATTGCCTGATGAGTTTTGTGTGAACAATAAAAAAATTAATTCAGCTGATGTCAGATTTCTGACATGTATTTTGCTTCGCTAACTGCATTATTCTTTTTCTACATTTCCTTAGGATAAACTGACTAGAAAACTGTCTCTAGTCTGTCAAGGAGAAGAAATACTAATTGGAATAAGGTTTTCAATAGAATAAATGATAATTTCTAAGACTAAATTATGATTTCTTAATCAAGTCAATTTATAAGAAGTTAAAAGACTTAATTATATACAGATTTTTAGGTAAAAGACTAATTTGGCACAAGAATCCTTTTTGAAGTCCTCTCCAACTCAACTACATCAAGCACAGTATGAGTCTGTCCTAATTTAGGCTCCATAAAGTATTTACAGGACACATACTTCCATTATTTTACTTACCACGGTGCACTATATTTATGTGTGTATTTTCAACTACAAGCCTTGGGAACTCAAGGAACATTTCTGAATAATCCCTGAGTGCCCAATACTCAGCCAAGCATGCAGCTCTCACTAGGTGCTGAATGCTCATTAGAAATGCCTTTCTCAGTTTTGGCTCTTGCTTCGGGCCACTCTGGGTAATCAGTTAGAATCGGTGTTATGCCAGACTCCCCTAGTGAGGGGATAACAGTAGGAAGTCAAGGCCACCTTGTTCATGGTTCTTCCTCTTAATCGTCTAATTTAAGCACTATAGAGGGCTCTTAGGTTCTGCCTTTTCTTATCTCTGGATCCATTCATCCAAAATATATTTATTAGAGGCCTATTATATGCCGGTTACTCTTTCAGATTCTGAGATTCATTTGCGAATGAAATGAAAAAAAATCCTGCTCTCATGGAATTTAAATTTAATTTGGAGAGACAGACAGTAGAGAAATAATTAAATAAGTATCTAATATAATGCCAAGTAGTGACAAGTGTCATGATAAAAAGTACAGAAGATAAAGAGACAGAGAGTGTAAGAGAAGCCATTTTTTTAGGTAAAGTAGTCAGGTTATTTTTCCAAGGTGGTAATAGCTGATCACAGACAGTGGATATTTTGGGGAGGAATGTTCTAGGCAGGGATCAGACAAGAAAATGGGTGATCAGATAGAAGTGGATTAGAAGTAATTACAATTGACATTTTACTAAACAAGTTTGAATAGCATGTATAGGCAAACTTCATTTTATTACACTGTGCTTTATTAAGCTTCACAGATGTATTTTTTTTTTACAAATTAAAGGTAAGGCCTTCCACCAGCAAAAGAATTACAACTCATTTTATTGCAATAATTGCTTTATTGCAGCGCTAGGAACTGAACTCACAATGTCTCTGAGGTATGTCTGTACCGCAGGAGTGAGTTTAGAGCGAGAGTTTGAACAGTAATACGTGATTCCTAAAAAGTAACTTAAGACATTTTCAAGAGCCTGTCCTTCAAGAAACCCATGAATAGAATAAATCTTTATTGTTTTTGGAAATGATACTTCAGTGAACAGAGGGGCTAGAGTAAGGCAGGGGAGGGATAAGATATATATTAAGCAAGTAATAATAATAAAAAACAAAACAAAAAGGAAAATGTTCAAATACCCATCCTGGGGCGTTTGATTTCAGAGTCGCAACAGATGGTGTGTGTTTTTTTCTCTCGTTTCCTGCAGTGCACTAAATGAGAAAGTTTTTCAAGATACTTAGCTGAAAAAATGTCAGAGCTTTTCAATCTAAAATTCAAGTCACATCACAAAAGAAAGTAAAAACAATATTCAGAGTAAAATTTTTATGTTCCTGACTCATGAGATTACTGTGATAAAATTGTGGGGGAAAATGCTCTCCTCATGAATTCTCAAGTGGCAATGTTCCATGAGATTTTTGTAGGAGAGCATATAAGTACCTAAATAAGTTTAGGAATTTGTATTTTAATGTGTTTTTTTTGATAGTCACAATGCATGTGAAGTTGTGCTAGAAAGACATCAGTCTAGCTTTGTTTGTCCCAATATTTTCCAGTTTTTTCCTCTTAAGTACACCTTTCCCCCATAATGGAACACTAATTAATAGCTTCCTGAATACTTATGGACATAGCCATCATGTACTGGGACCAATTTGCTGTATCTCCCCTGTATTGTTGTTTGTTGGCTCTACATGGGCAGAGAATACTTCTGTCTGTCTTTTTTATGTTTGGGACCCAGCATAGTGCTTAGCATGTAACAAATGCTTTAAAAATAACTGTTGAGTTAAATTGAACAAGGTCAGTTATTCCCTGATGATACTTAGTCAGCCATGTAGTCCTAATCATGAAATATTTACATTTAACACATACATGCATACTCATACACGCAGCTGATATTTTTATTATCAGAGTTTCTGAAATAGTTTTAGTTGTATTAGATTTAAACCCACGAACACCTGTGAAATAGCACGGAGAAGATAACTAGCTGGCCGCCATAAATTGTAAAATGTAATATAAGTATTTGCTAGAAAGTGACAGTCTAGGGGGAAATTATATTTCTCAGTCTCCCTTCACTCCTAAAGGTGTGACTCTTTTCACCAGTGCAGGGGAAGTGAGATCTATCACTTCGGGACCAAGGCTTTTAAATAATGTGTATGCCCTTCTCTGTGCTCCTATTCTTATGCTGCTGCATAAAATTGGCAGAGTCACAATATAGGAAAAACCTGGGTCGCTGTATTGCATGGGAGAGAGCTGACCACACACCTGGAACAACCACAGTGGGTGGTTACACATACAAGAAAAAAATTTAAACTACAGACACTGGGTTTGTTACAGCGGCTAATTTCCCCAGCTACCCTAATCATAAACAGCTCTTGCCATTATAGTACACTTTAGAAGTTGAAGTTTGGAAGGTTTAAGTGATTTAACTAGTATCAGTTAGGGAAAAATGATTTCAAATCCAGGTCTTTTCATTACAAAGTCTGTGTTCCTTTGGACACTCCATGCTGTCTCCCAGCTGAACATGAATCTGAGTTATTGATGGATGAGATCTTTCTTTCTAAAGTTTTGAATTTAGTATCTTACATTTTTAAAGGTGATTTGACAACTCAACAGGAGAATGGTAAATTTAATAGTGATAAGAATAATACCATCATGCATTTTTAGTTATTTTTTACTTGATAATGTATTTTCATATATGGCTCATTTAGTCCTCTTAATAATCACACATGGTTAAACAAATAAATCGTAAGTATTTTTGCTCCAAAGTCTATCATTTAATTTAGAACAGGAGGACGAGGACTTCAGAAGGTAGGTCTTTCGAATAAAAGAAGTAAAGAGAGAGATGGTCTCAGTAGAATTCCTGACTTCATGAGTGTTATAGTCAGGAAAATGCGAGATAATTAAAACTTCAGGGAAAAATAAAATACTGTAAAAGAAGGAAAATGGAATAAAAATTACCCTACTTGGCTCCCTAGAGCAAAATATTTACCTAGCCATAATCATGCATGTGCTATTTATTCATTCAACTAGAAATAGTGATGAAACCAAATAGGGCCTATGAGAAGGAGAGGAGGGGTTGAGCTGTAAGAGACCCAAATCCTCATAGCAGGAACTCTGTGGGCAATATTTGCAATCAAATAATCAGAAAATATCAATCTGTTCATGCGGTTTGTACATAGAGAAATAATTGCTAGAGAAAACAGTTCAAAAGTCAAACATTGTTTCCTCTGAGGTGGTGCAACTTAGGGGTGGGAAGCAGTTTTCAGACCTTCAGTATAGATTTCAGAGTTTAGATTCAGATCTCTATAATATGGGGAGTTTAAATCACAGAGATATATTACTCTGGTTAAAAATGACATTGGTTTTAAGTAACTTTAAGAAGTGGAAAATGATTAATGTAAGTCAGAATGAATATATACATGGCTGGAAGTAGAAGCAGCTCTTACACAGAGGTGCAAGTGTGTAGAAAATAGGCCATAGGGAGGCAAGACGAGATCCAGAGAGAACATCTAACAGCAATTTTCATAGTCCAAGTAATAGAGTTTAGGTTTGGACTAAACAGTAGAGTCAGTGAGCATGGGAAAGATTCTAGATATTTTTAAGGCAGAAACAAAATATTTATGGATGTATCTGACCAATTTTCCTAACAAAAAATGAAACTAGACCACCAACTTATACCATACACAAAAATAAACTCAAAATGGATAAAGGACTTAAACGTAAGATGGGAAACCATAAAAATCTTAGAAAAATCCACAGGCAGCAAATTATCAGACAAATGCTGAAGTAGTATCTTCACTGATACAGCTCCTAGGACAATGGAAACTAAGGAGAAAATAAACAAATGGGACTACATCAAAATAAAAAGTTTCTGCACAGCAAAAGAAACCATCAACAAAACAACAAGAAAGCCCACTGCATGGGAGAACATATCTGCCAATATTACATCTTATAAGGGCCTAATCTCCAAAATTTATAGGGAATGCATACATCTTAACAAAAAGAAAATAAACAACCCAATCAAAAAATGGGCAAAGGACTTAAATAGACATCTTTCGAAAGTTGACATACAGAAGGCCAAGAGACATATGAAAACATACTCAAAGTCACTAATCATCCGAGAGATGCAAATCAAAAGGACAATGAGATACCATCTCACACCTGTCAGAATGGCTATCATCAACAAATCAGCAAATGACACGTGCTAATGAGGATGTGGAGAAAAAGGAACCCTTGTGCACTGCTGGTGGGAATGCAGACTGGTGCAGCCACTGTGGAAAACAGTATGCAGTTTCCTCAAGAAATTAAAAATGGAACTCCCATTTGACCCAGTAATCCCACTTCTAGGAATATATCCCAAGAAATCAGAAACACCAGTCAGAAAGGACATATGCACCCCTATGTTCATAGCAGCACAATTTACAATAGTTAAGATTTGAAAATAACCTAAGTGCCCATCAGCAGATGAGTGGATTAAAAAGCTGTGGTACATCTACATGATGGAATACTACGCAGCTGTAAAAAGGAAAGAACTCTTACCATTCACAACAGCATGGATGGACCTGGAAAGCATTATGCTAAGCTAAATAAACCAGTCAAGAAAGATAAATAGCACATGATCTCACTCATTTGTGGAATATAATGAACATCATAAACTGATGAACAAAAATAGATACAGAGACAAAGAAGCATCAAACAGACCATCAAACTTCAGTGGGAAGGCAGGGGAGGTATGGAGGTAAGAGATCAACCAAAGGACTTGTATGCATGCATATAAGCATAACCAATGGACACAGACACTGGGGGTGGGGGCAGGGTGAGTGCATGTGCTGGGGGATGGGGGTGGCCAGGGGGAGGTCAATGGGGGAAAAAGGAGATGTACTAGTTTGTAATACTATATGTAATACTTTAAACAATAAAATAAAACTTAAAAAAAGATTTGTGGAAAAATCAGATATTGACTGTGAGAGAAAGAGGAAGGTTAACAAGGATTTCACAGTTTGAATCTAAACAACATAAAGAATGAAATTGCCATTTGTGGATGAGTAGAAGACTGTGAGAAACATATTCGGGAAATTAAAACCAGGAGTTGAGTATCAGTCATGATAAACTTACTGTGTCTATTAAACATCTAAATGGAAATGTCCAGTAAGTGCTTAGATATATGTCTAAACTTCAGGAATAGTCAGTGTGTACCTGGTATTTCAAGTCATGAATGGTCCCCTAAGGCATGAGCATAGAGAGTGAAGAAATACAGTCTAAAGGTAGGGTCCTGGTCACTCTGAAGTTGAGAGCTAGGGAAGAGGAGAAGGACCCAGCAAAGAAGACAAGGATGCAATGGCCAGAGAAGTAGGAGGATAACTAGCCAAAGTGGTATCCACGCAGTCAAATGAAGACAGTATTTCAAGGAGACTGGTATGGGCAACTTTTATAGATTCTGTTGAGGAATTAAGTGGATACTGACAAGTAAGTGATCCTTGCATATGGCAACATGGAAGCCATTGTAAATCATTAACATGAACTCTTTTAGTAACGTAAGTGGGGCTAATATGAGTCCAAGAACAAAAAGGGAATTCAGGTAGTGGACACTTTGAGTATAGACATCTTTTTCTGAGTATTATTGAAAGAAGCAAATTTATTAGGTAGTCATTGTAGGAGAATGTAGGGTCAAGAGTTTTTTGGTTCTTGTTTGTTGATTTTTAATGAATTATGTTAGAGTACATTTGTTTGCTGGTGGGAATAAGACCATATTAGGGAAAAATGAATTCTGTGAAGCAAATAGGGAAAATCAGTGTAGTTATGCCTTTGAGTAGACAAGAGGGCATAGAGCTAGTGCACTGGGAGAAGATATGAGTGCATGTAGGATTTTAGATTTGGTGGTGGGAACCTGCAAAAACTCTGTCTTATCTTTTTGCTTCTTTGAGAAGCAAAATAATCAGCAGAGAGTGAGAGAGGGAGGAGTTGTGGATATTTGAGGAGAAATAAGGAGGTATGAAATAATCATGCAGCAGAGAAAGAGAATACTGCCTAAAGAAATATAGTGGATTAATTGCCTTGGAGCACTAGGGGTTCACTTGAGGATTTTGGTCATGTTATTGTATGTTTCTAACTAACCATGTGCAGCTGCTCAAGTGTTTGAACATTAGACCTAGTATGTTGAGAGTTGAGTTCAACCAAGATAGAACTTTTCCAAAATTAGTTCAACAATGTAAAAGAAGAATGAGGAGGGGTCTATCCAGGGGCTAAGCATGATCATGTATCATGGGATCTGAGTCTGCTAAGAAAAGACAAGAACATGGGCAATAAAAAGATGGTAGGGTCAACAGGCTCCCTTATTTATAGAATTATAGAAATTGATGTACTAGAAAAAAAAGAGTGAAAGGTAGAAAATTATAGCAACAAGAAAGGGTAAGAGGTTGTGTACTGAAGACATTGGCTTCAAAGATGCTGGGCTATTGAGATATTCAGGAAGACAATGATCTGGTGTTGCAATGAATAGCAAATAAGAGGCCTATTCACCTCCAAGCTGAGCAGTACATGAAATATAACAGAAATAATGCCCCTAATGTCTGAGGGCAATAGGCCATTAACCTTCTCCATGGATGGACAAATTTCACACAGTCTGGTGGGAGAAAGAATGACAATTTATCCTAGACTTTATTTTAGAATTTTAAAAGAATGTGGTATTATGTGTGTGTGTTCTTTTATAGAAAAAAAAACATTTTGAATATTTTTCTAATAGTTTTCTATAAAGTGAAAAATGTTAACTTACATAAAATGTGTGTCTTTATCTATGCATTTGTTCCCTTCTATTTTATAAATAAACTAGAGGCCCAATGCACGAAATTCATGCAAGAGTAGGCCTTCCTTCCCCTGGTTGCCAGCACTGGCTTCTCTCTGGCCGCTGGCAGGCTACCCGGGACCTGGGCTTCCCTCGCAGAAAGGTTGTCTGGAAGGATGTCTGGTCTAGTTAGCGTATTGTACTTTTATTGTTATAGATTAATAAAAGGTAAACACAAGTTCCAAGAAACATTAATATTAAGCACATTATTACTTGATTATCAAGCATAGCTACTTTTTCTCTGAATTTTGTTGTTTAACTTAAATCTGATACATTAGCATAAGTTTAACACATCACTTGTGTTCCTTAGATATCACCACTCATCGTTTTGCTAATAACTTTGTAGTACTTTTTTAGCAAGAACTTCCTTGGCTCCTTTGCCAAGTACTTGATATCCAGATGCTCATGAGCACAATAATGTGTTGGCATAAACTAATTATCTGCCATGTGCAACTATTTATACATCTTCACTATGTTAGTAAGATATGAAAGCCATTTACAATTCCCCTTAAATAGCCACATGCACCTGCAGGCAGTTTTAGTTCAATAACACAGAAACGAATAATAAAGATAGGTTAGGCATCTTTGCTCTTTATGGCTTTAAGATTTCAAATGATTACGAACAAAATATTTCTTTTTTAACTACATTTATTGGGGTGACATTGATTAATGAGATTATATACATTTCAAGTATAGATTTCTATGATACATGATCTGTATATTGCATTGTGTGCCCACCACCCAAAGTCAAATCATCTTCCATCATATTTGACTCCCTTTACTCTTTAGTAACCCTCCACCCGCGCCCCCTCCCCCGCCCCCGCGCCCTTTCCTCTGTTAGCCAACATACTTTTGTCTGTGTCTATGAGTTTCAGTTTTCTATCCTACACATGAGTTAAATCATATGGTTTTTTAGTGAACAAAGCATTTCTTTTTACTTTGCAGGATTGCAAATATCATGACAATTTTCTTTGTAAATTCCTGAACTAATTCTAGAGTTTTATATCTTGGAAGCAAAGAAATTGGAGTTACATGAACTCATAGAATTTAGGCTGATGAGGTTGTTGTATTAGTATATATTTTTTTAATTTGGGAGAAGTGGAAAAACCTGCGAGGTTAGTGGTTTGATGGTGGTCAAGATGAAGAGAGTAAGATGGAAGGGCATAGTTTTTGAACCCACTACATAGGCCTGAGTTTGAATGCTATGTCTATAGGGTCAACTCACATTTTAAGCACAGTAGTTTGGTGCCTGGGACCCATGATTTTTTTTAGAGACTCACAAAAACATCTTAATTCTATTTTCTCTTAAAATCAGAATGAGACAATATAATAATAATGAATATGTAATGTGAATCCAGCCTAGGAAATAATTATTTTTATACTCATGCAATTAAAATTTTATTTGATTACTATTATTTTTTAATGGAAAAGGGGGCCCATGGAAACAAAAGTGACTGAGGCTTATGAAAGTCAGGATACAGTTCTGAGTAGCTCTGTCACCTTGAACGAATAACTTAACTAGGTTGGACATTATTTTTATTTATTAAATTTATTGGGGTGACATTGGTTAATACAATTATATAGCTTTCAATTGTACATTTATATGATACATGATCTGTATTTGGTACATATATACAGTAGAATATTATTGAGCCAGAAGAAAAGATGAAATACTGCCATTTATGACAACACGGATGGACCTTGAAAGTATCATGCTAAGCAAAATATGTCAGACAGAACCTTATTTTCCTAATCTTTAAAGCAGAGGTAATATCTAAGAAGGCTCTTATAAGAAACTGGTTCTCTGTATAGTGTCATGCACAGAGTAGAAGCTCAATAAATGTAAGTTATTATTATTTTACTAAAAATAATTTTCCTCCATCAAAGCAGTCAAAATGAACTTAAGAAGCTCTGTCTCTTACCGGGCCTGTGTTGCTCAATGGTTGAGCATTGACCTATGAACCAGGAGGTCACGGTTCAATTCCCGGTCAGGGCACATGCCTGGGTTGAGGGCTCGATCCCCTGTGTGGGGCACGCAGGAGGCAGCTGTGCCGGACACCAATTCCAGCATGTCATAATTTCAAGAGTTTCATCAAAAGGTTGATGAGACTTGGGGATTCAACAGGGTTGAGTCACACATGTAGTCACCTGCATCTGGGAATGGCTAAAGGCATTTCCCCAAACCTGAATAGGAAACTGATTGTGGCTGCCAGACAGCTAAAAGGCATCTTAATCTACATGTTATTGCCTCCTACTGGCCAAACACCTGAACAGCCCTAGGCTAATTCCCCCATTCTGACAATGGACTCTGTACCAAACCCTGACCCTTTGAAGTGTATATCTCCACCTTGCCTCAGGACAAGCTGTGTTAATAAAAAGCATGGGGTCCTGGGGATGAAGAGAACCTAAGACCTTAGACTTAAGATCTTGGATCTTAGCTCCTTTAGCTAAGCTCCTCTGACCCCCAATGCCTTTCAAAATTATATTTCGTCTCCGGATTCTTTATTAGTCTCTGGATTTCTATTAAATCTACGCACAGCCCCTTCTCCAGATTCCTGAACCCTTCCAGATGCTGGGACAAGACCCCCGGCACAGCTGGTCAATGATTCTCTCTCATCAGTAATGTTTCTATCTCTCTCCTTCCTTTCCTCTCTCTGAAATCAATAAAAATATACGTTAAGAAAGAAAACCAAAGCTCTGTTTCTCTATCTTTTTTTTCTTTCTCTCCTTCTTTTAACCCTGCTTACTACATCATTACTGGATGAAGCTAATTGAAAGTTTTGGCAAATTCAATCAGAACAGTTCCGTATAAAGCTATTTAATGACTTTATAAATTAACTGCTTATTTTAACTACTCAGCCATTAAACTGAAATAGCTTGGGCTATACAACCAGGTTTCATAACTTATGCAGAACCCATGTACTATATGGACTGTGTGCTCATTTACATTTATTTTTTATTGGATGCTTTATAAATGAGTATAAAACTACGTTTTAACAAAATTCTTAAATAAATGGCTACGGACAATTTGTTTTCATTTAAGAAAGATTTTTTATAAACTCTTTACTTCTGCCATATGCAGAATGGTAGAATATTTGTGCAAAGTAATTAGAAGAAAATAAAGTCATAGTATCTCTCTTTGGCACTCAGTGATGACAGCCAGGGTTTCACCAAATGGGAAGAACCAGAAACATTTTTTATTTCATCTACTGCATTTTGAGAAAGAGAAGATGGGTAGTGAGGGGAGAGAGGTGTTTGAATATTAATCTTTTCCAAATAGACACTGATATAAAAGTCAATCTGTAAGTGGGAGCAAGTAGTCCTTCCCAAGGCCAGATGGTATAAGGCTCCACTTGGTTTCCTGTTCTTGCAGTGTTTTAGCCTTCCCAGACCTGGCTATTAAATCACTAATCATGCCTTCCCCAAAGTGGAGACTCTAATAGAATCCAGTGATTTCTTAGTTAGTAGCTTAGACTTGCTAACCTTTCATCTTTCTGACCGGATCAATGACTGTACATCTGTGATCTTTCAATTCCAGTCTCATGCTGGCAGGTACCTTGGTGAGCTTTCTTTCGGGGAAGTGCGCTAAGATTGAAAATACCTCTAACTCTGACTTGTGCACTAACAAACCATGTTCAAGAATTGCTTTCCATATTACCTACAAGTGTTCTAGAAATAAGGTACCTTTTCTGCCCCGTGCTCTCCTACATACGGTATAAGTTTCTTTTCCCAGGAAGGACTTGTCCAAGCTCAAGAGCCTAGGCTCAGATGGGAGTAAGCCTCCCCTTTCTGTATTCGTTCCAGCCAACTTGTGTCACTATTGCTACCTTCAGCCCTATGCCAACTCTAAAGCCCTGGCAACATTTCCTTACGTACCAGCTTCTCACTCCTTATTTTATCATTTTCAAATCCAGTTCCTGTGTACGATTCCAAATTACTCAAGTACGCCAAGCCCTTTGGGTCCTTCAGTAAAAGTCAGATTGTTTTGGTAAACATCAGGGACCATGCCTGATTAGAGGGAGTCCTCATCCTGCAACCTCTCTATCTAATGTGAAATCACAGTAAAGGCAAATCTTTTCATAATCTGACAAACAGAAGATATTTACTAATATGCAGACATAGTTAAAGAACTTTTTTAGCTTAATTAAGAGAGATTCACTCTTTTGCCTGCAGGGTCATGGACCAGCGGCATTCATGAGAAACACTCTCTCTGAGTGGAACACGGAAGTTTTAATGGCAGGATCTGCAGGCTTTGTAACTGGGTAGATCCCCCAGCAAGATGTCTCTGGGTCAAAGGCCCTAGAGATGGAATGTTAGTCATTGCCGAGCTTGGTCTTCTCACACCTTTTTTATATAAACACATTGTGTTCTCTTAAACTCCTCTTAATTTTCCACATGTCTCAAATCCCATTACTATCACCAACAAAAGGTTATTTCTCAAAGGTCGGGTGCAAATTAATTAACTCAGAGGTTGATTCACATCGAGACATTTCTTTTTTATTTTATTTATTTTTTCCATCACCATTTATCCCCTCTATGACCTCTTCCACCTCCACTCCCCTCTATTCTCCCCCCACAATCATGACACTATTGTCAATGTTCATGAGTTCTCTCTCTTTTTTTGATCAATCCACATTGAGACATTGCTTAGGCTAAGTAACTCCCTCTAGATTGTTAGTTAAATTTAACCGGTCCATACATATATGTAATCTTACTTTTACTAAAATATTTAAAATTAATTATACCCAGGAAATATAATTTAAAAAACCCGGTGGGATGGTGGTGGTAAGAGGATTCTTCAGTAACTTCCTAGACAACTTAATACATAAAATCAAAGGAATCTTAAAGTTATTCAATTTTATAGATCAGACACAGTCCAAGTAGAAGTGGATGATACAATAGAGGGCATTTAAGGTCCCTTGTAACACTTGAATCTATGATTCTTTAAAGACAGTGTTCTTCTTAATCCATTAGACTTTGTCAGCCTCCTCTAAGATTATGTCACTTAATGGACCAAGCCCTTTTTTTACTGTTCAATAAAACCTTAAGAAAATGCAGAGGAAAAGAATAAACAAGGAAATGAGAGCTAGAGAGATGTAAAGTTCAAGACTGTGATTTCAAGTTTCAAGAGGACTAGGAAGAACAAAATAGTAACTGATTCTTTAAAACGAGTATATGTCAAAGAGGGAACCAAAGCAGGAGTCAGATGTGGAAGAATAAAGTGGGATCCAAGTTGCCAGAACCAAGTAGTGGTTGGCACTCAATCTCAATCAAAGAACTCTCTCACTACAATTGCAAAGGCAGATAAGAATGGAACTCCAACAAGGCTGCCTTGAGGTCTGGTCATGGAACTCTGGTTCCAAGAGACTCTACATTCATTTGATCCAGTTATTTTCAGAGCTTGGGGTGGGATCCATTCTTTGGAGATGTTAAATGGGCTACGAAAAATAGTACAAGAAAAATGTGACACCCCCTTTCTTTATTTTCCCCCAAAGGTTTCTCTATTCTTAACTGGAGTTAAAATAGTTAATGGTAGGTCGCTACACCAACACTTTCATGCTGTCAACTAATGTTTCTACTGTACATTTTAAGGAGCTTTCTTTTTCTCCAATGCCACTACCTCCATGTTTTATTCACATACCTATATTTCAACCAAACAATAGAAGAGTCAAAGCCCAATAGTGTATATTCATTTGTAGAGAGACTAATGCATTAGAACTTGATTTTGTAGACAGTCAATTGTTTGACAATTGTGAGACAATTGCCTTAGGAGACACAGAAGTAAATCATTAGTTCCTGTCCTCAAGGAGTTCACATTCCATTTGGGAAGATAGGTGGACATATATTTGCAGTAGAGTGTGACAGTGCAAGCAGAGAGTGTTTTGAGAACACCAGGGGAAGGCCACTCACCCACATGGAGGATGCACACAAGAACTTTTATTTTAGTGTTGTTTTGTGTGTGAGTGTGTGTGTGTGTGTGTGTGTGTGTGTGTGTGTGTTTGATTCAGATCACGTGTTCTTTCATCAAACTGTTCCTTGAGGGGTGATGACCTATTTCAATTCTGTTTTTAATTTAAAATAACACCTAATATGATGCTTTACCTTCTATGAATTGTAAATAAAACATTTTTCATTTTTGCTCTGGGGGAAAAAAGATTCAATTCACCAAGACAGTTTTGATACTAATTGAAAAATATTTCTTTCCACAGGAGCTAGAAAGAAACTTTCCAAATAGTAATTGTTGAAGCGAGGTAATAAAGAAACCACCCTGTTATACAACCCAGTTTTTCTAAATTGCTACCCAGATCATATGTGCAATCCTTTGACTTAGTTCAGAGTTTGACAAAATTTTTTTCTTAAAGGCCTTGTGGGCCATATGGACTTTGCTGCAACTACTTGGTTCTGCCATTGCAACACACAAGAACTATTAGACCATACATACATAAATGAGAATCCTAGAACACATTAAACTTTTCTATACCCAAACAGGGGCAGGCCAGATTTGTGTAGCAGCTTATTTACTAACTCCTAACTCTTAATTGATTACTTCCGGTCATGCTGTAAATACATGTACATACAAATTTGCAAATATTTGTTTAGTTATATATTTATGTTATGTAAAATACATTTCTTTAGGTATACACTTGGATTTATAGAAATATGGGACAGATAAACAATTCATTTGACTATTGGTAAAGAGTTTAGGATTAAGAATAACTGATACCAAAATAAAAAATTCCCAAAATGGAAATTCTGAGAGACCGTTTCCTAATGTGGCATTGTTGGATGCTGCTGTGATGTTGCTCAATGTAATAAATTATTAAATTGTTGAAAAGTGCTGTTTTTGCCCTAAATTTTTATTTTGTGTGTCTTGAAAACTATAGTATCAAAGATTTTGAGATTATGCAAATTCTGGGTACACTTGGCATGAGGCAATCTATTTTTATTTTTTACAAAAATATAACTATGCAAGTGTGTTGATTAAAAGGAAACAAACTACTAAAAATTCCCATTTATGATAAATCCTTAGGGAAATTAGTCTCTTAGTAGAGATGTAGATTTTTATAAGAACATGTAATAAATAAAAGGCATCTTATATTTTATCTACTACAATTCTTTCATGACAAAAATCCTTTTAGAATATTTGTAGATCTTGCATCCATATGGTTCAGGTGGGGTTGCTAATTAGTCCTATATTCCGGTTAAATAAGAATAGATCACACCATTCCAGGCAGAGAATACTAAGGCAAAATTCATTGGGATGGTCAATTCTTAAACACTGGAAAATGCCTATCCTTTGAAGTCAAGAATCCCTTGGCCTTTATCATGAACAAATACCACAGGATGAGCAGAAACAGTCTTCCGTGGTTATCTTTCTTATCATTTCCTCCTGCTAGTCTACCTTGATTTAACCTACAACCTCCACCTCTATATCAACACTAACTGTGCCCTTTCCCGTTTCTCATAAGTTCAGAGGATCAGTGACATGGTTTTCAGCCATTAGTTTTCCCTAGACTCTGTGTGAATGTGGCAACAATCCAAGTTACTGGACTGCAGATTTATATTTAGGGATATGAGATGCTAGTTTTGAAACTAGCATTATATACATCCAATCCTGCATTTGTTACACATTCATTTATTCCTTCATTTTTTAAAATAGCTATTTATTGGGCCCTTACTCTAAGTTAGGCAGTGTCCTGGTTGCAAGGGATATAAGTTTAGTAAAAAGAAGCATAGCACCTGAACTCATGGTACTACAGCACAGTTGGTGAACAGATGTGAATCTAAGGATCATTCACAATGATAAGAACCTGAGACAATTCTTAATCTAACTGACAGTGGGCTGGGGGCTCTGTCCAGGAAGTTTTCTTGAGGAAGTGCTTCCTAATTTTTTAAATAAAAAATAGGTGCAAGACAGGTAAGTGGGAGCAGTAAGAGCTTTCCAGCAGAGAGAACTTGAGCTGCAATGCCCTATGGCTGGAGGAGAAATGGCAATAGGAAACCTGGCACATTTTAGGAACTAGAAGACATGTGTTGATGGAGCAAGGGAAACTGGTTCAAGGCCAGGCAGGAGTCAAGTTACCCAAGACCATGGCTCTGATAAGGATGTTGGTCTGGACTCTATGAAAAATAGGAAATATGTGAACAATTGGTTGTAAGTTATGCAATGACATGAACAGATCTGTATTTTGGAAAGATCCCTGAGACCATCCCATAAAGACTAGAGAGGCTCAGGATGGACAAGGGGAGAACAGATGAGCTACAAGTGAATAACATTTATGAACTCTTCTACACATCCTTGCACTCATTTGTTAATTCACTCATTTGTTTATTCACTCACGTATGCTTCCTTCTAGCAACACTTCCTGGGTGCCTATAATATGAAAAGCATGGTGAGAGATAAAAAGAGAGATAAATCATAGTGTCTGGCACCTTAAGAGCTTATTAAAGATGTGTATATATTACTTTTCACAATTTAAATGTTAAATTGTTGCTGTGGTTTATATTTGAATAATCTTGATTGACTAGCTAAAAGCAGTTTGCACCTAGAAATTTTTGCTACAGTGAACTGTGTAAGGACAACAACATTTGTATTCAATTTAAAGACTAACTGGCCTTTTCTACATTGTTGAAAATGTCTGAACATGACTTTAGAATTTGCACATTGTATGGCTAGGTCAGAGTCCATTTCTTTTTGCTTTGCTTTATGTAGTAGAGTTATATTCTTAATTAGAATTCCTCTTCAGAACAAGTTTTCTTATAAATCCCTCTTTAATTTTGATATCTAGCCTTTGCTGTACCAGTCAGACCTCTTTTTTCTCCACTTTCCTCTTCTTACAATTCTCCATCCCATTTCTGGGACCTGTCAGGTGTTCCTGTAATGCAAGTTCCCATTGGAACTCAGTGAATACCCTCCTCTCATCCTCGCGGCCACCACATTCAAGGTCTGTGCCCCAGAGGGAAAGGATAAAGTAGAGGTTAAAAAACCAAACTGTTTGCAAAAATAACCTCAGACTCAGTTTCAACCCCTCTGGGTGTTTAGGTGCCGAAGGAAAGTGAAGAACCGTGAAGATATGGAAACACTGCACAAATGTTACCGAAGACCAAAGAAATCAATTGGTTCAGAGTTAGGCAAGCCACTATTTATAGACTGTGATTTCAGAATCTTTCAGAACATCTTTCCTGCCAGAAAATATTTTATGTGCCACTCCACCCTTCACTATTTGGTATTCAAATAACACACTCAACCGAACTTCCTTTATTCTTCATCCTTCAGCAGTTAGGTAGCTGAGTTATTTCGTGCTTATTTTGTTACGTTGTTTTCTGGTCAAACATCACCACAAATTTTAGAGGCTTCAAACAGCTAATACTTATTCCTACTCCATGCTCTATGTTCAAGGATGGTCAGCTAGGAGCTCGGATAGTTGCCATTCTTACTGATGGACCCACTGAACAGCCACCATTTGCAGTATCACTGGCCACAACCAGATAACAGGGAAGGAGGCAGCCTGAGAACCTGCTCATCCGCCTTCCATTGGAAATGACCCATGTCTCCTGTGCTCACCGTTCAGTGCTCAGAGCAGGTCCCATTGCCACCACTAATTTCAAGGAGAGCAAGGAAATTCAGCCTTTTCATACACCTAGGCTGGAAACTGGCAATATATTCTGGCAGCACTAATGTCTCTCATAAGTCTCTTTTAAAACTTCTCCCTTCCCAAAGAAAGCCTTTAAAGATGATTTATTAACTCCTAATGCAAAAGTTCCCTTAGTCTCATTTCCAGATGAGTGGTATGTGGATACTAAATTCCTGGAACTCACACACCAAAAAGGAAGGGAACCTTGTAGCCATATTTTAATCTTGGGTATATGATTAGGAGCACAGCTGGAATCCTCTATGTTGTCCTGACTTTGGCTCTCTGGATGTTACAAATATGGATCTTTTTGTTGTTGTTGTTAATCTTCACCTGAGGATATTTTTCCATTGATTTTTTAGAGAGTGCCCCTACAGGGCTGGGGATTGAGTCTATAACCAAGCTATGTGACCTTGACCGGAATTGAACCTTAGACCCTTTAGTCTGTGGGCTGACACTCTATCCACTGAGCCAAACCAGCGAGGGTCAAATATGGGTCTCTTTTAAACAAAATACCCAGCATATGACAATTTCTTTATTACAGGCAAACCAGGAACCAATTCAAAAGAGAAAGTCATGAATCAATAAAATACACTTGAGTGGATTTAATAGCATGACTTTATCCCGAGTCCTACACACAGAAACACAGACAGGATGTTCAGGCATTTGCAGTGTAGGCATGCACATCCCACTTGCCTAAATACACATTTCTTATCTGTGTGTACTCTTATAAACAAACTTTTGTTCATATGCCAAAAGACAGGTGTGTACATCAATGCCGACTTCAAGCTATACGTGAATATTATTGTGAAAGGGAGAGAAAGGGGACAATAGAGAACTAACAAAATATAAAATGCAGGCCAAACTGGAATGAAAAGGAGGGCATCACATAGTAAAAGGAGGACAGGAGGAAAGAGCAGAAAAGAGAGAGAATGAGGGGAACTGCATTTATGAAAGAAAGAAAGTAAGGTAATGTAAGAGAATATGGATACATGTGGAGGGTTCTGACCAATTATTCTGCAAAGGTGGGGACCTGAATGTCAGGAAACAGTAGATGGGGACATATAAGAAAAGGTGAGTCAAAAGATTCAATAAATTCAAAAGCAAGGAGTACAACTAAATCTCATTTACTGAATTTCCAGGCAGTGAACTAACAGCTTTCAAACCCTCTAATAATATCCACAAACACTGTGTAGTGTTGTCTATGATCCAGGTGTTGTTCCGTGCATATATATCAACTCACCAAGTATTTACAAACCATATGAGGTAGGGCCTATAATTATCCTTATTCTACATGTAACAAAACAAAGGCATACGAAGACTAAGGAACTTATCAAACATTGAGAGTAAGCAATAAAACCAGGATTTGAACTTAAGTATTTAGCATTAGAGTCTGAGTGCTTAACCACTACTCTCTGTTGCACCTCATTTCCTCTGAAGAAAGTATGTACATATGAAGGCATGTATTCTCTCATTTATTCATTAGCTTGTTCATTCACGCATTGATTCATTTTTCTTGTCATTTATTCCTCAATAATTTCCTGAAAGATTATAGATGTCTGATTCTGTGCTAGGCACTTGGAAAAGAAAGATGATTAAGATGAGGCTCATTGCCTTTAAAGAGCTAGCAGGCTAATAGAGTGAGATAGAAAAGTTAATAAGTTCCATCGCATATTCTAGGTTTCATGTTAAATGCCTGCGTTAAGTTCCGCAGGAGTACAAAAGAAGATAGGGATTTTTTGTTTGTTTGTTTGTTTTTTATGGTAGGGTAAAAAATAGTTAACAGAGCTGAGGTTTGAAGTGTTTAGCAGGTAAACAGTATGAAAGCAGCATTCCGGATGAATGGGGCAGTGAGAACCAAAAGCATAGACCATGAAACCATTAGGTGCTGAGAAAATGGAAACATTTTCATTTGTAGAGCGCAGAGAGGACAGAATGATGTTGAGAAAGGAATGCTGATTATGGATGTGCGTGCATCTGTGAAAAGATGGGCGTGAAAAGAGCAGAGTCGAGGTTGGAGATATAAACAGGGGTCACATATAAAATGCAAAAGATTTTGCACCTTATACTTTTATCGAGAAGGATTTTAAATTATCCAGTGACATTATCAAATTGGTTTGAAACATTCTTTGTTGGCCCTGGAGAAAAACAAACAAACCGGAGAGAGCTGAGATGGGAGTCAGAGAAACTAGTTAGTAGGCTACTGCTTATTGATACTGCAGTGGTTCAAGTGAAGACAGCTAAGGCTATGGAATTGCCAATGGGGAGAATGGATCAGATAATGGAGAGAGAGGAGGTATTTTCTCAGCAACAGCAAAGTGTGAGTGTGTGTGTGTGTGTGTGTGTGTGTGTGGTGTGAGTGTAGGAGGGCAAGGTATTTAAGAAAATATTTTAGAATGACTCCCAGTTTCAGGATTTTGGTGGGGGAAGGTGGTAAGATAGAGAACACTAGAAAAGATATCTTTTGAGGAAAGATAGTGTCTCGACGTACAGACAGAGCTGTTACAGACAGAGCTTGGGGTTACAGTATATTATCATTGAGCCTGCCCAAGGTCACGGCATTTTTGACTCTGGTATCAAGGCTTCCAATTTGTATTCCAAAGTGTTCAACTCTACAAAGAAACCTGCAATTATTTATTGTAAATCTATGAGCAAGTTACTCCGACAAATACTAAAAGGTCTCTAGCAAGGATACATGATATACATATTATTATTTAAAATCATTTGATATTGATACATAATTAATTTGCCATAATTATTCACATTTTCTTAGAAATAATTAGTTTCTATTTTCTCTTTCATGTCTCTCTGACTGCTCATGAAATACTCATGGCCTGATTACATTTTTCGTTTTTGTCTTCACAATACACATACCCTGTCTTCCACTCAGGCTAGAAGAGCTTTGGTGCTAAAAATAATGCTCTTAGAATAATCCTCCAGTGGGAACCAATTTTATGCCACCTGAGAAGTACATATATGGACCCAAATCAGATTCTGGACTCCCTCTATCTTCTGATTTTGTAACTATTATTGGATTCTTCTGCATAATTTTGTATGATGAAGTGTTATAATTTTAAAAACTATCCATACAAGATAGATTTATTTTTCATTCTGAACATAACCATTTCTTGGTCCTAGGAGCTTAAGTGGCTCTTTGTGCCACAGAAACTACTTAATCATGTTCTTAATAATAAGCCACTTAGTGTTATATGGTAATAACTAGATTTGAAAATTATTAATTCAAGTAAAAGCTCTCTATATTGCTATTTTTTCCTTAACCTGCATATTACTACTTAGTAAAGGTAGTATTGCTCTGAAAACAACTTTTTTAGAGCACATATTGGCCTTCGTCTTCATTTGTTTGAAATTAGTAATGTAGGTTATTTTATGCCTTTCCAAATTGCTGTAAGCTCGTTGAGGGTAAGGAACGTGCCCTAATCATCATTATATCCAGAATGGCACCTAACAGATTATCTATAAAAATAGTCAATAAGACTAGTTGAATGAATACACTGCTGTTACTAACAGATTCATACTATCCTGAAAACACCAATATTTTGTCCAGAACATTGATGGTGAGGCTGCACATAAGAAGCCAGATGTTTGGCTATCATGATACAGTGTGTAGTTAAGCATGGAAACTGTGGAGTCATATTGCTTGGGCTGTACTCCTGGCTATACCATTGGAAGACTGTGCGCCTGATGAAGCTTTCTGTGCCTCAAGTTTCTCATCAGTGAAATGGGAATAATAATCTAACTCTTACTTGTGAAATTGAAATGAATATACAAAAGGTGTTTGGAATGGGATCTATGTTACTATACAAAAGAAGACTATAGGTCTGCTTTTATTATTTTCATTGCTATAATTATTATTTAAGCTGCCTGCCTCACTGGTAAAAGAGCCACCAATCATAGAGAAGCTTATCCTTAAATGAAATTGATAGCTAACTAGAGACCCAGTGCACGAATTTGTGCACCAGTGGGGTCCCTTGGCCTGGCCTGTGGGATCAGGCCAAAACCAGCTCTCTGACATCCCCCAAGGGGTCCTGGATTGTGAGAGGGCACAGGCCAGGCTGAGGGAGCCCACTGATGCATCATTGGGACCAGGGAGGGACGCAGGAGGTTGGCCAGCTGAGGAGGGACCGCGGGAGGGCTCCAGGGCATGTTCAGCCCATCTCGCTCAGTCCCGATCAGCCAGACCACAGCAGCAAGCTAATCTACCAGTCAGAGCATCTGCCTCCCCTGGTGGTCAGTGCATGTCATAGCGACTGGTCGACCAGCTGACTGTCTTCCCCCTGGTGGTCAGTGAAGGTCATAGCAAGCGGTTGAGTGGCCTTAGCATATCATTAGCATATTTTGCTTTGATTGGTTGAATGGCCAACTGGACACTTAGAATATTAGGCTTTTATTATATAGGATTCTCCATGAGAGAGCTTGTGGCTTGTATTATGAAAATTGTTATTGTTTTAGGAAGCAATTGAATAACCTGGAAATAAATTATATCTATAATTTCAGAAAAGGAAGGCAAAAGCATTATCTCTGTATATGTATTTGATGTAAGTAGATTTTAAAATCTTAGAAACTACCAAGATATCCTGAATGCATTATATATTTGATTTGTAAGTTGGACAAGGATTTGTAAAGTTACTTTATAAACAGAGTTACTTCATTTGAAGAATGTAATGTGCAGAGTTTATCTGAGCTGGTATACATGATATATTTAGCTCTAATGAAATGTGACCTAGATACATTAATACAACAGAGCAGTTTTGGAATTATTTGCTTATAAGGCTAATTACTCCCACTTTCCAGCTGTTTCTTCTTTCAGAATCGGAGAGCCTAGTGGACATGTCAGAACCATCCATCTAAATTAAACCAACAGGGAAATATGAAGCTTGATCCAGCCATGCTTTAGATTTGAAATTACAAAATGGATATTTGCTCCAGGTTTTTTTTTTTAATCCTCTCTGGAGAGGGAGGATTGAAGAGAGGGTGGAAGGGAAAAGAGGAGAGAGGGAGAGGGAGAGAGAGAGAGAGAGAGAGAGAGAGAGAGAGAGAGAGAGAGAAACATCAATGTGAGAGAGAACATCAATTGGTTGCCTTCTGTATATGCTCCAATGGGGCATAGAACCCACAATCTAGGTATGTGCCCTGACTGGGAATCAACTCCTCAACATTTCTGTATATAGGATGATGCTTCCACCAACTGAGCCACACTGGCTAGGGCCAGGATTTTGTTTGTTTGCTTGCTTGCTGTTGTTTTCATGATAATTGTGAATATGTGAGAACAAAGTTGCATGCCAAGCATATTTTGAAATCAGAAAGCATTCTGAGTAAAAGTACAGGATAACACTTAATTCTGTGAAAAGAGGGTAGTCTATGCTTTAGTTCCTAATTTTTCCTCAGCTTATATTCTCACTTGAATGAATGACTCACATAGGAATGTATCTAAATGTATATAAGTTTATTATATGAAATACATGCTGATATTTCAAAATGTGTAAAAGAGTGAGATGCCATTCTTGTTAAAGTAGGTCTGGTACTTCAAAATATATAAAAATCACTATGATCAAATTTTAAGACTAAATGGTATTAAGACTAAATGCATTTTGTAGAAATGTGTTATATAAATGCTATTCTTATTTAAATCCCTATGCCTATCACTATTCAGATATGTGTCTATCTTTCTACAAATATCTGTATATTTGTGTTTGTATGTGTGTATATAATATGCATGTATTACTAGTATATATACATATATACATATTATCTTATAGAACTTAAAGATTCACGAAGTCTCCTAGGTTACATGGAGTAGTAGTTCCTTGGAGCATTAATGCCAAGTCTCTATATAGCTGGGCCTGAAAAGGGGAAGCTCTACAAAATATCTGTTCAAAAACATGAACAGTTTTGTAATGGACATTAAAAATGTACAATATTACAAGATGTCGGGAAACCGAAACCAGACAAAACCAAGATCCCTCAATTCTTCATATTTCTTTTTATTTTTGATCCTCATGTGGAAATGTCCTTAGAGACTCAGGTGTTGGGGATGGGAAATATATGAGCGACCCCTCTCCACCTCTCCCCCGTCCCCCAATCTAATTCGTGGGAGAATAATTCAAACAAGTTAAGACAGAAGGTTTTGCACTGCCCTGGCCTGGTCAGGAATGGATTTGTCTGCAGCCAATTAGTTGTCAATTCTTCTACAGGATTGGCTGCCTTAGGACATGCTCCAAAAAAAAAAAAAAATGTGGGTAGGAAGAGCTTAGTCACGACCAACACAGTCTGGCTTTCAAATCACAGGCAGTTCACTGCACTCCGTCCCAGGGAGGGGAGAAGGAAACGAGGCTGGCTCTGTCAGATGTCTGTGGAAGCTGCACACTCCTAGGAGAAATCTGCCTGGACTAGTGACACAGTAAAGGATCAGCATGGAAGCAGCCATAAGTACTAGTAGATGTCCAACTGCCTGCAATCCGCTTTTCTGATTTCCATTCCCTTTAAATCACAGCTATCCGGCGTCAATAACACTACAAAGTATTTTGTGAGAAAAAACAAGGTCACGGTGTTGTAATGCACTGTTTTGTGAGTCACTCTTAAATAAGGGCATATCCAAATGTATAGACTGTTTAAACATACAGGTCAAAAAAAAAGAAAAGCCAAAGGTAATAATAACTGAAAACAGCTTGTGAAGTTACATGTAAGTAGATCGTATGGCAACGGAACCGCGTATTTAATAAGGGTGCCAATTGGATAAGGCTAATTCTTTGGGTGTAATTCATTCCAACAGATAAAAATTTTGAGATAAAGCAATTAAACTAAAATCCATAAATTGGCATTAGAATCCAGGGCAAAACTGTAGTGGTAAGTATGAGACTAATCTATGATGATATTGACAAAAATTGTGACATTCAGGAAAGATAAATTTTGTTTGGCGCATAGCAATTAAAGTTGGGAAGGAACCATGCACTGCTTAACTTCCATTATCAAAATATAAACAACTTGGCAGTAACCTAAATGGCGAAGTGATAAAGATTTTAAGGAAGATTGACTCACAGAA
Source organism: Myotis lucifugus (assembly GCF_000147115.1). NCBI lineage: Eukaryota > Metazoa > Chordata > Mammalia > Chiroptera > Vespertilionidae > Myotis > Myotis lucifugus. The sequence goes on from NW_005871096.1 coordinate 755,362, forward strand.
ATGGAAAACAGGAAATACAGTAGCAAGTGAAGTGCTCACACCAAGTAGAAGAAGCTGAGATCCCCTAGCAACTAGGGCCTAGTTGCAAGGTTTTAAATGGCATGCTTTTTATCTTTGTGAATTTCAATTAGACTCTGCAATGGGCAAGCCAGGAAGGAAATATTAACCATGGAGGAGAAAGGTGGTGTTCCATTCTTCACAGAGCATGCACAGAGGAGAGTAAATGTTTGTTTAGGTCAGTGGTAGGCAAATTGTGGCTCACGAGCCACATGCGGCTCTTTGGCCCCTGGAGTGTGGCTCTTCCTAAGCCTTAGGAGTACCCTAATTAAGTTAATAACAATGTACCTACCTATATAGTTTAAGTTTAAAAAATTTGGCTCTCAAAAGAAATTTCAATCATTGTACTGTTGATATTTGGCTCTGTTGACTAATGAGTTTGCCAACCACTGGTTTAGGTTGTAGTGTATTGAATACGTATTTAGAAAGTGGTAATTAATAGGTTAAAAAAGAACAGCTTGAAATATTTACAATGCAAAGGTCTTACCCTCCTCACATAATCTTCAAAGGAAAGCTGAAATGTATGTGGAATAGCAGTGTCTGCTGTTATGAAAACTGTACCATCTAGGAAAAACATCAGAATTTTTGGTTCAAAACTAACGAAATTGAACAGTTTGGCACATATCGACTTCGAATGTAATATGACAGAAACATGTCAGTATACTTATCTTTTTCTCTTTCCTTTGAAAGTGTCCAACGTTTGTAACTACTTCTCCAAGAGATGATCAACCACTCTGCTTTGCCTCAGTAGGATGTGCATAACATTCTGTCTTATGTGCCCTACAAAAAGGAAAAAGGAAAATTTCAGTCTCTCTCTCCCTCTCTCTCTCTCTCTCTCTCTCTCTCTCTCTCTCTCTTTCAAATTGCATCGCCTCAAATTAAATAGAGGAAAAAAGAGACAGAACAAACACAGGATACTGAAAGTGTAACATGGGGGCTGGAATTACAACAGGTCCCCTTTTTCCAGGAAAAAAAAAAGCCCAGAGGGGAGAACCTCGCATTCTGCTCTGTTCTGTTCCCCACCCTGAGGAAAGGAATCAAAGAGCTGCAGAAGTAGGAGAAACACTGCTCCTTTAATTTTGCTCGGGGGGTCGGGGCTGGGGGTGGCAGATGTAAACTTTTTAGAGCAGTGGATTGATTTGCTCACCAGGTAGGGAGGATGCCTGTGAAAAGAGATCGGGGGAGATAACTGCTGAGAGTGAACGGGAGGTTTCCCAAGGTGTATACTCTGCAAATGGACTTTCCTGACCAGCTTGAGGGAAGTCTCCAACCCTCAGAGCTTTGCGGTGAAAGCTCTGGCAGGAGTGTGAAGGAATGAACGATGCATCTCGAGGGCTCAGGGAAATCAGAGAAACTTCCTGCTGTCTGATTCCACGAATGTGCCTTGAACTTGGTCCTGCGTGGAAGCGCTGATGACTAAGTACAGGCGTGATGAGTCCCCTCGCCCTCCAGCGGGAGCGGTACCTCTTTCCCTCTCCTCCGCAGCCACGTCGCCCCAGAGCCAAGTGTTGGGGGGCTGGCGACAGGGCGCGGCTGCGGGGACCTAGGGACCCACAGACATTGCATTAGCGACGCCTCACCCATACCCACCGGCAGCACCTAGGAACCTCCTCGGGGAGCCCGGTGGGCCGCCGCGGGGAGCGGTCTGTGGTGGCCGTGGGCTCCGCTCCGCCCGCGCGGTGTGGACGCCCGCGAGCAGCGCTCCAGGCTCCCCGAGGCTCCTGCCGCCGCCGGGGGCTGTGCCTCTGCAGGTGCCAGGGCAACGGTTCCCCGGGATCGGGGCGAGGGCGGGGGTCCTCACTTGCCCTGGATCTCGGGTAGCCCTCCTCCCGGGCCTGGCTCCTCCTCCTCCTCCTCCAGGCTGGGGCTCGCGCCCGCCGCTGCCAGCGCGCACGCGCGCTTCGGTTGGGCCCCCCTCGCCCGCGGTTCTGCAACGCTCCCCCTCTTCTCCCTCCTCCTCCGCCCATCAGCGCAACTACGGACGCTTCGCGGTCTACTCCGGCGCCGCCGCCGCTGCTCCCCGCGCTCCTCTGGCTCCCACCAGCCCTCCGCTCCAGCTCGCTGGGCTGCTGCAGCCGGTCTCTCGCGCTCTCTTCTCTCTCAAGTTTCCTATCTGCTCAAGATCGGAGCCGAGGGAGGAAAAGCCCCAGGTCTGCTCGCGGTTGCAGGTAAGGTCGCACACGTTGGTCCCAGCAGGGACCCTCTCCCGGTGCCCCTGCCTCCGGTGCATGCCCCAGCTCCCGCACTCTCTCCGGCGCCCCCGGAACCGCGGAGGTTCGGGTCGCCCCCTCCCCCCGAGCCCATCCGAGAAAGAATTCCGGAACCCATCACGAGAAGCGTGTTGGCAAGTGCAATGCGGTCCGAGACCCCCGCGCGGCTGCACGGTCGCCCGGCTCTTTGACAGTCTTCAACTTTGCACGCCGCGCCGCGGAGCCTGCCAGCCGGGCTGGCCCCGGGCGCCGGGCGCTCCTGCCCGCGTGGTGGTCCCGGGCGCCCCGAACAGCTGGCAGACGCCGCGTTTCTCAGCGGTGGAGCCTGACCCGGCTGCCTCCCAGACGTGATCTTTGGCAACTGTGGATGGGCAGGGAGGGCGATGATGGCATTTTATTTTAGAGGGAGCGAAGAAGTGAAGGTGCGAGGACTGCATCTCACTGTAATGGAAGGAATAACAATCGGAAAAGTGGGCTGGCTGCCCGCCACCCCGCACCCCCCTTCCCTGGCTTTTCTTGCCTTGATCGCGGGGGTGGCCTTGGTTAAGGGGATGGTGGCTTGAAGTGCCCATCTCTCTCCTCTCCCGCCCCACTTTCATTCTCCCCTCCAATCCATACTCTTCTCTAGCTCCTATGTCAATTCAGGGTCCCGTGTGTTATCATTTGAATGTCTCTATGTGAGCACAAAACAATGTTTGCTGAGGATGGGCAAAGTGTGATTACTTGATCATCTGCCAGTCAAAAATAAAAAAAAAATAATAGATAAATAAATAAATAAGAAAAGAAAAAGAAAAGGAAAGGAAAGAAGTAAGAAGAAAACTCACAAAATACAACCCTCGCTCACCCCATCATCATACCATACACTCACTCTGCTGGAATAGCCTCCATAGCTTTAAATGCAATTACCGACGGAAATGGCAGTCTTTTGGGGCTATTTGGATGGTGGGGCTGAATTTAATTTTTAGTGTATTTTGGTTTCCTTTCATGGCTTCACCAGAGCTGCAATGAAGATGAAATTGAACATCGACAGCATGCAGTTACTGCTTTTTGTCTTCTTGATGTGGGACCCAATCAGGTGAGACATTTATCGTATGTGACTCTTTTAATTCAGGGTAAAGGTGTGTTTCTTGAATGGCATCAGGGTAGGGGTGGCTTTTGAGAAGCTGGAGTATCTCGAAGTATTATTTCTAATGAAGAACGATTGTACCCAGAAACTGAACTATGCAGTGGCAGAGACGATAAAAAGTTCACTGCTTCATGCTTTTCGCTATAAATGCAAAAGTGAACAGAAACATTGTCTTTAAAAAAAAATCACTGAAGGAAACAATACCCTTTGAATGGCATGTTCTTGCAAGGAATTGAAGAGATTAAGTTATATGCATATCATAACACCAAAATTCACTGAGGGAGTCAACAGTTTTCCTTTAAGCCACACAAACTGCACAGACTAAAATGATTTGAGTGTTAACTTAATTTTTCTTCTTCCTTTCTTTCTTTCTTTCTTTCTTTCTTTCTTTCTTTCTTTCTTTCTTTCTTTCTTTCTTTCTTTCTTTCTTTCTGCTTCTCTCTCTTTTTTTTAATGGTCTTGGCTCTTTCAGTCAACACAGAAAACCTAAATGATATGTGAGCCTTAAGCCTCTAGGTGGAGGTAGTATACAACTTCACAATCACAAACAATAAGATAAAAGCTTGATTTATTAATCAACTTTTTACATTATTCATTTGGATATCTTTTGTTCTTAAAATGGTTACTACCATAAAGAGTACTGATTTTAAACATACAACTTTTTTTTTTTGCCTATGTTCTACAAACATGAAATAATTTTTATTGCTTTCAGTAACTTCATCATAGCTGTAGTCTTTTCTGATTCTTTATCACCAATGGGCATCTTTTATTTATTGACTTTAGTATGCTTTTAAAATAAAAGGGGACTTAAAGTATGAGTCATAAAAATGTTCATGTAACCATTCCTTTTTAAAAAAAAAAAACCCAAAACAACACCCTTATTATATCTCCATTTCCCTTAAAATTTTTCATTTTCCTCTCCAAATAGTTGTCCAAGTATGAAAATATTTTCTAGAATTGAGAAAAATCTCTTTACAAAGCCTTATTTTAATTGGAGAATATCTCATTAACACCTTAATACTGACTTTAGAAAGAAACTGTAACATGTGATTAAAAAAACACTTTTGACTGAAAATCTCTATGTGGAACTTTGTGACTGCTCTCTCAGTGATTGGTTTTAAAATTAGCTTAAGGCAATATAGAAGCTTGAGGCTGAAGGGTATGAACTAATTTGCTTGCATAATTTAAATATGTTTATCTTCAATTGGTGTTTTAATATTTTTTCTGCTTTCAAGACAATATTTTAAGTTGGTTACCAATTTCTGATGTATTGTGACTATTTTTAGCTACTAGCTGTATAATCATTTAAATGCAAATGGACTCTGTCAATGATACTTTACACAATACACCTGGCTCAGCATGCAGATTACATAGAATCTTTTAAAGGAGCGAACAAAGGAGGTCAATTAATAATCTTTGAAAATCCTCAGCTTAACCGTATTTCTCTCTATTGGTTTTCTGTTCTCTATTTAACCGGTAATGCTCATGCCAGTATTTTATTCTATTATATAAAAGATTCTCTCTACTTATTTATTTATTTATTTGTTTATTTATTTATTTTTGACCAATAATTTAAATCTCTGATTCATTCTGGGAAAAACGGCAGTGCAAAGGGACATTCTGTTTTATACATCCTTTGCTTCTGCACCAATTTGCTGGATGTCACAAAACCAGGCCTCTGGCTTTCTGATGGACAAATAATGGAGAAAAATCACTGTTTTTAACCCTCTTTCCTGTGATATTTCGAGACCATTTGTTCTTTCCACAAATTTACCACACGCAGGCTTACAAAAGTAGCTGGGCATTTGAATCTCAGGGGACCCCTGTCGCTCTCCTCCAAGTCCAGGCAGCAGGGTCTCTTCTAAGGCTCTCTGCTGCTCGGATTGTGCTGTGATCCTTTCAGAGCCCACCTCCACCTCCTGGCTGCACAGGAGCCTGGAACCCAGCCAGCAGAGTTCCCCTGATGTCTATATTGCACTTGGCCATTGGGTGGAGGTATACCCAAAGTAAGGAAATCATCTTGCTTTAAAAGAGAAAAAGACATAAAGAGAAAAAGGAAGACATTCATGAGGAAGACAGAGAAATTTAGTGCCTTGAAGGAAGCAGTGTTTTTCTCAATTAATATTCGCATCACTGAAGAATGATTTCAGGGGATCCTTGGATTATTGTAGTTGGAATAACATTATTAATAGTGTCTGCATGTGATAATCTACCATCATAACGTATTCTAGGGAATGGATTTTAGGGGGGGGAAAGGGATGACACACACACAATGCTGAGTAGTAGCTATCTGGAAGAATTTTGACATCAAACTTTCTGATCATCTGGTATTTAGTGGTATTTAGTATTCATTTTCCATAGCATGTTTACCTTCCCCATAGACATACTGGCATTTATAGAAGTGAAAAGAAGAGGAAAATAGGGAGCCTTACAATTCAAATCAAGAAAGAAGAGCATGTTGGTATTTTCGGAACACATATATGTATTTATATATATATAATATATCAGTTTGTAAAATTATCTGTTTAGGTTGGTGCTGGCTAACATCCAAGAAGATGGGCCAGAAAACAACATCACCATTTTTACAAGAATTCTAGACAGACTCCTGGATGGTTATGATAATCGGCTTAGACCGGGACTCGGAGGTAAAAAGATTTTTACTTTCTTTTGAAACTCTCATGAAATAATGCCTTTAGAAGTTAAGGTCAGTATGTAATTTTGATACATTTTATGTATAAATGCATTTCACGTATTAAAAAAGATAGTTAATAGAAAATAAGTCCTGACCTTTGGCATGAATAGCTTTGAAATTAGTTCATTTACAATAGCTAAGTTTTGTAAACTTAAGTGTATGCTAAAGGGTAACATTATTGGGCAGAAATGCTTGTAACATCTTTGGTTTCCCTCACCACATTTTACAGATGCCTGTTTTAATATCAGTACAGATATGCAAAAATGAGCTGCATAAATAATAGTGTCTGAGTTGTATTTCAACACATACTCTTTTTAGGATTCTGTGATGATATTTCTTATGCAGCATGTGGCATTTCTAAAACGCAGCACAGGTTTGGCATTCTTGAAACTTTCAAAGACACTTTCCATATATGTGAGCTGTAGGCCTACATTTATTGGGCTGTGGCACAGTTTGACTTGAAATGTAAACATTCCTTTTTCACCTCAGAAAAACAGTCTATTTTTATTCATGAAGGTAAAGAAAATTAGGCTTGGCTAATATGTTAAATTTTAATTATCTTTCAGCATAGCTGGATGATTCTAAGGAGATTAGGTGAGAGTAAGGATTCTGAGTCAAAATATTGTTACTCATCCCTTCTAACGTGAGATATTTGCTTTTTTTATTTGAATCCTGAGAAGCACCTTGCATTTTAAGAGAGAAGTGTCATAACCAGAAATATGACACATTGTATCTTGTAGAAATAATTCAGTTGACTAATCTACACTTAGTTTTCCAAAAGGAAAAAAAATGGAAAGGAACAGAATATTTCCTTAGTAATTAATATGTCTAATGCTCATGAATATAAGGTACTACTGTCCATGTTAGCATACATGACCATGTGCTATTGCCAAACATATACAATAGAAATATGCCTAGCTTTCACAATTCATGATAGACAATTGAGAGGTAGATTGCACTAAGGCAGATATTTTTCCTAAGCCATAGATTTTATTATTTTTAAGTAAATAATGTGCTATCAAAAATATTTGAGCTAGACCTTGGCTTTTGTCTCTGAGGCTCTAGTTGTATGGTGGGTAGTAGAAACGACTTGTTGCAGGACATGGGTGTTGCCATTTATCTCTTTATATTTATTTTGTAATATTCTTTACATTCATTTTTACTGCCATTATCAGGACTCAAATATAGATCCCTGTCACCATATTATTTGGGTTAATACAATAGATTAAATGGATCTCCTTGCCTAGTGTTTTTGTTCCCTAAATTTTATCTGCTATTATACATATTGTAATATTATTTGTATTCTTTTATTCTTATAGTGCTTTTATATGTCACTCTATTCTCTTGATTAGATATCTTCCTTGGCTCCCCATTGCCTTCAGTCAATGGCTGTGAGGAGTAGTGGAGAGAATATGGGCCTTGGAGGCCGATAGATCTAGATTGAAGTTTTTGCTCCACCCACACCCAAAGCTAAGCTGTGGCCAGATAGTCTCTGCTTCCTTTTATTTAAAGTAGCCATGCTGTATCTCCCTTTTTACTTCATAGGTTTGATGATAGGATCACATAAACAAAAAATATACATAAAGCTGGTGCCACACACTAGCAGTTCAACAAGATCTATTCCATCTCTCCTCCCTTAGATAGCTAAGTTGCCAATCAAGGTTTTCTACCATCTACTTCTCTGGTCTCATTTTTTGTTTCCCCTCTCATGTCTTCTGCACTTCAAATGCATCAATTCATTTTCCCTTGATAATCCAGTCGAGTCTTCTCCCATGGCCTTTGGTCATATTATCTGCCTCTCACTGAAATTATTTTTCCTCATCCTCTCTGATGATCTAAACTTTACCTTTCCTGTAAGGACCACCTCAACACTAGTCCTCTTTAGTAAAGATTTTTCATAACTAAATTGAAGTACCCAGATTCAATTTTCTCTCTCTTGAAATTCTTCAGCAGTTGTTGGCGCTATATCTCATTTGGTACTTATTATGTGCTATCTTGGATTATTTATTACCTCTTTATGTGTCTCTTGTTACTTTAACAAGATTGCAAGCTCATTGAGGCAAGATATGGTATCATAAATCCTGTGTGCCTCAGCAACTAAATATTGATTTGCATATTGTGGCCGTAAAATAAATGTTGATGGCTTGATTAACTTTTCTGTGACCAGTTAATCTTCTGTAAAATGGAGCTACTCAGACCATGTTGAAGTGATATGTTGAGCATCATGCTGCAGAATTACTGTAGTGTTGCTTAGTGAAGAGAACTTAACTTTAGGCTGCGGAGATTCAGGAAAAATCCTGGTTCTGGTACTGAACAGTCCTATGACCTTTGCACACTGAGCCTCTCTGGGTCACATTTGTCCTGTATAGAAAGAGATTACTGATAGTAATATTCTTAGAGTTTTGATGAATGACATATGCAAAGAATTTAGCACAGTAACTAGTATATAGTAGAGAGTTAATAAATAATAACTAAAAGAATTTGAAAAACTTTCCAAATGTACTGTTGCAAATTTAAATTATTATTATGGTTACTTCTGCATCCAAAATTCTTAGCCTGAATGTTCATATGTCATTCCAGATAGAAAGTTCAGGGAAATTACTGTGTCATTATGTTTCAGAAATTAATAAGGGAAAAATGGGCTTGATCCTATTTTAATATATCAAGCTGAGCATCTCTATTGATGAATAATTTGGGTAATTAATCTCAATTATTATTTTCTTTCCTTTGTGAGTTTCATGTAAATGAATACACAAGAAAGAGCAATCAGTTTTGGACCAGGAGTCAGAAAAATTATTCTTTTCACCTGGCTGTGTCACTTACTAGATCTTATCTCGACAAGATACTTAGACATTCTGAGCGCTGGTATTTTCTGTGGGAATGTGGACATAATTGTATTTTATTCTGAGAGAAGGAAGGGAAATTGGGATTCATATATGTAACAAAGGTTATGCAATATATTGAGTGATAAAATTTTAAGATATTTAATGATTAATAATAGGTCTTCTTTAAAAATTAAGTCAGATCCTGCCACTCAACTGCTCAAAACCCTGCAATGGTTTCCACTTCATTCATAATTAAGCTGGGATTTCTTGTGCTGGCCTCCAAGGGCCTGCAGGATCTGCCTCTCTGTTCTCCCTCTGACCTCACCTCACCCAGCTGCTGCTGCAGTCACACTGGCTTCCTTCTGCTCGTTGAGTGCACCAGAACACTCCTGGGAGCCTTTTCCCTGGAGCTCCATTGATCTCACCTTCTCAATGAGACCTATCCTGACCAACCACATAAATACAAGATAATTTCTATCTTTGTTAATTGATGTCAATTGCTTATTTTTGTCTATTTTGCTAGAATATAGGCTATTTGAGGTCAGGGATTTTGGTCCATCTGTTGTTTGGTTCACAAGCATCGGTAAGCACTCCATTGAACATACCTTGAATAAATATTAATTGTATTTATTTATTTAATTTTATTTTAATATGCTACCGGGAAAAGAATCAACTATAGGACTTATTCTTTTTTTTTTGGACTTATTCTTAAAATAAATGGAGCGATTGTCATTTAATTACCACATTAGACTTTCACTCTTAATATCAGCATATTTAAGGCCGAATTCTTGGTGAATTGGAATCTTTGTTACATCTGTTACTCAGACTCCTGATTTAATGTTAGATGTAATTCTGCCATGAACAAGCTGTGATTTGGGATGATTCATTTATCTGAACTGTGACTTAATTTTCTCATCTGTAAAATGGAAGAAGTTCTTACTCTGTTTATATCTCACAGGAATATTGTGGGGCTCAAGTAGTAAATTAAAATTCTTAAGAAAGCATAATGTGACATACACTTGATAAGTATTATATTGTTAGGAATAGCAGAGTTCTTCAAGGAGAATATCATCTATCCTTTAAAATCATGACCAGAAAATACTGCTATGTCTTGTGCATTTTTTGGTTTACTTCCTTGTGAGCCTGGAAACTAGAGATGGGGTTGCCTTTATATCTTATCTACCAAGACCACACATTCAGATTAGTTAGAATGAATAACTGAATCAATTTTTTTCCTTTTGTCTTCATTTTAGTCATTGGAGCTAACAATTCATCGTATGGCTCATCTATTTTTATATTCCATAAAAGGCTTTCCCATTGTTAGCTGAATGAAAGGAGCAACATTTGTTTTTTGGATGAATTTTATGGGGTCATTGGAAAAATGAATGTGTAGACAGGCCTTGTATATTTTGACAGCTAACATCCACAATGCTAAACAGTGACAACTATTAGAAATGACAAGTCTTGCTATCTAAATTATAGATTCAGTCTGGAAAATCTGGATTGAGTACCATGCTTAATTGCATTTCAAAAGCTGTTTTGAGGAACCGTTTTCTCCCTTCACCCCACTCTCTCATTTTATACTCTGAAACCTTGAAGAATCTTTCAGTTGAAAACCATGAAAAACATGATGTACAATCATAGACTTAGTGGCTGAGGGTGAATTTTCAACCTCACTCTTGGATACTTATCCTCAGGCTATAGGGAGATATGTGATAACATGTTTTGTGCATTTTACTACTCTCAAATTTATAAAAATAAACTATAGGCTATTCAGTGGCAAAAATAATATAGAAAAATCTAATCTCTTCCAGAACTAAGAGGAGTCTGACCTCAAAATAACATCTTATTACTCTATAAATAATGGTTAAGATCAATGCTTCTGGATACCAACATCTTTGGATTTCAATTCTGTTGCCACCATATATTAACTACAAGACTTTTAGCATGTTACTCAACCTCTCATTGCTTTTGCTTCTTTATTTGTACAATGAGAGTAAATTATGTGACATTGGTTTTCTTGGATTTAATTTTTTTAAACATTTTTATTGATTTCAGAGAGGAAGGGACAGGGAGAGAGAGAGAGAGAGAGATAGAAACATCAATGATGCGAGAGAATCATTCTGCACACCCCCAATTGGGGATCAAGCCCATAACCCAGCATGTGCCCTTGACCGGAATTGAACCCAAGACCTTTCATTCCACAGGCTGACACTTTATCCACTGAGCCAAATCGGCTAGGGCTGGATTTAATTTTTTATTTTATTTTATTTTATTTTTTAAAAATATATTTTATTAATTTTTTACAGAGAGGAAGGGAGAGAGATAGAGAGTTAGAAACATCCATCAGCTGCCTCCTGCACATCTCCCACTGGGGACATGCCCGCAACCCAGGTACATGCCCTTGACCGGAATCGAACCTGGGACCCTTCAGTCCTCAGGCCGACGCTCCATCTACTGAGCCAAACCGGTTTCGGCTGGATTTAATTTTTTAAAATCTAAATCTTTCAGACAGTTTCTGACATGCAGACTGAAACCTCAACACATATTGATATTATCGCTGTTATTGTTGGTCCCATTCCATACTCCTTCTATGAATGCAATAGAGGGCATCACCCAATCTTTCACTTAATTTATAACAGCTGTGACAACTAAAAAATGATAAAATTGTAGCTCATATAACCCACTTTTAAAGAAAGGAGATGTTTGTCTTTCTTATACAATTAGTTGCATTGGGCAGACACACCTTTGTATATTTATGAAATCTCTGTAAACAAAACCTATCACAAAAGAGGTATGACATATTTAGTGCTTTTTGTAATTATGATCATGACATGTAACAATTTGGCATCATCAATTCATGATAATGATTTCCCTATAGGAGCAAAGTTATATTTACAGGAAAAAAGCTGATGATAAGACATCAGTGGTGATTTTAGAGACATAAAACTGGAAGAAGTGTATCAACCAACCTAACCTGGGATGTGCCAGGTACTTCAACGCCAAAAGCTTTGGGTCTTGCAACTCGAGGGTGTATGCCTGATGCTTGCCAGCATCATATAAGGTGAAGGGTGGTGGAGGCATCTGGAGGGGTCTGCGATCTCTCTAATTAAGGAGGGAGAAGGGGAAAAGTGGGCTGCAGGATGAGCACAAAGGAGGAGATTGAACTGTCAAGAAGTTCTAATCTCAGATGGAAGGAACGTAAAGTCCAGGTATTGGGGACTCAGCTTCTTTGAAAAGCTGTGAGATTTGGGATTCACCTCATTCAGCAGCTGTGAATGGGGCTGATGCTCTCCAAGCGGCATGAGAAAGCTAGATTCTGGTCTATCTTCCCATCTGACTTAGATCTCTGGGATTCCTAGAAGTGTTCATGGGATGATAATTCTCAGAATAAGCTTCGGCATCGGAAAATTTCAGAGTCTTTTTTCACTCTCTACCACCAGATCTTCTCTACTCTCTTGAGTTTGCCTAAAGGTCATGGGAATGCCGCATTTGATTATTTCATGAGTGAGAAAATGGAAATGAGTTAGGGTGATTTCACACAAGGGTGTAAATAGCTTTCAGGAAATGTGTCAGTGACTAATATCAAGTCATTTGTCATTTCCTATTTATTTAAAGTTACTTTGTGGAAAGCATGAAACATGGAAAGCAGAAAGGTACTCGCTGCCTGAAGTGGGATTCTACTGGGGAGGCTGAAACTCTGGGCATGCCTTCCAAAGTCAGTTCCTTCAATGTTGTCGCCTGGCCTGCGGCTCTCCCTCTGGCACTGAAATCATATGGGCTTCATCACAGTGCATGTTAGGTTACACACACACACACACACACACACACACACACACACAACATGGGAAGTTATGCACATATATTTGGATCCTTTCTAATATTTCAAGGCAAGACTAAGGAACATGTTAGTGTTTTTGCACACCCTCACTACCGCTGTGTGTTGCTTGCCCACTCCTCATCAGAGAATCTTACGAAGACAGACTTCTTCTGAAATGTTTAGAGTGAGCTAATTTTGCAGAACATTTTCTCAGTTTGTTGTTTTAACTAGATATGTAGCTTGCAATTATTTCACAGGAAAGGCAGAACGAGTACATGGAAGCAATAATATGCCTTAGATTGCATGGTGGAATTTATATTCCCAAATAGTGTCTCTCCAGCAAAATCCAAGTAACCTCATTGAAGTATGTGACCCAGAGAATATTACCTATGTTTTAATGATCTAACACCAAGGCTTTGTTTTTCCCTTAAAACATTTTTGGTTAATAGTAGTTTGTTCTCTCAACCATTGCCTCTAGAAAGGTGTTGCCCTCAGCCATAATTTTGAGGGATTGTTGTTTTTTCTTTTTCAGGCACAACATGCCTCACCCACTGTATCGTTGCCCTCTAGCATTTAAACTCAAGTGCAATCAAAGTGTTTCTGTTTTTCCTCCTCTTTAAACATACAGTGGATGAACTGGACCATACGCATGACTGATCCATTTGTGTTAGTAGTATTTTTTTACTGCTACAGCTCAATCATATTGTAGAAATCTATGTTACTAGTGGCGATGGCCAAGTAAACAGCTTGTCCAGTCAGTAATTCATTACTCTTCAATGTATCAACATAGAAGGAGCCAAATGAAATTATTCTAGCTTGCTGTTCCCTAACACATGTCTATTGAAGACTTCCTATGTTCCAGACATTTGTAAGATATAGCAATGTAAATGTGTAGTGATGGTCTCCAGGGGATGACCTTCCTTGGAGGACTGATAAGGTAGATACACTGTAATTGTTAATATAACTTGAAACACTAGAACACATTGTCCCATAATAAGAACATACTATTGAAGTTTAGAAAAGTAAGAAATCACTTTTACTTGTACCATATATAGTTCTCTTCCTATATGCAGAGTTCATTTATTCAACTGGTTTTTACTAAGGGCCAAGGATTTGCTGGGTCCTACTTTAAATACGATGATGAACAAGAACCAATCATTGCAGAAATTTATATCACACCAGATTTTGGCTCTTTCTGCCTTTTGAGTGTCCTTGACATTAGTTTCTTTTTTTCCCCTTCTTAATTAAGAATACTGTATAATCATGCTATATTTCTTTTATTGAACTGTAAGTTTTATCTCAGAAAGGTGGGAGTGATTTCTGGTATATTTACTGCCAGGCTGAGAGTCCTGCTATCTAGGGAACTAAATAGCAATCAGAGAGCATGTCTGCTGTAGGGGTGATGAGAGTGTTTGAGTTGTGTGGCATTCCCAGATGTAAGAAAGTAAGTGTTAATCCCAATGGAAACTTCTGGATACTACTCAGTTCTCTTTTTAAGGACAACTTATTTTCTGCCCTTCTTAATTTGTTTTCAGCTGCAAATGAGTTAAATAATAACTAGATATGTCCTATGCAATAAAAAATAAATGACATGAGGTGTAATATAATAAGTATTTGGATTTTTAATATTCCTGATAAAACAGAATTCTGAAAACTTATTTTTAACTTGATATACTCCCATTTCTTGAGGTACATATTTTATCATTTAAGAGTAAGGAATGAAGAGAATAAAATTAATGTTTAAATTCAGAAAGATTTCATGTAGAAGCTCATCAAATTAGGGAAATCAATTTATCATAAGACATTGGTCCCTTAGAATCCCCATTGGGTTTTCTAATTTTAAGTAACTTACCATAGGTAGTAGTTTTCAAATCTTTGTAAGTTTTTATTATGTTTTCAAAATTTTAAAAAACTAATATGTAGGAAAGTACGAGTCCATATTTACCTTAATTTTACATAAGTTAAGTGATGTAAATTTTTATCTTTTTACATTTCTACTTGTTTTTTAATATTTAAAACATATTAAAAATTGACTTCAGATAAATTTAAAAATATAGTATTCTGTAATAAGAACATCCTTTTTATAAACATCTTTAATAACATTCAGGGTGTCCCTGTTAGGGGAACGAATGCAAAATGTAGCACAAAGATTGTTCCAGTCATGTGTATGAGGCCATTCTATCTGTATCAGAAGATATTATCAGTTAGCATATTATGATTTTGATTTAAAGCATAATAAAAAGGTAAGGTTTTTCTTCTTCTGATTTAGTATTCACAGAAAAATATATATCCAAATTAAGATACTGCTCTTTTCAACTATTTGATGGAGATGGTTAGTAAAGTCTACTAGATTTTAGAAATATTTCAGAAATATGAGCTAATGAGTGGTACAATGAATTTCTCCTATGAGTAGAGGAGTAGAGATATGTCCTGAGGTTAAGAAGGTTGAAGAAAGAATAAGAACTATAAATGTCTCCTAATAGCATTCCCAAGTCCATTATCTATAGTATGTTTTATAGTGGTATCCAAAGTATTTTAGTCAGTATTGGGGAAGCCTTTGGCTTCATTAAGAAGGTGAAAGGACAGGTGCTTTTAGAATGGTGTGTTTTAAAAGCTTTCCACGGCAAAGAGATCTCCAGGCCTGAATTGGAGGAGTGGTCAGAGGAAGGGAACAAATGTCATGGGAGACATTTAGAAGGAGATGAAAGGTTCCACTTGACTCCTAGGTACTCACAAGAAGGTTTTAGATTTGAAGCAAAAGATGCTGAATTACTGCTCAGATATTTGGCTTGGGGAATCCAAAATTTTTCAATTATATGAATTTTTTAAAAGCTCTTACAATAGAATTAAGCAAATCTTCCATAGTCAGAGAATTGTGGTAAATGGAACTAATTAATTTTTGTTGCCATGATTGCATGGAGCAGTTCTCCAATTTCTTAAGATAGAAAATAGTGAACTAAAATGCCAGGCAGATTTACAAGGAAGATTAAGATTTGGATACCAAGAGGGAAGAAGTCTTAATTAAAAGAAAATGGAATTGCGAGGCTGGTGTTCAGGTCAGGTAGAGGGGAATATAGGAGGGTAGATTTAATTAGTTATCTAGGGCATGTGAGAGAATAATCATCGAAGCAAAAAATGTGAGGCTGATGACTGTGCTTTGTAGAATAGCAAAAGAATGGGCCCAACAGATACTAGAGGAGTTGGAACTTTAGGATCTTAAGAGAGGAAATGGGGTAGCTTAGGTGGTGAAATGTTATAAAAGGTGAATGTAGAGCCATTTTAAAGGATGTTGTATTAGAACTTTACAGTAAATTCCTAGATCACTAATATTCATTTAGCATTGTGAGTAGCTTTTGCCTTAATAACCATGACAGTTACAAGATCAAAGATAACTAACAGGAAATAGTAAATAGAACCATGTTATTAATAGTGTTTATAGTAAAGTATGTCACCATTTAAAAGAGATTAAATGACAAACATGACTTGTTATTCTTAAAACGTATAAACCAGAATGACAGTGTCAGAAGTCTTAAAGTCAGAGTATCAGGAAGATGAAGTAGTAAGAATATTGCTGTAGAAGAATCCATTTCAACTTGCATTCTTTCAAGCTTCTCAGATAATCTGAAGGGCCCTTGAAGGTGTTTTTGGCTGCCACCAAACTGGTCTTATGACTCATAGCTTTAGCAAGGAGGGTCATGTAGGCTTCCTTTTTTTTCTAATATTTTTTAAAATTGATTTCAGAGAGGATGATAGAGGGAGAGATAGAAACACCAATGAGAGAGAATGCGTGTCCCCCACTGCGGATTGAGCTGGCAACCCAGGCATGTTCCCTGACCAGGAATCGAACCATGACCTCCTGGTCCATAGGTCAATGCTCAACCACTGAGCCATGCTGGCTGGGCAAGAGTCATATAGGCTTTCCCATGGGACCCAGTCATTAACTCAGGATGGAGATATTTACATTTTGATGCAGTTCTGCTTATTACACGGATGTTGCCAGCCTTTGTCAGTCTCCTTTAGCTGCTGCTACACCCAATCTGCTCTTTGTCATTTTTTGGTGACATCTTCTCATACAGGCATGTCACACTCAGACATCTGACTGCCACCAGTCGCAGGGGGCAGCTGCAGTTTCCGCCACTGTCCCTGCTGCCTCAGAACAGCTGGGAGGTTAAGCAGAATCTATCAGCAGATGAGGAAAGTGGGCAGGTGCATGTTTAAGTGAGTGGGTATGAGAGTTAGTCAGGTGGAAAGCACATGTCTCTTCATCAGAGCCTTTCCCTCTAGGGAACCGTTTTGTGACCTGTCATTTTCGTAATTTCCCCCACCACTCAGAGAGGGCGGTGTGACACTTGGCATAGTCCTGTCCGAAGACGTTAGAAGAAGGCACAAGAAGCCCACTGACTTTTTATAGTGCACAGGTAAGCCACTGGGAAACAAAGGAAGCCTTGCTCCCTAACATTGGGATAGAATAATAAATATAAGTGATAGGAGAATATCATTGTAGCCTTTATCAGTTAAGGATGTGTTTGAAAGAAACAGAAAAAAGTATCTATCTACAGTGATTTCAGTGGGAAATCAATTTTTCCCACAAACAAGAAGTCTAGAGGTAGGTGCTGTTAGTACTGGCTGAATTCTTAAAAGACAGCATAAAGAACTCACACTCTTTATTTTTCTATGCTTTTTTCCCGAGTGTCCAATTCTGGCTGCTGCAGCTCTAGCTATCATCTCCATGACCCAGCCTGGAGTAAAAGGAAGAGAAGGCACCAGCTCCATTAGTTCATTTCATCAGAAAAATACACCTTCCCAGAACTTGCAGCTGGTTTTCACCTCTATCTCATAGCTATTTCCTGTTAGGAGAGCATCTGAGAAAATAAGTGTTTTTTTCCTGGGCTTGGGCACATTTCTGCCCTAAACAAAATTAGAGATTTCTTACAAGGAAGATTGCTTGGATATTTAGTCAGTTACTTGCAAGCAATACCTACCAGGTCTACTAACGCTAATAAAAAAGTTACTTAACTTCTCTGTGCCTTAATTTCCTGCTTCTAAAAATGAAAAATATCAGTGACAATGATAAGATGATACATCTAGTGTACTTAAAAGTTGAATCGCATATGAATTACCAAGGTGGTGATTGTTAAAATGCAGATTTTGATTTGGTTTGTCCCGTTGGACCTTAAGAGTCCGCATGTCTAATAGGCCCCCAGATGCTGCTGATGCTGCTAGTCCTTGGGCCATACTGATAGCAAGGCAGTACTCAGCTACGGCTGCCAAGTTGTACAAGCCCATGGTGCATTATAGAGAATGGAATGGAATGAAGAGAAGGGACCCTGGAAGTGCTCTGTTTGATGTCATAGCTCTAACTCCTCTTGAAACTCACTCCCCTTCTCCTGATTCTGTGTCCCTTTACCATTCTTCATCTGTTTCATTCTTTGGTTCCTGTGTATCTTCTCTCTTCTTATATGTGCTTCCTAAGATTCTGTAGTTTTAACTCATTGCTTTTCACTTTAAGGATTTCCCTAGCAAATGAATAGAAAATAAGGTTCTTACTCATCCCTTAACCTCAAACATTAACCCATATGTGCATGATCTCTCGTCCTGATGCTGTTTTCTGATGCAAAGTTGCTCCTTATTGCCCAGATGGACACGCTTATATGACCACCCATCACTTTCAGGATCAGCTCCGGAGAATTTAATGTAGTGGATACAGGCTCTGGCCTCTGTTCACTTTTCTGACCTCATCTTTCACTATATATCACTATCTTGCACAAAGGGGACTGAATTCACTGACCTTCTTTCAGTGTTTATCTTTTAATGCATCTGGCTTTTGCTAGCCTGTGGGCCTTTAGGCAGGCTATTGCTTCTGTTGGGAACATATTTTTCTTTCTTCTGGTTCTAGCTTAGATGTTTTTACTTTCTAGCAGTCTTATATGACTAACATATGCACCCCCCCCCCACACACACACCACATTTCTATGGAACAAATCACCCGTTACTACATTTGGCATCAAATCATTGTGCTCTTTTGTAACTCTGTGTTCCACTGATTGGACTCTAAGATCTCTAAAGGCAGACATTTATTACTCCTTGTGTGTTGCTCTAGCCTAGGAATGTTTAATGCTTCTAGGAGGTAGATAGTAATCATGATATTTGTTGAACAGATGAATAGACAAATGATAAACTCTGTTTTTTTCCATACATGAAATTTCTCAAACTTCTAGAAAGTAAATTTTGCCACCTAAAACTGCTTTTCATCCTGTGGTTCCCTTGCATGGTTAGTGGCATCCCTATTTGTCAAGTTGCAAGAGCTGAAAATCCATCTGAGAATAACTTTCCAAATTATCTTTACTCCTTTCTAGTCTCCTGATTCTAGCTGTGCTATGCTCTTATACACAGACATCTAACTGATTGGCCAGATTGTTTTTAAATAAATAATTAACTTTAAAAATTTAGAAATGAGGATTTCTGTCTTCTAATAATGGCAGATCTGGTGACCCCAGGCTGAAATTCCTGATAGAAATAGAACATGAAATTAAATTGATGACAGCATTTGAAACTAAGCAACAGTTTTCCTATTAAAGGGGTGTGCCCTCTACATTTAGCTAGAAATCTCATTTAGTCCATGTCAAGTTATCTATCTGGCCATTAAATAATAGCAAAGACCTCCATACCCCTAAAAAACCCATAAAACACTTGAGTACATAAATTTCACTCTATCCTATTTTCTATGTGACCAGATTTTTATTTTTTAATTACAATTGAGTAGGTAATTCTTTTCCTCAACATTCTTCAATGACTTTCATTTTTCCAGAACATAATCTCCAGTATGTCTAACAATGTCCTGAAACCAGGATAAGGGGAACCAAACCCTTGTGCTCCTTTTGGGCAGGACAGATAAAGGGATGAATTGAGTTGACATTATAGAGACTGAAGAACTGGAAAGTGTGCCTTCCTTGTGTGAAGGGAGCTGGGTTTTACCTGATGATTGGCATGTAAGTGTTTGAGATTAGAGTTGCCAGATATTCCAATAATTTTTCAAAAGTCATTGGACATATTGATTTTTATGGGAAGTTTCTTAATTTTTAAAGGATAAACAATCCTAACCCAAATGAAAACAAACAAAATCCTGTGCTTCTCAAACAAGACACACTTGAGCCTTATTACTTTGCTGCCTCTGGCCCTAAACCAATATTTCTCATGAAGGCCATGAAAGAGTCATTTGCATAACTTGTTAAATATAAGTTTAACAAATCCTCAAGTATTCCATCAGTTTGGATTTGGGTTTAGGAATCTACATTTCATCAAATATTCTTGATTTTGATTCTGGTTGTTCAAACACTGGACTAAATCATCTGTCTCCAATTTTCTGGATTGAAATGATGATGCCTTCCTTCATTCTCTCATAGTGCTTTACTTGTATCCATTTAATTCAACATGAAAAGTAAAATGTATAATAAGATCAGTCTGTTACCAAGTGAACCTCACTAGCAATTTCCTGGATAACCTCAAAAAGGGCTTTTGCATCACTGTTCTGAGCTGGCTTTCATTTTTATAGTGTGGGAGACCTACATTTGTTTACCAGGTATATTAACCTGAATGAACTGGCTTATGTAGCAGTAACAGCTCTTGGCTTACAGCAATCAAGTTTATTGCTCTCTCATTTTTCCAACTCATGACCCAACACTGTCCACTGAGGTTGAATGTGTGGGGTTTGGGCTCTCCTACACATCGTCTTCACGTAGGGTCTCCGGCTGATGGACATCCACTGTCTAAAACATTGCTGGTGACTGTGGCAGGGAAAAGAGGTGGCCATCTTACCACTTGAAGCTTTTTCCCAGATGTGACCTAACATCATTTCTGCTCACTCTGTTGCTCAAAGGAAGCCATATAAACATGCTTAGCTTCAAGGGGTAGGGAAGTCAACTCTACCGTTTACTCAGAAGTAGAAGAACTGGAGATATCTGGCAACTTAATGATTACTATACTTAGCAAACAGCACCTATTTCTCAGGGTGTAACTTCAATAGTGACAGATAATATACTAGAATGTTGGTTGACCTGGGTCAAATCTGGTTTCAAGATATATATATATATAATTCAGCAACAGTGTTTTGTGTGTAACATACATAGCGTGTTTCATGAAGTTAATTGTTATGCTATTTTGACACAACTGATTTGATGTACCTTTAAAAGCTGCTTTCCCAGTTCCCAGGAATAAAGAGCTTTGGCATGTGGGCTGGGAAGCCATAGCCCGAACTGCAGATATTTAAGAGGAGATAGTCTTTGAAGTGTTAGTCTGAAATCTCTGACCTCTGTGACAGTAATTGGCGGGGAGAGTGAAATTAAATGGCTGAGGTGCAGAACCATGTCTCTAGTTTGTTACGTGTCCTCGGGGCCTGGCACAGTGCCTAGAATTCACTATTTATCAATTGATTATGTATGTGATTCCAACAATCATACACTTAAAAATACATAGACACATCTGTACTTTGCATGCCTACTTACTTGGGGCGCTCAGTTTAGGCATTTAACAATCAGTTTTATCTTTCAATTTTATTGACTTGTACTTCTGGCCTTCCTTACAATGAGTCATCCCTCTCAGAAACTGTGTTGATTGATATATGGCTTCAGCTGTCATGCTGAGCCTTAAATTCAGTACCACATAAAATTGGAACCATTAGGATGAGTTTGTAATTCATATAGTGAAATGGACTAATTCAGTAGCCCTCGCTGTTACTGAACTGGGGACTCTGTGAGTCATGGTTGTTGAACAAAAGAATGTTGTCTGTAGGGCGTACGCCACTGCATTTAATGTCAAAATGAAAGCTCTACATGCACATGATAGAAACCAGTACACAAAAACTACAAAAATATATTTCAAAAGCCTGAGTAGCATAAGACTAAAGTGTTTTTCAATGTTGAGATAATGCAGAACTATTATTAGTTTTATATGGACCCTAAATTTTTCAGTTGTCTTTCAGAGATTATCTAATTGAATATTATAACAAATTATAATAGTCATAATGAATTAACAATAATATCTAACATGGTTTGAGTGCCAGGTATTACACTAAGCATGTTACCTATGATTTAATATTTATTAAAGTAGGTAATTCAATGATCCTCACTTTACTAGTAAGAAAATAAGAGCCTGAGACCAATGATTTGCCCATTGTTTTGTGATAGAGTGGGCATTCCAAGTGATGCATCTTTCTCCAGGGCTTTTGTCTGGTCAATCAGGAATTAAGGACCCCCCAATCCAACAAAAGTGGTGAATAGTAATGAGAATATCTCTACTCTAGGAGTTAGGAAGTTACTGTCTATTATAATTATGTAATCATTAGTCTTTGGATAAGTACCTCTGGAAGGTAAAGAATGGGTTGTAACCCCACTCTTTCATTTGCTTAGGGGTTCTTATTGTCACATTTCTTGATCAGCCGTGACTATGACAAATATCCTAGCTTTGGATCTGGGTTTAGATTTGAAGGGACAGAAAGGACATTGATTAAAGCCAGAATCTTTGACTCTCACACTGCTGGATATACCCTTACTTGATATAAATCAGAGTTTTTGATCTTATTATGCTCAAAAACAGCTAATGAGAAGGATACAAGAAGACCATGTGGTTTAGGTAGATAATTCCAATATTGCTTGGTAAATAATAAATTGATACTTAAATTATTTGTAGAATTAATAATGCTGATGCATTCAGTCATATAAATTGTAGCTTTGATCGGCTTATTATAAGTCACATTGAAAGAATATGACACATGAAAGAGAGATGTCTATAAAAGCCAAAGCAATGAAGGAATATTAAATCAAGAACCCTTCTCCAAAATGCATTGGGTGAAAACCTTTTTATTTTCCTTTGTCTCCTTTTGACCCATGTTAATCATATGAGGCAGTACTGTGTATTTGGAAAGAGATAAGGTTTTGTAGTCCAACAAACCTAGGTTTGTATTCTGGGTCTAGCATGTTCTGATTACGTGTTTTTTTGTACACATTAGTTACCTTCTCTGATCCTCTTTCTTCATAAGTAAAACAGGTCTAAAAAGAACTAACATTCATATGAATGCTAACAAGGTTAAATTAAATTATATGTATAATGTTTCCATCAAAGCTCCTGGCATGTGGTAGGTGTTCATTAATGGTGAACTTTCTTTCTTTCTTTTCTTTTTTTTTTTTAATGGTGAACTTCCCACTTGCCCTTTGATACTTGCTAGTATGGCCCAATATGGAATTTTATTATAATTTAGGAAATAATGAGTTAAAATGAAAGATTCTTTAAAAATAGGGCATAACTAGTTATTTATTTTCCAAGAGAATCCGTGGAATTGGATGATCTTTAACTGCTTACCCTAGGGCTACTTGAGATTATACTTCTGATTTTGGGGAAGCCCTTCTAAGTGGGA
The DNA here is from genome assembly GCF_000147115.1 of Myotis lucifugus. Taxonomy (NCBI): domain Eukaryota; kingdom Metazoa; phylum Chordata; class Mammalia; order Chiroptera; family Vespertilionidae; genus Myotis; species Myotis lucifugus. The sequence goes on from NW_005871096.1 coordinate 778,500, forward strand.
GAATCAAACTCCAGAAGTTCATCAAGATCTGTGAATTGCTTGGTATTTCTTGTCACACAATGAATTAAATGAAAGAGAATTGCTGGCTTACTAGATTATATCTATGGAAGTGCAGAACAAAACAAGAGAATAAGGTGTTTCTGAGAAAACATAAACAGGCAAGTAAATGATAGTTTAGCTCAGTGGTTCCCAAACTTATTTAGCCTACCGCCCCCTTTCCAGAAAAAATATTACTCAGCCCCTGGAAATTGATTTTTTTAAAAAATTTTAATAGCATTAGGTTTCTCATCATAACACCTGTGGCCATCACCGCCCCCCTGGATCACTGCAGCGCCCACCGGGGGGGGGGGGGGTAGCGCCCACTTTGGGAATCACTGGTTTAGCTTCTGGCTTTTCTTCAGAAATTCAAACTTCCCTAGATATGTTGTATCTCCTGTGTATAAATACAGTTAAACATTAATGGTCTAATAACATGAGGGGCTTTATTAGGTTTCTCATCATAATTAATTATTTCTTCAAACCTTAGTAAAGGGAGCTTTATAAAGTGATTGAAAATGTTGTACAATAGACTATTAAAACAGTTAGAACAACTACCATGGTAGGTAGAATACTGAGATGCCTCTGACAATTCCTGCCATGATCCACAGGTCCTGTGAATTTATCAGTGCCATGGTAAGATTTTGTTACATGACACTGTGCCTTTAAGAAAGAGAGGTCATCCAGGCGGGGCTGACTTAATCATATGTGATCTTTAACTCTGGTTGTTGAGGTCAGAAATGAAGTCCTGGAGATTTGACACAGAAAAGGATTTTGACATGAAGGAGAGCCTGCATGGCTGGAGGGGGCCACGTGGGAGGGACTGTGGACATCAGACATGAGCCTTGAGAGGCAGCAAGGAAAAGGGGGACCTGAGTTTTGCAAGGAACTCTGCAAGCCACTGAATTCGGCCAACAACCTGAATGAGCTGATTCTTCCCCAGAACCTCCAGAAATGAACACAGCCCAGTGACTCCTTGATTTCAGCCTCAGATTCTGAGCAGAGAACCCAGCCAGGGCAGGGCACGCTGGGCTTCTGACCAACAGAACTACGCGTTAAGAAGTGGGTATTGTTTTTAGCTGCTAAGTTTATAATAATTTGTTATGCAAAACTAACACAATTCCTTTTTCTGGTAAAACATATACCTGTTTTCTAGGGTTTAACCTGTGCCAGGCACAGTATACTTTACAGAGACCATTTCATTTATTTCTTATAAAAGCACTGTAACGAATGGACATTATGAAGCCCATCTGTGAACAAATGGCAGCACATGCAATTTGAGTAATTTGCACAGCATCACAGAATTATTAGTGTAAAACTCAGATGCAAACTTAGGTTTCTTTGATTCCAAGTTATGGGATCTTACAAACCCCTTAATTGTATAGGAATGGACATTATGTTGAGGTGATAATATGCCATTTGTAGGATAAGATATGACAGGAAGTGACACGTGAGCGACAAGATATCTTATTTATGAGTTCTTAGCAAGATATAAAGAAATTTCAATTTATTTTTATATGACAAGATTACCAGCTAGGGGTAATAGTTTATGTGCATTATATGTGAATTTATTTTCCTTTAAAGTTTTTATGGAAGAGTTTAAATGTATTCAACAATTTTTTACTTATCAGTTATGGCTCCAAATTGTCATTAATCTGAATTAAATTATATATTCAACTATGACTGACTTTTAAAGTGCATTACTGATGCATTCATAATGTTTAATTTTATTTTTATCACCTTTGCCTACATTGAATAAATGGCTTCTAAAACCATTACAAGATTGTTAATGTTCTTGTATCTTTATTAAATACTTTAAAAATAAGTCTCAGAATATTAACTTTGTAGCTGAAAGTCTAAATTATTACACATTAGAAATGCTAGATGATAAAGTTTATTTTTTTCTTTAAGCCTTTTCTTACTAAATTAGTTATAAGTTATTACATAGTCTCAAATAGGCCATTATCTTGTCATATTTTTTAGTTAGTAATCGAGTGTTTCTGAATTTTTTTCTCTCTAATGACCTCTTTCTTCTTCAATTCATGTATTTCTTGCTCCCATTTTCATTCTTGATAGTGGTCTCATTCTTCTATTCCCCAGGATTCAGATGACTTCCTGTGTGCATGTTTTCAAAGTATTTTCTCGGCTTTAATACCTCCTGCCTATTCTACTTCTGCAGTTGTAAATATCTCCTAGTTCTATCCATTGATGCCCACCTATTAGCTGTTTCCACTAATTCTTAACACTTCTTCTGGCACTTATGTCCTTGTGGGACTATGGAAATAATTTATTCTTTCATTCCCACATTCACTCACTGTCCATCCCTTCTCATCTATCTTGTTAGGTTAGATGAGATGAGAGAAGAAGAAAAATCAAGGATGGCTTTGAGGTTTTTGACTTTGGTAAATGGGTGGAAACTGCTGACATTTACCTAAATAGAAAAGACTTGTATTATTGTTACTTTTGTAAATGCCTTAGCTTTCTGAGTAGGTTAAGAATTTCTTGACTCTAGGAATTATCTTCTTGATTGTCTTTTCCCCACAACACTTAGCACAACATCCTGCAGTGAGTATCACTGAATAAATGTTTAATAATTGAATAAACCAGTTTAACTTGATCATCATTTGTCCTTTTGCCAACCATTGCTTTACTGAATATAAGTCTGCTAAGACTTTAACTTCTCTCATTAATAATGACCAGCAACCATATAGTATATGCTTACAACCAGTGATTAAAAGTTTAGAGATAATCCCAAACCTTTTACTCAGTAGGTTTTTATGGTTCTGTTATCATGACTTCACCTAGATATTTTTAGAGTGAGTTCAATTATCAAATTGTTCTTTCCTTGTTATATGGAATGTTAGTTAATTTCTACCATGCAATTTTTTTTAGAAACAAAGTTTGTTTTTCAAGCTTTGGGGAATTTTGTCTTTATTCTTTTTAGATTTCCTGAACAAATCACATTCCCAAAGAGCCAGAATGCATTTTACCTCGTTCCATTGCTCCCATAACTAGTAGGACCGTTTTAGTTGTGTGTTTTTTTTCTCTCCACCTCCCCCTCTTTTCAGGGATGTGAGTGGAGCTTCCCCTTCTCTTATAGTTCTCTTATGCTCTCGTTTATTATTTCATTGTAATGGAAAAATAAACGTCACTATATGAGTACTTCCAGGTTGAAAATAATTATTTTGAAAAAATAGAGATCTGAAAAATGGAGAGCTCACCAAAAGTTGTTCAAATATTAGTTGCTTTATTAAGAAAATAGAAGCAGGCATTTGTAGATAGGTTATTTTAGCAACACATTACCGAGAAAAGAAAGATATGACACTTGTCAATCATCTTATATTTGACTGGTTTAGAAAGATTGACAGTGCCCTTTTCCTGGGTCACACAGAGTTAACTATAATGAATATCATGAGTACCTGCAACTGAAGGTGGGCTGTGCAGTGTCCGAGAATGCTAGGCCCATAGGGTTTTGCTTCAGAATAGCTCCTTAAAATCCAGTGAGTGATATTTATTAGATTTGACAACATAAATGGACAGTTTTTAGTAAATGTCTGCAGATCATGTCTGTAGTTTGATAGACTTTGGGTCAGGAGGGAAATGTTTTGGTTAATGATCTACTAATTATTTTTAAGACCGCATGCACATTATGATGTTTAAGGTCACCCAGTTTTGATTTCCCATTTCAAAATGAAGATAAAATTGCAGATCCCAGTGTTTGATTAAAGTGCAGATGTGTTTTGGTGATTGAATGAATAGATGGAGAAATGAGCTGTGTTTGATAGTTACCCATTACCTGTGAAAACGATTAATAATTTCTTATGTATAGAAGGGGTCCTGACTTGGGGTGGTGAACAAACCATGCAGTGTACAGATGATGTGTTGTGGAACTGTGTACCTGAAACCTGTAGAATTTTGTTAACCAGTGTCACCCCAATAAATTCAATAAAAAAAGAAAAAGAAAGAACATCAATGTGCCTGAGATAAATGGATCCATCACAGATGGTTAGACAGGAATTCAAACGGACAGATTCTAACAAGTGACCAAGCTAGTACATCGGATCCTCATAGCTGGTGTTGCATGTAGATAAAATAACTCTGATAGAAGAACGTGCAGAGAGTTTGGTCTGAGATAAAATCTAGATGAGTTGCATTGTAAACATTAACTATGTGTGGACCTGGAGTGTGCTAGTGTAACCATTTCTATACTAGTACCAAACCAGCAAACATGTGAGCCTGGAATCCTTAACTAGCCAATAACTATAGTGATGATTAAAATACTCTTTTTATTTTTTTATTGATTTCAGAGAGGAAGGGAGAAGGAGAGAGAGATAAAAACATCAATGATAAGAATCATTAATCAGCTGCCTCCTGCGTGGCACCCACTGGAGATCAAGCCCACAACTCTGGCAAGTGCTCTGACCAGGAATCGAACTGTGACCTCCTATTTCATAGTTTGATGCTCAACCACTGAGCCATATTGGTTGGGTATAAATTATTCTGAAAGAATTGTCAAATCTGTTTAGCAACATCCTTATTGGCTTCATAGCTGTCTTCAACTGTTACAAAGTAGATTATGAGAAAATACATTTTTAAATATTACCTATCTTCATCTAATTAAAAGTACTATATGCAGAGCATGTTTTACCTAAATGTTGCAAAACCAAGCATACATACATATTGAAAGCTCTGTACTTTCAAAGTCAAAGACTAATTCCTCCTGAAACAGCATAACATATTAAATAACATTATCCCCTAAGGAGCTGAGTGTAGGGTTTGATAGTGGAGTTGAGAAATCAGAAGCTATAAAATATTTCACCAGAGAATCATCCTTGCATCATGGGACATCCTAAAGCTCAGAGACAATCACACAGAAAGAAGAACTGCTTTAATAGCAGGAATCACTCAGTTAGAGTTGCTATTGCTTCTCTAAATGAAGCCAAGATCATTATCATCATCAGTTATTGAGAGCTTACTGTGCTCCAGGCACCATTTTAACTGCACCTCATATACTAACCCATTTACTCCTCATGCTGATCTTATGTTGTAGAACTATTTCAATTTTACAGAATGAATGGTCCCCGAAGGCAGGCATTTTGGTCTGTTTCTTCATGGTGTGTTCTCAGACCCTAGAACAGTGCCTGGCACATAGTATGTGCTCATTAGTAGTAGATCAATGCACAGTTGCGGAAACTTGAGGCTCTCAGAGGTTAAATAACTTGCCTAATGTTATGCAGATAGTAAGTGACAGAATTCAGATTCAAACTGAGATCTTTAAACTCCACACATTCCAATCAAGTGCAAACTCACCATTTTGGGTGAAAAGCATGCATAATTATTTCTTTTTAGCTGCTGAGCATCTATGAAGCCAGTAACAAAACTCCTTTATTCCTCTCTTAAATCCCTCCTCAAAACTAGACATAGAAAGTTCACATGTGGAGATCAGAATATCCGTTTCATTACTGACAAGGCTAGGTGAGAGAATGTGGCTTCGATGTGTGCTTATCATCAGGCTCCAGAATTCTCCACCCCAGGGTGTATTTGGGCTTGCAGATGGACACACATACTCTTAGTTACTCTTTATGTGTGTAGAAGCCCAATAGTGTAGCCAGAAAGAGACACTCTCAGGTTTGTCTCTAGGTGCCAGGCCCATGCTCCATTGTGTGATCACAGGGAGCAAGAAGAGAAGACACAGCTCTGCTGGGGACAGGCAGACCCTGCACCAAAGAGCAGCAGAGCTGAGCATGTTCAGTTCCTCCTCCCAGTTTTGTCACATAAGTTACTTCTTTATCAGGGGAGGTATGAATAGGTAAAGAATGGGGCTGGAAGTGTTTCAGTGCTGTTCCCTCCAGAGAGGGAAATCTGCATGACAATGTGAGGGCTTGGAATCAGGGCTCCTCCAACTTTATATCACACCTCCACAGGGAGGAACAAGCAATTATGTCTTGTTCCTTTTCCCTTCCTAGGAAAATAGAAGATGCTCAGTCTGAAACCCGTTTGTTCCTCATTGTCCTGTGACAACCTCTGCAGACCCAGGGTTCATGTGAATCTCAGAAGTGATTTTGATATGCAGACTCTCGGTTCCTCACAGGCATACTTATTCTAATACGGCTGCCAGAGACCCTGTAATTGCTTGATAAACTTCAGGGAGAGGAGCTGTTAGATCCTATAAATTCCCAAAGCTGAAAAACAGTGGTGCTTTCTGCTCAGTGAGTCTCCCGATAATTGCAGAGACGTTTTCTGCCTGGACACGGGTGTGAAGAGGCTGCAGCAAACAGGTTCTTGCATGGGAAATGTCAAGAAAGTCAGAAATCGAGAAGCAGATTGGCTTTGGCAAACCTGTAATGAGGGACTGGACAGGAGGACAAAATCAGAAGTCTTGGGCAAAGAGATTACAAGCAGGGCCAGAGAAAGCTAATTTTGATTTCCAGAAAACTCCAGCATTATTAAAGTTTTCTGAGGAGCACAGTAGAGCAGTGGCTGGAAAAAAATCGATTCCAGGAGTGTAAAGGGTGACTTTGGGAGGAAGTGGTCTTCTTTCATGAGGATTGCTGTGGGTGGGAGCACTGAGCACCATGATCCAAATAGCGGTTTACAGGGATAGGAAGTTGGCACCTTATGCGAAGAGAGAGATGTCACATTTCAGCAGGTTCAATGGAGATGGAGATGAGTGCTCATGACTCTTGAAATAGGCAGTGCATCGGTGCCATTATGAAAATAATGGAAAGAAATGTAAACAAAACTTCTGTAAACCATTTTTAGTTCTAAATGGTCGAATAAGCTGATGGAGCATGCATTTAGAGCCTTAAAAGGTTTTACTATTGAGCTGTCATCCTAATTGGCCTAGTCATATTTTAAAGTAATGCAGAAAATTATAAATAAATGAAAACAAGGCATAAAATGCACAGCGTATTAGACTGTAATGTATTTTCTTGCAGTCGTACTCTGGGAGTGCTGTGCCTGGCATAGACCTGATTATTTGAGGGTTCTTATGCCCCAGGGGGAATCTTTGGCAATGGGAGAATCAGGAGTCCTACATGTAAAATGAGCTACTCTGCAGGAATTGCTTAAGTATATGCTTTGTGCATTTAAAAACTCTTCTCTTGTGTTCTTTAATTTAATCATAATTTTGTTTTAAAAAGAAGTTTGAGAATACATTTAAGAGAAGTTATTTTCAGTGAAAGGACCTACTGAGGGGGAAATTGGGCATAGCCTGACCCCAAAGGATATATTATCTCTTCACTGTGCTTACAAAGGAAGGGACAACTGCTGTTTAAGGCACCATTTGGAAAGACAATCTGTTGGAGTACTTTTAAAACATGATAGATGTTTAATCCTAAAAAATATTGTTTAGTGCATTGGAATGCCAGGAGTCTATTGACTGCTTTATACATTCTTCCACATTTAGACCTCAAGAAGTGAGCAATTGCAGTTACAAGGACTATGTAGGTTAAGAAAATAGTGGCAAAAATAGCGAGAAATTGGCATTGAAGCATTTAATATAAATTGCCAGTGCTGATATGACTCACCGGACAAACGAGAAAGTGAAGTGTTGGTGTGGGTGGGTGGAGGGTGTCTTGGAAGAGAGTAGACAGAGATATTTTTATCACAACGTACATATCAAGAGTCTATTCAGTTCAAGGCTGCCTGTAAAGTATCTATAAAGTGAGTTCGTGTGTGTAATTATATCCAGGCCTCTCTTCGTCCTAAAGAATTTTGGAATCTAAGTTCTAACATAGATGGGGCAAAGTGGATGACACATTTACATTTGAAATAAGAGAATAGGCACACAGGGATATACTGGCCCCATGAGTGAGGGGAGTTAAAAGCTTCCGGTGCTTCTTCAAGGTGGGACGGGGTGATGCCATTCGTGTGACCATAGCTGAATCCAAAATGAACCACTGAGAACAGCTGAGGATCAGTTGGTGGGTTGGTTTACACTAAGTCCAAACCAGTAGCTTGGATGTGTGTGTTTTTGTTTTTTTAATCACTTAGCTGAATTTAAAGTGCTGAAGTAACCAAATGGTTTGGGTCTTACATTAATCAAAGATTCAAGAACAGATGTTGAACATTAGAGAAATTTAGGAGTAATTCCCAGGAGATAATTGAGAACAGAATAGGATGAGATAAATTAAAAGGATAACAAATTAAAATTCACCCATGTTCCCTGTGGTGTTGTTGTTTTTTTTTTCTTTTTCTACAGAAATCATGAGCCAATTTCTTGTTTTAAAAATGTTTCTAAATGATGTATATCTTGAGACTTGCATTTTGCTTCCCAGTCCACAAAGGGTAAATTCTTTCCTACACAGTGTAGACTTTATGATTATGCAGAGCTGTGTAGTGAAACTTGCTAGAAGTCATTACTTTCAACATGTTGGGGTGGCTAACATCTCAAGTCTTAGGGTCAGACATGAGTTTCAATCTTGGCTCTGCCACTCACCTGCTATGTAACCTTGGACAATGAACAAACCTTTCAAAATTTCAGTTTCTGCATTTGCCAAAAGAAATGGTGATACCTAGCTCACAGGGTTTGAAAAGTTTATATATGCAGAATACTTAGCAAAGCACTGGCATATGTTTTATGTATTCAGCAAAAGAGCTATTTTTTATTCATTCTTTCATAAGTTTACTCGTTTATTTCATAAGTATTTACTGAATGGCAAGTATGTGTCTGCAGTTGTTCTAATCCATTGGAATATATCAGTGAACAAAAGAGATATCTGCCCCTAAGTTTACATCTGAGTGATTGAAGGAGAAATAAACACAGGAAATAAGTATATTATATGGTATGGCCGTGAGTGACAAATACTGTGGGAAAAATGAAAATAAGTAAAAGTAGAGAAGGGAAACAAGTAGTGGGGAAACTGGGAGTATGATGAGTATTTTCCAGTTAAGATCGATTCATCAATATTGAGATGTTGACATTTCCATGATTATTTAAAGAAGGTTGAAGGACTTACCTACATGGATGGCTAAGAAAAGAGCATCTAAGTTGGGGAAGGGTGCAGCCAATTCAAAGGCTCTAAGGTGAGGGTGTGCCCAGAGCAAGGAGGCCAGGACCATACAAGGATAAATTAGTAGGGATGAAGTTATTTAATGGCCACAATAGCCCACATCACTTAGGGCAGGGGTGGGAAACCCCTGGTACGCGTGCCAAACATGGCACACCAGTAACTTTTGCTGGCATGCGAAACCCTCTCTTATAATCTTCCATTTACAATTTTTTTTCTTAATATTGACTTTTTTATTTTTCAGATAAATTCAGTGTAGGTGCATCTAGAATAAATAGTTTACATAACAAGTTATCTTAAAGACCATAGACATGGATTGATGAGAGAGGGGAACAGCAATTTCTATGCCTCTGCCTTAACTCTCCCTGCCTTCCTAGATCCGACCAGTGTTTTGGTTTCATCCACATACGCTTGTGAATCTTTGTTCTCAGTGATGAATTTTGTTAAGTCTTGTAATAGGAGTAGCCTGACGGATGAAAGTAGTAGCTCGTGCATATCTCTGAAGGTCACAAAATATAAACCTGATGTAATATCTCTGTCATCAGTGATGCAGCAGCAAAAGTCCCACTGATAATATCAAATGGAATCATAGAGTTTTCTGTCAGACTATCAGTGTACATGTATACATTAAAGATTAAAGTATTTTTCATCATCATATACTGTGTTTTTGTCGCTCGGATGAATTTTATTATTTCTTCAAGGTTCTTCACATACATACACCTTAAGAGATATCAAGTAGGCGTAACATGTTCTCAAAAAATTAGGGTTGGCACGCAGAAGAATTTTGAGTCAGAGATTTTGCTGGATTTGGCATGCACTAACAAAAAGGTTGCCCACCCCTGACTTAGGGTATTATTGGCCACCCTGTGAGGTCTAGCTTTTACTCTGCCTGAAATGGGGAATTGTTTTAGAGTTCTGAGCAGAGGCATGGCATGATTACATTTCCTTTCCCTATATAATAAAAGGTTAATATGCAAATTGACCCTAATTACAGAACTACTGGAAATGACTGGTCACTATGACATGCTGACATGCACTGACCACCAGGGGGAAGACGCTTATCACAGGAGCTGCCCCCTGGTGGTCAGTGTGCTCCCACAGGGGGAGCTCCACTCAGCTATAAGCCAGGCTGATGGCTGCAAGCCCAGTGGCAGTGGCGGGAGCCTCTCCTGCCTCCTCGGCAGCAATAAAGATGTCCGACTGGAGGCTTAAACCCACTACCCCCCCCCCCGGCCTAAGTCATCAGTTGGATATCCCCCGAGGGCTCCTGGACTGTCAGAAGGATGTCTGATCACCAGCTTAGGCCTGATCCCCGGGGAGTGGGCCTAAGCCGGCAGGTGGACATCCCCTGAGGGGTCACGGACTGTGAGAGGGCACAGGCTGGACTGAGGGACCCCCCCCAAGTGCACGGATTTTCATGCACCAGGCTTCTAGTTTTGTGATACTCGGCTTTTGTACTGTGATGATAGTAGACCCTCCAAGGGTAAAGATGGCACCTGGGAGACCAGTTATCCATGTGAGAGCTGGTGACAGCTTGGACCAAGGTGGTAGAGGTAGAGATATTTACAGGTGGCAGGATTTAGAGTATCTTTTGATGAAAGAGCCAACAAATTTCCTGTTGGAATGGATGAGAGTGTGAAAGAGGAAAGTCAATGATAATTACAAGGTTTTGGCCTAAGAATGAGTAAGGATTATAATAAATGTAATGGTTATTATTATTATTATTTTACAATTTGTAGCTTCCTGTTTTGTGCTCTCAAAATAGAACTCACTTGTACTTCTTTGCATCCTCCACAGCAGAAAGAAAATGATAGGATTGGAATAAATTATTATTGAATCTTTGAGGGTACAGGAATAACTCTACTGCTCAGAGAAAACAGCAAGGCATTAAAAGATAATATGGCCTTTCAGAGAAAAAAAATATTTCTTTGCTGCTTAATCTAAGTCCAGCCCGTCTATTTATCCATCATCAAATGATACAGGCACTTTGCTACAGCCTTTCTCTAAAATCAATGTGGATGCCTACAGCCTTCTTGATTGCAGAAAATGGTCTCCTTGTTAAAAGCCTTAGTAGTGATCTGGCTTCATTGTTCTCAGGCCACATAGAGACAAGTACTGTGCAGTCAATAAAAATGGCAATGGATGAAATTATCTGACTAAATTAGTCCTGAAAAGTCTGTCTAAAATTTCTCCTTCATGGACAAATGGGGATCAGTTCTTCTTTTTATGTGGTGAGATATCCTTAGGCAACTACGGAGAACGGCCACAGTACTTTCTGGAAATTATGTGATTCGTTTCTGTATTGGATTTGTATTCTTGTGGACATTTACAGATGGCATACGTAAAACCTTTCACACTGAGAGGAGAAACAAGTGTTATTTCTGGGAGGACCAAAGGAAAAATCAATTATGAAGCTCACTCATTATGTCTGTTTTGCTTTTTTTTTTCATTATAATTTGTGAGTCACAAATATAAGCAAAATGTCAAGCCCCAACAGCTGTAAATAGAGTGCAGAAGTGTTGTGTCGGTTCCAAACAGAAGAGGCACAGATGAAGAGTATCAGGGCACAAATGAAATCCCTTGACTTAGCTATCACTGTCCCTGTGGCTATAAACTGGATGTGTGCTTATAGCATGGGGTGCATTGTCTCATTTATCAGTGATTCTATGCCCTTACAGGAAAAGGCTGAGAGTCCCATGTTCTGAGCTGAGTGAAGACAAACATGGGTGAAAGTCTTTGATCTGTTAGTGGAGGTTGTACCACAGCTGCCTTTTAAAAATGCCCGAAGAGCTAAAACTGTGCAGCAGTTTAAAAGACTACCAGCAATGTCAGGAACAAGTAAGGGTGGACAAGTGGGGATCATCCTATATAATAAAAGCATAGTATGCAATTATTCTCTCCACCGGGAGTTTGTCTGGGAGTTTGACCAGGGGGCAGGGCCAGCCGGGGAAAGGGAGGGAGGCCCCGGCTGGCAGCCTGCAGCTGGCAGTCGGCAGCCACTAGGGACCCTACCAGTGCACGAATTTCGTGCAATGGGCCTCTAGTTTTCTTATAAAACCCCAAATGTATCAACTTACAGGTTTATATAACAATACATTTAGAGGAAGCACTGCTGGAAATGGAATTTAGGACAGGGGAGAGTAATCAACTGTTCATAAAAGTATATCAAAACAAAGAAGGAAAGATGGTAAAACTTAAATGCAAATCAAAAAGGAAGAAAACAACCTGAATATTTATATTAAAATATGTTCTGTAAGAGATAAGATCGGAGCTGAGAAATTTAAGGTATACCATATACTAGCAAATCCAATTTTGTATTTCAAATATGGTGGATAATCACTTTCCTTAAAAGGTCAGTTTTTCATGTGTAAGCCTTGAATGTTATTACCTACACATATCTTTTCAAATGTTCTGACTTTAAAATTTTGGTTGTAAAATAATTCTTTTTATCTTATTCTTTAGTAGAAAAATGTCTAAAATAAAAATTATTGTTCTGAAAAATATAAAGATATAATTAGGTTCAGAGACACATTTAGAACAAGTTAAAAAATGCTGTTTGAGAAGTTGCATTGATTTAAAATGGACATTTCCTGACAAGATCTAAGTGTAGCTTCCAAAACAATTTGCAAGACCACCAGAGAAGTCTTCCATCATTTGAATCTCATAATTATAATTTTTTTCATTCTTTTATTTCATTCCTGTGTAGAATGAAACATTTCTTGTAGTTTCTTCTACCACCAGTTTTTGAATTAACATTGAGGTCCTAGCCTGATGCTGAAATCTACTTTCTTAGAATTTTCTTCTAAGTAATAATCTAGATCTTCTAAAATTTCTTCAAAAGGCCTATCATAAGTATTTTTATTCATTAAAGTTAATAGCTATAATTTGTTTTTAGCTTACAAACATGAGGCCTAGATTAAATTGAGTTAAAGTGATAGAAGGGAAAGGTTCTGAGAGTAGATAAAAAAATAAAAAGAAGCCATATTACAGATAGAAGGATGACTTAGTCAGCCTTTCTCTGACTCCCCAGCTTTGAATTCAGTGCCACCTCTCTCCTTACCATCACCCACCACTTACCTCCTCACACCACACCTTAGCATTTTCATTTTCTTTTTACCATTTAAGCACATTGCACAGGCAATAATATATTTACTTCTTTTTTTTCTCTCTGAGAAATGATGGTGACATATTACATGTTCTTCGTCATTTATCTAAGTGTATTACTTAGTGTAACACCCTCTCAACATGATTTGTTTTGAAGGAGGAAAAAAGAAAGAAAGAAAATTTATTTATTCATTTTCAGTATCATCCTACATGTATCCCTCTTCTGAAGTTCCAGATTTGTTAGAATAATATGTCTTTTGATTTAAATACAGGGCAGTGCAACAACAAAATTTTATATTGGTATGTATATATCCACACAGAAATATATATCTATATATATCTATATATATATATCTATATATATATAGATATATATATATATATACACACACACACATACATACTATATATCTCTGTGTGTATACACATATACATATATACATATATAACATATAAAACATATGTATTTATATGGTCTAACATATTTACTAAATATTGTGTGTATATGTATGTATGTATATATGTGTGTCACATTCACAAACAAATGTTTTATCCTAAAGTTGAAACAGCCTTATATTTTGCAAAACTAGCAATGATTATTAAACTGAAATTAAGTTTCTTTAGTATTACTCCATTTTAGTATATCTCCCCAAATATATGACTTGAGGTTGGCACATGACAGGCATGTAATCAATCTATATGGTTGGATCATACTGGCACTACTCAAGATACCAACCAGTCTTTGTGTTTTGAATGCATTTTATTATTGACATAGTTACGAGCACGGGGTTTTAAGTCAAAAATAATATTTCAATGCGGCTATGTGTTTTATTAGCTGTTTAATTTGGATGAGGAGTACAATGAATATAATTATGGAGTTTATAGAATGATCATGAAAATAAGTTTGGATCATATATGAACATTTAATCTAGAATATAAGCTTAATAGGTGATAAGTTCCTTGTAGTATCACAGAATGGGAATTCAGCAGATAGGCTAAGTACTTAAAGGTGGCTACATACATTTCTAAAATTTCCTAATTGCATGTTAGGTGTAGAGTAATCATAACATTTTCCAATGTGCATTCCCTCAGGAAACACAATCCGGTGATAGGTGATAAAGTTAATTACTTTAGGAGAGTTCTTTTTTCCTTTTATGTTACTTTCAGCTGAATTTATTTTTAGGAAGAAAGTGATACTATCATCACATTAGAATATCAATAAGATCCATGTGAGAAGAGTTTCTTTTTGAGACTGTTCCAGGAGATTCGGGGAGAGATAGCAAAGTTTGTAATATTGCCAGCAAGGCTCTCCATGCCTTTAATCATGGAATGTTGTAGATGAAAAATGCTGGATTGTTGAATGTGAGAACTAAACTCTACTTGAAATAAAATCAGATGATCTTATGTTTTTAGCATCAAAATTTAAAATTTTGCTTTAAATTTTTCCATATATGATTGTTATTCATTAATTTATCATCATCATAATTTGCCTAATTTAGTTCAGATTAGTCATAGATGTCAAGATAAATACTTTGATTTTTTTTTCATATTTAATTGTGACAGGATTGGTGTGACCTTACCCTTGTTCAGAGTCTGATACCCATTTAGAGTTGAACGAAAAGGAGCTCAAAATGAGTTCCCAACTTAAAAGTCACATTTCTAAAGAAAATATAAACTACATCATAGACAATGATTGATAAAATTATTTTTAGGATGTGGCTTTGTATCATTCTATGATTATCTATGATATTCTATGTTACTCATATAGAGCAAATTGCTAGGAGCTGTCTGTTGTATGGTGAATACAGTGGGGGACACACAACCACTTAATAACTTCTCATGCATTGAAAGTTACATAGTGTTGATTATTTCATTTGAAGAAATAAAAATTTCTGAAACCACCAGGAAGACTAATTAAATACCCCAGAGAAGAAGTGTTATTTGAGATTTTTTTTTAAGAGTGAGGCTTAAACTACAGGAAAGGGCAACTACAAAGAAAGAAAGGGTGAAGGAAAATGGCATGGAGTGTAACGTACACAACATAGAATGGCACCAGGAAGGAAACACAAAGATGATTATGAAGGGTCTTATATGCCATGCTATGAACTATGCACTTAATCTATAGGCAAAGGGGCAGCAGTGAGAACAATTTTGACCAGAGAAGAGACATCACACAATTTATAAGGAAGGAACACTTTAGCAGTATTAAGGAGGGAAGATAGGAGTTGGTGAAACTAGAAGCAGGAAGACTAAAAGAAGCTGTTCTAGAGGCTATTGCCAGCGAGGATAGGGTGGAAAGGTGTGCGAGCCATGTCCCGCGTGGTTCAAGGTTTGGGATCTGGAGAAGGGCCGAGCGCAAATGATGGAGATGAGACAAGAAATAATAATTTGGAAATATTGGGGGCCAGGTGGAAAGTCCAACGCAAGGGGAGGGAATTCCCCTGGTGCCCAGGCCTTGACACCTTTTATTCAATTTTGGATACACATATTGCCCTTAGGCAGGCAATTCCAGTAACAGACAGACTACCTTAAAGGTCAGTAAATATTAGTAAAGATTTACTCTGAGACTATTTGGTCAGGAAATTGCTTAAGCTACCATTGTTTCTTTTTTTCCTTTTTTTAAAAAAATCTATTTTATTGATATTTTACAGAGAGGAAGGGAGAGGGATAGAGACTTAGAAACATCGATGAGAGAGAAACATCGATCAGCTGCCTCTTGCACACTCCCTACTGGGTATGTGCTCACAACCAAGGTACATGCCCTTGACTGGAATCGAACCTGGACCCTTGAGTCCACAGGCTGACGCTCTATCCACTGAGCCAAACTGGTTAGGGCAGCTACCATTGTTTCGACTAAACAATCGGTGCATAGCTCTGGCCCTTGTTAGGGCTCAAGGTTCACCAGTGTTCCGGGCTCCTTGTTTACACTTCTGTGAGAGTGAAGACAATGGGCAGCTTCCAACAGAAAGGAATATTCAAAAATGTAGGAACCAGAATCCAGTGAAAAATTAAAATGTAGAAATGAGTAAGAGGTTCAGATTGAGTGTAAAATCTTGACAAGTGACAAGATGTTGGTGCCTTTCACCAAGACTAGACATAGAGAAGGCAAGACAAGAAATGTTGAATGATTAAAAGCCATGGCCTATATGAGAGCTTTTGAAATTGTTCGAGTTGTATTTTAAAAGTTAATACTTTATTACATTTAAATAATTTTCTTCTACAAAATAGTAATAACTAACAGAAAAATTATTTTGCAAGGTCAACAGAAATATTGTCGATAGCAGTATTCTGTGATGATGGTGAAAGGTCATAAAAGAAAATGTCAGTTAATGTGTTTAACTTATATACCATTTTTTAATATAGAAAATGAATACAGTAAGATTTTTTCCATCCCTTGATATCAGTAATATATATGAATTACATATGAATTATATTTTAGTGCATTAAGAATCCTCAGTTTATATTGATCTATAACATACTTTTAATCTTAAAAGATAAAAGTTCATTTTTATTATATATTGGGTATAAGAATCTTTTCTTATTAATATGCATTTTGGGAACAAAATGTAAATTTATATCAGCATAGTTTTTAATTTTAAATTTTTATAACCTGCTAAGCTAGTTTGAAGAACAGCATAGGATTTCTAGTTGGTGGCTAGTATGCTCCAAGTTACCAACTAACCCAGGGATATTAGATCTATAATAGCTTGTGTCCAAACTGAACTTTGGACTCAGTGTTCCGACATCCCATGCGCTCTAGATGCCATCTTTAACAACTTGAAATGGGGTTGGGCCACTAGAATCTCCTCACAAGAGGATATCATTTGTATTAGCGGAAGTGGCCTCTTTGAGAACATCTTTACTCTTTCCCTTGTCAGAGTCCCAGACTGAACATGAAGCAATTGCTTGATGAAACATTACCTTGAGGGACATCAGTTGATTCTGGTACCGCATAGAGCTTCCCTTTGGGAGCATTATCTCCCTTGTCTGTCAGTCTGGGAATGTCTCGGGATTGTACTTAGTAAGCCCTTAGTAGCTATTTGTTAATTGAGCCAATGGTCCCACTAAATGGATGGGACTCAATGTGCACTCAGTCTTCTCTTCCCTTTCCCCACTGATTTCCTTTAGTAGTACTTTGGGGAGAAGGTGTATCCTCAGCTTCCTCATCAGAATAAACTGGATCCTTAGGTATTGAAGGAACACATTCCAAAGAGAGAGAGAAGGCACTACAGATCTTCTATTGCTGACGGTTCTAGTGGCCAGAACAGTCTTAAGGCCTGTTGGGAATAGAGAGATCTTGAAGTGATTTCAAAGTCAAATTCATTTGTAACCAATAACAGTTACTGTCATGATGGGAGTGTTTAGTTTCTCCTTTAAGAGTTTTTTTGTATCCTGTTCAAAGCATGCAGGCATCTTAATTCTTGTTCAGGATTCTCAAATGGGATATACTATGAAATCAATGCATTTACATTAGTAGGAAAGAAAATATAGTAAACAAGGAAAACTATAAGAACAAACAGAATATATAAAAAATGCAAAAATTAAAAAAAATCAAAGACCAAAATTTAAAACTATAATGATAAATGATTGTAACAAAACATAGTGCATAATGGTTTTATTATTTTTCTGAACTCTTCCTGTATAATGGACAATTTATTGACCATCCAAATGCAGAACAAATGGAGTGTTGTTCAAGTCTTTCCTTTTTATCAAATATGTATTGAAGGGTTTACGGGAAGGAAGATACTGGGTGAGGTGCAGCAATTTCTTTGTGGTAGAATAGTGGCAAACATGTTATCAAATTCAAAGTTCTCAACTCTTAATAGGGAACGCAAAGTGCCATATACACAAAAGTCACTTAATAAGTATCGATTGACTTGTATGAAATTGACTGGTGACCAGTGGCGCATGTAGGTGTATGGGAATTAACCCAGGAAGCAAAATGTCTACTGTTATTGCTGAGAGAGTAAAGCAAAGCATAGCAATGACTACCTTTTAAGAAAAATATGTGTATGGCATTGTATTTATGATATACGATGAGCAAAATTATTAGTATCCTGATCTCCTTGAAGGGATTTCATTACTCTTAGTATGGTAAATTTATATTAATATTCTTATTAATATTCTTATTAATATTTAAATTACAGGGGTGAGGATAGCATAGTTTATTGCTGTGTGGTTAGCTCTAGTGAATACATGTATTTAACTATGATAATTTTTCCTTCTTAGAGTAAGTGAATGATGCTTATAGTTGGTGTTTGGTTTTCCTCAGAAGGAGACTCTATGATATGGATTATTTGGGATTACCAGGAGGCACTAGCAAAGGGGGTGGGAAAGTGACACAGGGAAGGGATGGGAGGCAGAGCAGTGTATGCTAATGAGCAGGTTACTACCGAGGACAATTGAGGCTTAATCCCACTGAAGATCTCTCAGAAATGGTTCCTTAGAGTTGTCTCCACTGAGGGGGAGAGAAACCTGAGTTAAAATACCTTTAACTACCATAGGTATTGGTTGATGATTTTTTTTTTCTATGAGCATAAACTTCTCTGCACTTCTGGTCCACCCTGCACAGCCAGGGAAAACCCTCAGGCAGAGAATCTCTAAGGGAAATATTACAGAAATTCTGTAAGGGACCTCATTTGTATTATATTTGTATGACAATTATTGTTTTTATGTTTTTATTGATTTCAGAGAGAGGAAGGGAGAGGAAGAAAGAGATAGAACCACCAATGATGAAAGAGAATCATTGATCAGCTGCCTCTTGCATGCCCCCTACTGGGGATCTAGCCCACAACCTGGGCATGTGCCCTGACTGGGAATTGAACAGTGACCTCCTGGTTCATGGGTCAATGCTCAACCACTGAGCTACACTGGCTATATGACAATCATTAAATTACTTAGATGAAATGGACAAATTCCTAGGATAATGAAAAATACTAAAACTAACTCAAAAAGAAATAGCAAACCTAAATAGACATATAAGGAAAGAGACTGAATTAGTAACAAAACAACTTCCTACAAAGCAAATTCCAGTTCCATATGGCTTCACTGATGAATTTTGTCTAACATTTAAAAGAAAATTAACACCAATCCTTCACAAAATATCCTAAAAATAGAAGAAGAGAGAACATGCCTCAGCTCATTCTATTAGTCCAGTATCACTCTGATACTAAACAAGACAAAGATAGTGCAAGAAAACTGTAGACCAATATCCCTTACGGATACAGACACACAAATGCTCAACAAAATGCTAACAAATCAAATCCAGCAACATAAAAAAATTACACACCAAAACCAAGTGAGGTTTATCTTAGTATGCAAAGTTGCTTTAACACATGAAAATAAATTGATGTAAAGTGTCACATTAATAGAATAAAGGGCAAATGCTTTATGATTTTCTGCATGCATGCAAAAAAAGTATTTGACAAAATCCAACACCCATTTATGACTTAAAAAAAAACCCTCTATAAAGTAGGCAAAGAAGGGATTCAATTTATATGAAATACCTAGAATAGGCAAATACATAGGAATAGAACTGAGTTAGTAGTTGCTAGAGCCTGGAGGGAGGGAGGACAGGGAATAACTGCTAATGGATTCAAGGTTTCTTTCTGATTATAATTTTTTTTCCTGAAGTTAGAGGGTAGTGATGTTGCACCATTCTATACCAAAAACACTGAATTGACACTTATAAATTATGTATTTTATATAATGTGAATTATACCTCATGACAGCTTTTATAACAAAATAAAATAAGAGTCTATAAGGGTGAATCAGGGGAAGTAGTATTTTTATAGAGAGATAAGGTTAACTTTAAGAGTAGTAGTAACAGTTTTAAAAGGAGATGAGAAGTGATAGGATTATAGATATTTTTGAGACTCAACCAGACTTACTGTTTAAAAGAAAAATGTTGTGGGTGAAACCAAGATTTGTGGCCGAGGGTTGGAATAACAACAAAAATTATAGGGAAGTCTGCAAGTACAGTTGATTTTGAAAAGAAAAATAAATTTTGTTTGGATCATGATGAGTTTGAGAAAATTACTAGATAGTCAAGTGGAGATGTCAACTAGATATTTGGATATAGGAGTCTAGATTTTAGAAGAAAGCTCTTGACTGTAAATAAAAATTCAAGAGTCCATGACTACATGAAAGGAACCATCGAGTACTAAATATAGAGAACCCCCCCCCCAAATGAATGTTGGTACATTCCAATATTAATAGGTTGGAGGCATAGCAATAAAGGATTCAGAGAAGTGGGATTCAAATAAAATCAAGAAATTGTAGTGTTTCAGAGACTAAGTGAAAAAAAGGTGTTTCCAGGAGAATTAATATTTTCTTGTTATATTCTTTCATAGCATATATAACTCCTGCAATTGTATACTTATTTGCTGTTTGCATGATATATCTCTTTATTAGGCTATGGAAAGCTGCATTATAACAGAGCCATGTCTACTTTAAGTGACTCTGTGAGAAAGAATGACGATTCACCTATTCAACAAAAATTTATTAAAAATATACATTATGTCTGGGGTTGTTCAGTGTTGGACTTTTATTTTTTTGAGCAAATAAAAATCCCTGTGTTCATGGAGCTTAACTGCTAGTGGGAGGATATAGACTAGGATTACCTTATAGAAATTTCTGTGACCATGAAAATGTTCAACTGTGCTATCCAATATGGTAGCCAAAGTCATATGTGGAGAAAATGTGGTTAGTGTGACTGAGAAACTAAATCTTTAATTTTATTTGATTTCAATTAATTAAAATTTAAATAGCAATATGTGGCTTGTGTCTATTATATTGGTAGCTATAGACAGCAAATAGTAAACATAATAAGTAAATGAACATATTAGAGTTAGAGGGAGACATGGAATGGCTGCGAATCTCAGTAGGATGGTAAGGTGGGCCTCACAGAAGAGATAACAGAAAGCCCACTGCTATGTTCAATTGTGTTGACATCTTTGTCCGCTCATGAAGAACCACTGGAAACAAGCATTAGTGCCCAATTTCAAATATATGTCAATCATTCACAAAATGTTGCACAGAAAGACATGATTTAATTCCTGCTAAATGTTAGAAATTTTCACTTAAAGGTTTGATTGCTAGTGTATTACATTACCCAGTATAGTTCATCTATTTATGACTTCATCCAAATATTTTTTGACAAGCATTTACAGAAAATGTTTTCTGCTTGTTTTTTTTCCATGTATTCACCATCCATTTACTTTCCAGTCTTCTTTCATTTGTTTTCTGCAATTGCTCATTTCTAGGCTGTAAATATACTCTTAATAGTGAAACAATAGGGCCTATTTCAGCATATTCTAAAAATACCACTTTAGGAAAAAAAATCTATTCCTTTGATTTCTATGCTTTCCTGTCTCAATGTTATTTTTTTCTTTTGTTTTAATTATTGCAACATTCAAATTGGATATATTTTCTTTAATCTCCCCTGTTTGTTTGCCCACTGTTATAAATGTGACATAACATTTCTAGTACAACAGCCCTGGACATAACATTCTCTATATCTAAGTTCTTTGGTGGATGCTATGCTGAAAGAGAGAGAGAGAGAGAGAGAGAGAGAGAGAGAGAGAGAGAGAGAGAGAGAGAGAGAACACAGAGAGAGAGAGAGAACAGAGAGAGAGAGAGGGGCAGCATTCTCATTGCAGGTCTTTTTCAGTACAACCTCTGTCTGTCTTTACAGCCAAATATCCCACACTTCTGCACACGTTAACCATGTTCATAAGCCAAACTTAACTATTTTAAAAGACTTTTGCAAAAGATTTTTTAAAGTAAGTTTGATGTTATTACCTAGTAAAGAGTAATCTCCAAGACTTAATTTAAACCTTTCTTGAAATTATTTATGGGTTTACTTTGGATATGCTTTAGGGCCATTTACTTTTTTTGAAGTATTTCAAACATTCAGAAAAGCACAGAGAATAATATGATTGATTCTGTGATCAGCTTTATCTAATCTTAAAATGTTGACAAAATTAATTAATGTCAATTTTAGAAGGAAAATATTAGACATATATTAGAATCTCCTTGGTACCTCTCAGCAGATTGTTCCTCTTCTTCTCTCCCAAACTCGCTGTCACCCTGAATTGGATGATTGCTCTATGGGTCACACATTCTTCTATGTTTACCACATGCATTCCTTATTTATCCCTAAGTACCTGTTGTTAAACTCATGGCATTTGGCCTGTGAAAAACTCTTTAGATGATCTTCTTATTTTTGCCTATAATGCTCTTGATATTTCTAAAGCCAAACATTTAGCTGATAAGCAATTATTTTTGAGGTAACGCATGGTGGATGTTTCCGTTAAAATCATCTTACTGTTCAGCAGTTAAATTTTAGTTCCCACCGACAGTTCCCCCTTTTCCGTGACTTTGTTTCTTCATTGGGAACCTATTTCCCAGGCTCTCCACCTCCCTCTGTCAAGGGGCAGTTGGTCTCTGCCTTTACAAATGACAGTGCCCTTTCTTACGAGCAGTGACGGCTCTTCAGGGCCATTTTTTAAAAATATAATTTTTATTGATTTTTTACAGAGAGGAAGGGAGAGGGATAGAGACTTAGAAACATTGATGAGAGAGAAACATCGATCAGCTGCCTCCTGCACACTCCCCACTGGGGATGCACCCGCAACCAAGGTACATGCCCTTGACTGGAATCGAACCTGGGACGCTTCAGTCTGCAGGCCGACGCTCTATCCACTGAGCCAAACCAGTCAGGGCTTCAGGGCCATTTTGTATGTTGATGAAATATTTTGGGGAGAGTTATATGTTCTCTATGAACTATAATTAGAAACAACTTGTTTATTCACATATAAAGCACCTGATATGTAGCAGGTGTGCTAGCACTGGTGACATAACAGAACAGAAAAGCCTCAGTCTCTGTCTCTAGCAAATTTAAATTCTAGTTGGGAAGACAGACAAAACACAAACAAAACAAAAAATATTAAGGCATAAAAATAAGGGCAAGTTCTAAAACACCCTGTGAAAACAACAAAGTGTCAGAGAGAGAAAAATGAGAGAAGAGAACTTCCATTATACAGGAAAAGTAGCAAAGCCCTGCTCTGAGCGAACATTTAAATTGAGACCCAAAGGCAGAGTAGCAGTTAATGAAAATGAAAGAGAAGTAAATGCCAACGTGAAAGCACGGAGGCAGGACAGTGCTTGTTGTGTCCACTAAAGTGATCAGGATTTGAGAGGGTCACTCATGGTACCTAACATGCAGAGACTGGGGTGGCTCCAGAGTATCAGTGGTATTTGTTTATGTGTGACATACATCTATCACATGGACCAGAGGATTGTAACAGGCATTAATAATGCAACTCAACCCTGTCCTACATGCACATGGGTAAACAGAATAAAACCAGAAGATACTGTGGACTTTGACAGAATCCAAAAATTACCTCTACCCTCTTCATATAATCTCACCCCACTTCCCCAGCCTCCCCTTTGCTCCCCTTTCTTTCTCTTATGGAAAGCTCAATCATCATCCAAGATTGCACTTCCAATGCAGAACCCTGGGAAGTCGTGTTAGATGTATCAAATATGTATAGTCATCACACTAGAATATCCCACTAATGCCTATTGATTATTTACAGCTCTAGGCATCCATCTCTATGGAAATCCTCAAAGTCTTATCACCAAGAATCTTTTTTCCAATCTCGGGTACCTATTGCGTAGTTGTGGTCAGTGTGTGCTTAGATGATTTTTTTTTCTGAACTTTCATAGCTGAAGAATATTCCGTCCAATGCATACATTCTTTAGCTATATTTATGAAGTCAGTAAACCATGAAATCATTTCTTTAAGGTAACTTTGCATATTTATCTTCTTCCTCTTTAGGTTTTGCTCTTCTTAGAGCTTTCATGGTAAAATCTTATTTTTCACTCTTACTATTAGCTGGCACTTCTCTGTAGCCATTAGGTACTGATAATACTCTCCCTCACTCTTTGCTTTCCATTTGGCATGTAGTGGATATTTTTCATATCCTTAAGCATAAACATATTCACACATTTTTGCCATCTCTCTTTTTCAAGTTTACTCTTCCAGACTAAGGAAGACAATTGCATTTGCTTCTATTTGGGAAAAGACTACCTAACATTTTCATTTCTCTGCTCTGGGGTATTTTAAATCAATATCTATAATTACTAAAATTTTATTCTATTGTTTATTGAATAAATGTGATAGTATTATTGATTTTGTGCAAATAAGGGGAAGGGGAAACAAACTTGGGTCTCATTTCCTTTTTCCTTCCTTCCCTCCCTCCCTCCCTCCCTCCTTTCTTTCCTTCCACATATATAATTTAGGTCCAGCACAGGCCCAGTCCAAGATGAAAATACAGGGCCTTTAGTCAGAAAATGATTAAGAAATTTAAAAATAGCCAGGTGGTGTTGCTCAGTAGGTTGGGTATCCTCCTGTGCAACAAAAGGTTGCCGGTTCGATTTCCGGTCAGGGCACATGCCCAGGTTGCAGGCTCAATCCCAATAGGGGACATGCCAGAGGCAGCCAATCTCTGTCTCTCTCTCCCTACCTCTCTCTCTAAAAATTCAATTTAAACAAGCATATTAAAAATAAATTTAAAAATAGTAATTATAGAACATTAAACTGAGCATGGGGCTTTTCTGAGCACAGGGTCCTGTGCAGTTGCACAAGTTGCATATCCATGAAGCTGACCCTGTGCAGGTCTTTGGAGCAGGTGGCAGCTGAGAATTAACTTTATAAATATACTAGAGGCCCGGTGCACGAAATTGGTGCACCGGTGGCGGGTCCCTAAGCCTAGTCTGCACCCTCTACAATCTGGGACCCCTCGAGGGGTGTCCGACTGCCTATTTAAACGAGCAGTCGGACATCCCTCTCACATTTCAGGACTGCTGGCTCCCAACTACCCGCCTGCCTGCCTGCCTGCCTGATTGCCCCTAACTGCTTCTGCTTGCCAACCTGGTCACCCCCTAACCACTCCCCTGTCAGCCTGATCAATGCCTAACTGCTCCCCTGCTGGCCCGATTGCCCCTAACTGCCCTCCCCTGCAGGTCTGGTCCCCCCTAACTGCCCTCCTCTGCCGGCCTGGTCCCCCCACCTGTCCTCCCTTGCAGGCATGATTGCCCCCAACTGCCCTCCCTTTTTGGCCTGGTCCCTCCTAACTGCCCTCCCCTGCTGGCCTGATCGCCCACAACTGCCCTCCCCTGCTGGTCATCTTGTGGTAGCCATCTTTGACCACATGGGGGTGGCCATCTTGTGTGTTGGAGTGATGGTCAATTTGCATATCACCTCTTTATTGTATAGGATTTAGGTTTCAAATCAGTTTTATAATAAAATTTCATAAATACAGTTTTTGTAATAGAATAGTATATATATATATATAATAAAGTTGAATGACTATATTTATTTGGAACACTGTAACTATGTCTTTAGCACAGAGTATTGTGGTGAATACAAATATGTAGTTAATGAGAACACACTTTTATTTTAAATTTACTGTGGTCTGTGTATAAGGCTTTGGTTTACCCTGAGGGCTCAGGAGCCTGATTGCTTGGATTCTAAGTGGGTCATTGGGCATAATCTCTTACTTTTCTGTACATAAGTGTACACACACATTGGGATAAGAGAACATCGATCTCATAGGTTTGTTATGTTGATTAGTATGTGTAAAGACTTTTGAAGAAGTCTACTCCACTTTTTCATATTCTTTTTATTTCTTTGGTTTTGCCATAGTGGATTCAATATCCCAGACTTCATTTCCTCTCTCTTTCATGATTATAAATGCATGTCCCATATAACATTAAAATATTTCACAGTATTGTTTGTCTAGATTTGATGGTTACTAGATAAGACATTGATTTCATGATGATAGAAATTTTTATTTTATTTTTATCCCCTGACTGTATGATGGTAGAAATTAATGATGCATTTTTTTTCTATAAGAACATTTAAAGTGTTTTTCTCTTAAACACTCCAGCCCCCCTCACCATTTGCCTTACTTAAAATCACCTGGCTAACAGAGCAATCCAGTTAATTATGTTACAGTCAATAAGGGACATAACTATAGACTTTAATTCAATTAAGATGAATTAAATAAGATGAATGCTAAATAAGTGTTGGCAATTTCGGCATTCTTAAATACATTAAAAAGCAAGCTTGTTTGGAAGTAATCCATTGTGATTAATGTATGTTATTTGCTTTTATTTTTATATCACTGAATAATAACTTTTATATTAATATGGATTATATTTATTTGTAATGATTAGCCATCTGTTTTTTGCTTTATTCAGAAGATTCATTAATTTACAACCTAAAAACTAAATCTCTACCATCATTAAGTACCATCTGAAATATTTAGTTTATGAATCAAATACAGGACTATATCACAGAGTAATCATGCTAACTATATTTTATTTTCAGTACCTATGGAAAATTTATTGAAAACTAGTTCAATTATGATAGATTCTAAGAAACTATTAATTTTGAGAAATATGCATACAAAAGAATGCTCTAGTCAGTTGTAGTTTCCAAGTAAGAAGATCTTAATACTTCTAGGAATTTTGCATTTAGGGTTGCTAGAACCTATGAAATAAGTGAGCAACCTAGATATTTTTGTTGGTTCTGAAAGTTGAAAAGAAAGAGCGATATTCCTAAATGTCACAGTTTTCTAACCATGCCATGAACTTGACCCCTTCTGTTTCCCGTGCCTCTCATTACATAACATCTATATTCAATCTCTTTTTCTCTATCAGACAGTATTACTGAAGTCTTCACTAACATCTATGTGACCAGTTTTGGCCCTGTCTCAGATACAGATATGGTGAGTTTTTCATTAAATACTGCTTTTACTTAATATATGCAAAGTTGGGAGGAATAATTTTTTTAGAAGAAAGGAGTATTTTTAGTTTTATAGGATTATGTGATTGACTCATGTCTATTTGTTCTAGCCAAATACATGAGAGTTAAGGATGCTAATCCTTTTGTATCTGTGGTGCTCCATTGTAGCTTGGGGTTTTGATTAGTCCTTTTTAATATATATATATATATATATATATATATATATATATATTCACTGAAAAGACAAGAGTTAATAGTATTGGGGAGGATGTGGAGAAAATGGAACCCTTGTGCACTGTTTGTGGGCATGTAACATGGTACAACCACTGTGGAAAACACTATGGAGGTTCCTCAAAAATTTAAAAATATAATCCATAGGATCCAGCAATCCCACTTCTGAGTATCCATCCCAAGGAAATGAAAGCAGGATCACAAAGAGGTATCTGCCCTCCCATGTTCATGAGAGGCTAATTCACAATAACCAAGGTATAGAAACATGGTATATATACACAGAGGGATGTTATTTAGCCATGAGAAATAACAAAATCCTGCCATTTGCTACAAGATGGATTGATCTTGAGGGCATTATGCTAAGTGAATTAACAGAGAAAGACAAATTCCATGTGTATTACTTTTATGTCAAATAAAAAAATTAAGCTCATAGAAAGAGTAAAAATATGGTTGTCAGGGTCTGGGGGTGGGGATAGGGAGAGGTGGGTGTAAGAGTGCAAACTTTCGGCTATAAGATAAAAAAGGTCTGAGGGTCTAATGTAAACCATGGTGACTATACTTAATAACAATGTATTGTATAATTCAAATTTCTAAAAGAGTAGAACTTAAACAAATGTCACACACACAAAAGATAAATAGTTGAGCTAGATGGGGGGAATTCTTTCACAATGTATAGGTACATTAAATTGCTACAATGCACACTTTAAATATCTTACAATTTTATTTGTCATTTATACCTCAATGAAGCTGAATTTTTTTTAAAGGGAAGGGAAAGAAACTGCAATTATTTAGCTAGTGTTTCTATTTATGACTTCATTTCAGGGAAAGTTGGCAAATTTATTTATTTCTACAAATCATGAGTTATGAGAAAAATAAAGTAAGGAAAATAATGGGAAAAAGCATTATAATTCTGCAATTAAAATTAAAGTTTAACAGTTAACATAAGGAATCTACTGATGTCAAGTTGAAATGAAGAACAGGGGATACTGATGTGCTAAGTTAAGACTTGAAGATTAAGCATAACGTGTGCCAGAACTGGGACAGGACCATGTCCCAGTGAGGTAGTCATGATCAGCCAATAATGCTGCTGTGTGTCTGTGGTCCTGTCTGCTGTTGTCATTGTTTTCATGAAAGCTTCTTTGAAATTTTAAAAATCTACATCCCCATGAGCCTATGTTCATTGTATTTTACATATAAATGATGTATTTTTTTCTTGATTGTCCCTATAAACAAAAAAGTATTTTAATAAAACATTGAAATGAGAAAAATAAAATAAACATTAATGTTTATATGCAAATAAATAAATAAAAATAAAAAGCTGGTAGCTAATGTTAGGCATGTAGTCATTAGCAACAACAAAAAATTTAAACTCCTTAATTTTTGAATTGAAATCAAAATTTGGTCGCTTTTAAAAATATATAATTTATTGATTTCAGAGAGGGAGAGATATATAGAAACATCAGTGATGACAGAGAATCATTGACTAGCTGCCTCCTGCATACCCCACACTGGGATCAAGCCCACAACACGGGCATGTGCCCTGACCGGGGATCGAACAGTGGCTTCTTGGTTCATAGGTCAATGCTCAACCACTGAGCCATGCCAGCCAGGCAAAATTTGGTCTCTTCAGCGAACTTCACCTAAGAACTTTAAAAAATTTTAGCACACTCATGATTTGATTTCTTATTTTGGAGGCCCCTACCACACTTTATATTAAACATTAAAATTGACTTACATTCCAAACTATATATAATTGAGTTGAGTGGAATTATGGTTGGCAACATTTAAAAAAATCACTTTGATTTTTTAATTTTATTTTTCTGTTTTGGAATGTATTTGTATGTGTGTGGGTGTATGTATGCACAGGCACCTAGATATTGAGATATTTTCCCAAATGAAATAAATATTTTACATCTCAGAGGCTGTTGAAAGCTTTGTGGGCCCTCAACAGTTTTCTAATGTTACATTTCTCTGAATATCCCAGCCTAACACAGTCCTATAGAATTCTCTTTGGTCATGTCCAAATTTCTACTTTATTTCTATCTTTATTCACCTGCTTACTCAGTCTTACCAGTAGTTTGCTTGGAGGAAGTCTGATTAATTGCAAGTCCGCCAATTGAGCACCTATCATCAGCATCCAGTCAGAGGAAAGAATCCACAACAGTCATTTGCACAGGGAAAATCCAATATAATTAATGATGAACTGGTAGAAGTGGTTAAATAATAAAACAGGGTAAAAGAAAACCAATCAATGTAGAATTAGCAAACGCAGAAGGCAACGTCTGCTTCTAGGAGTGAAGCATCATGAACAAGGAAGACAGTGAGGACTTGGCAGAGCGCCTTGCCACTGAAGGCTGAGTCAGAGCTCAGTGAAGAATGAGTTGGTGCTCCGGGAGCCTGCCGCTGTTGCTGGTGAAGAAACCTGTGAGGGTCTTTGCGGAAGCTGGTGTGTAAGAATATCCTGCCTGGTGGCTGAAAACTCCTCGCATACCAACCTTTTGAAGCAACGCAAAGAATGACGAGGCATCTGCATCCCCAAGAGAAGCACAGAGAGTCGTCTTCTTTTGCTAGGACATCAAAAGATTCCTCCCATACCTTTTGTTGACAAAGCCTAACACTGTGCCAGCTGGCAAAGGGCCAGTGTTTACAGAGTCCTTCTGCAGTATCGCCGAGAAGGGGAAAAGAGGGTGGATTTGGAGCTGAGAGGCAATACACTGATAATTGGTATACATAATAATGTGTGGAATGGGGAGGATTTTGAATGAGAGCCAAGAGATGGTTTGATCACACAACAGGTACTGTTTGCTATTTGTCCAAATCTAGAGAAGCATGATGAAGATGGGGAAAATGAAACCTGAATTATCTATATACAAATGTAACACAGACATATACAAATATACATACTTAGTCATATTGCACATCTACCAGTGAAGACAGCACTCCATTTAAAAGCATGTATGTATTTTGTGAATAGGAATAATTTGATCTTTTTGATGATCAAACAGAGTGATTCTCAACCTTGATATTATTTTTTGCTGTAAAGTAAGATAATGAGGGAAAGTTTGAATTTATATTAAATTTATATTTCCAATCAAGAAACTATGCTTGGCTGTGACACTTTAAATAGAAAGAAAGTTATTGTAATGGTAAGGGAAAATATAACCCATATCATTATCAGCCATATATAAAAATGGCTTGCAGAAGCAATTAGGCAATGGAAGAACAGTAAAGGATAAATTTAATTTTACTTTTATCAGCTTAGCAGATATACTCATTTCTATGCAATGCACACACTGCAGCAAGACCTAAACCCCCAAGTCTTCCTGTTCAGGTCAGTGATGCAGATACGCTGTGACATTAGCTTGAGAGGAAAAAACAGCATAGCAGAAAGTATTAAAAACCAAGAGCACAAACACACACACGCACAGGTAAACTGTATCTCAGAATCATTAACAAGTGTAATTGTCCAGAGAAAGGTGAAGTTCTAAATTATAATTAGTTTCTAATTACAGTGTCTGCAATTAAGTTTAATTTTTTTATTTCAACATTTAAACAATTTGTAAGAAGGTAATTAAACTTTGGAATGCACTAGCAGTTGACAATTGACAAAGTTTTTAGTAGGCATGTGCATTTTAGAAATTTATAACTCGCTCATTGATAATTTTTCTCATTGGTTTCTATATAGAAGGCTTTTCCCATATTAGTAAACACTTTTACTGTGTGTGCATATTTTTAAGGCATAATGGTATTGCCATCAATTACTGCACCAAAAATTAGGCTAAGAACCTCAGCTCGAATGGTTATCTCTTGCAGTGCTAAGTATTAAGGTTAGAACTTGAACAATGGGAACTTTGAAGTCATCTCAACCTGACTGATTCAGAGTTTACCATCAGGCCATTAAGAAGTAGCCAGGCAGGGTAAGCGGTGACCTTGGTTTCTAGACCTTACTTTTTATGTTATCAAAACAGTGTTTAATATCACTTAGATCCTCCAGAAGCTATTGGGATATTATGTTGTTTGGTAATTAACATCATAGGAAGGTTTTAGAAAGTTGTTATATGTCAATATTTGGTCAAAACTTAATACTGGACTTAGATGCTAACCTTTATCAGAAGTTGTCATTTGTAAATGACCGCTGCAAATATGGCAAATATTACATATCAAAAGTAAAGACATGATGTATACTCACTTTAAAGTTGGCATGTATAAGTTGATTATTGTAAGGTTATTGATATTGTGGAAGGATAGGGTTTAGACTTGGGGAACATGCATTCCTTCAGCTAATATTTTTCAACATCCTCCTATAGTTTTTAAAAATATTCCTCAAAATGCATTGAGCATCTGCCCCGTGGTGGTCAGTGTGCATCATAGCAACCGGTCATTCCGTTGTTAAGTCGATTTTCATATTAGCTTTTTATTAGATAGGATTAGATGCAACGATGTGCAATGATCAGTATATTTTTCACTTGCAGCCCTTAGTCAAGATAGGATATGATTTGTTCCGTAATGGGGTGAACCCATAGGAGTTGCTCACAGTAAAACCTCACCTAGGGAATGCAGTAACAATTTCACAAAAGACGGCAAGTAAAGGTAGTCTGACTAGTTTGACTTCGTCCTTTTTCATCTTGCAGGAGGGAGGGTGTGAGAACTAAGGACATCCAGTCATAGCTCTCTTGGCTTCTTCAGAAAATAGCACTCCCTACCACCCCTCCCCCTCAATTCTTTTGTATAAACTAAATAACAAACAGCTATGATTTCTGAACCTGAGTGATTAAAAAAACCCCAAAACATTGCAGAGGTTGAATGTTTTTCCCCAGGTTGCCAGGGTGGAATCTGTCTTCTTGGGAGAGCCGCACTGGACTTGTATATCTTGATTAAGAATAATATATTATCCATTGGTGTCAGTCCCATACATTTTCCGGGAGACATCATTCCAGGTAGGTTTTTGGAAGACACAGAAGGTATCAGATCCCAGGATGAGGATTTTCCCAAGGGTTTCGCACAACACCCAGAGAATGTGCTTTTTATGCGAATGCGGGAGGGTATTGAAAAAGTAGAGAGATGACAACAGTGTTATATATTGTAGTAAAGTCAAGAAAAGGATTCGAGTGTGTCATTAGATAAAGAACAAGGAGATATTTGCTGATCGTGGTAACAGCAACCAGATTGCAGTGGGCTGAGCGCGTGGGAGGTGAGGAAATGGGTAAAGAGTGGTGGAGACATTTTTAAGCAGCGTGGTTGAGGCGAGGAGGCGAGACAGAGGGCAGTGGCTGGAAGGCTTTTATTTTTAAAGATTGCATTGAACTTCTCACTGTTCTCCGAGCATGCCATTATCTTTAACAGCTCTCTGGCTTTGCACATGTTTTCCCCTGTTTTTGTTGTGCTTCGCTCCTCTGTTGCCAACTGGAGATCTTTCATTTACTCAAGGCCAAGCTCACATTTCATCTTCTCTGATGTTTCTCTAGGCTACTCCAAGGAGAGTCAGCCCTTCTGGTCCTTGTGCTCCACCACATGGCGTTCACACATTTCTTATGACTTTTCACGCTGGATACTAAAAACCTTCACATATCTTTCCCTTTCCTGCACACTGAGCTACAAGAAGGCATGAGTTGTGTTTGTTCATTTCAACAAGATTTACTAAGTACATGCTCTGTGTCTGTCACAGTGCTGAGAGCTGAAATACGTAGGTATAAGCAGTGCTGCCCTCAAGTTGTTCGCAGTGTGTGTGTGTGTGGGCGGGGGGGTTGCGGGACTAAGAAAAAATTATCATTTTAAAACAGTGTGATCATGTTTTTTATTGCCGTGTTTATGAATTAATATGGTAGTAGAGGGGATGTGTGCTGAGGATATCTACACCTGAGAAGGCTTCTAGAAAAAGGAAAGAGCTAAGGAGGACAAATAGGGATTGGTTGGCCAGCTATATAATGAGAAGAATGTTTTAGCAAAAATTAGAAGAGTTTGTTGAGTTTAGTGAAATGTAAAAGGTTAGTATAATAGAAGCCTAGAATACTCTTAGGGATATGAAAGGAGATGAGACTAGAACATAACTCTGAGTCAGATCAAAAAGGGACTTAGAGCCAATTGCCTCCCCAAAGCCAAAGTATTCCTAAATAAAACTAAAACATAGTAGATCTCTGTTACCAGAGGACTTACTATGGCATGGCTTTTTTATATATGTCAAGATTCTCTAAAAGATTACTATCATATACAATAAATGCCCACTATGATTAGCTTAATATAGTTATTCAAACAGACACATGCCAACATTCTCACCTGTGAATTTAAGAATTAGGGTATTGCATACTGATGACTCTTTGCTGTAAGATATCTGAGAGTTTTTCTTCTATCTGTCTCTGATGATGCCTTTCTCCTTATGTACCCTTTGTGCTGTTGTTCCCAGAATCCTTGTTGCAATATTTCATTTCCAATGAGACCTCTCATTCATTCATTCATTCATTCATAGACTAATTATTGTTTATTTCCGATGCATGCAAGAAGGTGGTTATGACCCTTGTTCTCAAAGTGAAGTAAATGTGGCCAAATGTAGGGGTCGATAAGGAAGAGATACTGCAGCAGAGGTCAATGGGTTTGGGTTCTAAGATTGAGCATGAGGCCTTAGAGGCCCTGCAGTATCAGTATTGCTGCAGGAGAGAGTACGATGGGAGAGGATTGCTGAACACCAGGCTGGAGAGGTAAGGGAGAGGGAGGCTACATTTTCATTTGTCATACGAGGAACACACTCTTGTCTGTGTCCACGTGTGTGGTGATTGTGGTGGGAGGCGGGGCAGGTGGTGGTGGAGGAGCATATAGAGGGATAAATGGTGATGCGAAAATAAATCAATAAATAAATAAATAAAATGAATAATAATAAAAAAGAAACACACTGATTGGAATTTACTCAGAGGAGACTATCTTTTATTAGCCAAAAGGGTATAAAGAAATAAAAGTTGGTACTTTAAAATACACTCAGTAGATCAAAGTAAATGGGAAATTACTCCAAGAACAGCCCTGCCATTTGGACATAATTCATCAAAACAGGCTACAAGCATTGACTTATAATTAATGTACCCAGGCACTAAAAATATGATGTCTTCACTAAGTCAATGTGTCCTTGAAATCATGTTTATGCAATAAACTATGCAATAGAGAGTGATTTTCTTGTTTGCAGTATTGGACTGGAATTGTATCCCTCTCTTGATTTTGCCCCTAACAAGCTTAGACACAGGAAAACCACGGAATTTATCTATAACCCCATCTTTTAAAAGATTACATTTCTGGTAAATTATTTTTGAAATATGGAACTATGTGAATTCTTTCATTTCATTTTTATCCAATAATTAGTCTCACTTCTCCAGTACATTGGCCATAGGTTAGCTGCATGCTGATATGTACTTGTGAATTTTTTGGTGTTTCCTAAATTTGCTTCTTTGTATATTCCTAAAAGATTTTGTTTCTACTCTTGTTATTACTGATTTCTTTTAGAATCTCAGTTCATGGGTCCAACTCTTAAATTTGTATGAAGAGGATGCATTGTTCTGTATTTCTCTAACAATATTCTATAACATACAAATCAAGCTATTACTATAAAAGTATACTAGTATACTCATGGTGAAATCTAAGTTTCTTTTAAGGAATTTTTCTATTCTTTTCAAATACTGAGAATGTGCATTTTATATGAATTTAAGGCAATCACATGTAAATAATTTGGAAATCCTGTTATTCTTAGTAGAGATCCATTAAATATTATTTGGTTGTCTACTTACTCTGCCTTTTAAATATAGAAAGCAAACCCACAAAAACTAGTGGATCAACTGCACTTATTTATGTATTTCTACATCTGTATACTTTTGTACTAACATATTAAAATATAAAATAAGCACCAAAGCAGAAATTGGAACGATATAAAGTTAAATCACTTATTGTTCAGGAATGACTGTTATATTTATTAATAAAATATACTTATTTTTGATACCATTTAAGATTGCTGTTCATGATAATGTTTTAGCAATTAATATGTTTAAATGTGCTTTATTATAATATAGCAATCAAAGGTCTGACTCTAATTCATATTTTAATGTTTGTTTTGATGACTGTTGTAGATGAAAAAGGTATATAAATTCAAATTGAGAAGTGCATTATTGGCTATTGGTTACTGAACCATCACACTAATTTTAAAAATACAGCCACCAATTTTAGATATTTGTCTTCATGTTCTGAATGTTTAGTTTTCAAGCAACTCATTATTTGCAATGGCCTTATGCTATCATTAACGAGTATTTCAAGGTACTTAAAATAAAGGTCATCATTAAAGCAGTGAGTCTAAACCCATATTTTAAATAGCTTTAGTATTCTTATAAATTTGCTTTTGCAGATTTTATTTTAGAGCTGATTTAGCTCATCATGTTTAATGTGGCTGATGAAGAGCTCATAGAACAGATATCCCGTTTCTTGTTGTCCACTTGTGCTTATGCAATTATTAGTGTGTTTTTCAACCCATGGTGTCGTTTAGTAATAATCTCTTGAAGCCATTTGTCTATTTTCATTAGAGGGGGTTTAATCAGAACTAGATGTGATCACTTGCAAATTTAATTATGTATAAATCACAGTCCACTGGGAGCAAATGGATGAGGCATCACTGAGAGGGCCCTGTTGGAGGCTCCTTTTCTTCCCATAAGATGTGTTACATGCATGACCTTCATCGACTTGTGGACATGGTGAGAGTGCCGGTATCATTCCAGCTATTGTTGACCAGCAAAGCTTTCTTTACCCTCTATGTTTAGATAAGAATTCTATGTAGAAATAAAGATTGTAGCATTTTCTTCCTATATCTAAATGGATGTGCACACCCTACTTTGTAAACCGTTGCTGGTAATCACGCTTCAGCTCACAGGTTTTCTTTTCATGTAGGTACAATACAGTTGGTTACAGTTATTTTTACTAAGTTATAACCAACCCGCCTCCCTTGTATTAGATCACTGAGTCTTTCATTGGAGTCACATGAGGAAGTGAAGTTTTAGATGCTCTCAAACTCTTTATTCATTCACAAAAATATTTTATTTTTCTCTCACAAAGGGCTAGGGTGATAGGTTGCAATGATTGGCAATGATGGTCCCTATTCCCTTCTTTGTATATCTGCTCTAATTCTGCTTCCTTTCACCCTATGCCCTTCCACTAAGCATAGGGTGACCTATTATAACACTTGTCACTCACCTCAACCACGTGACTTGTTTTGGCCTATGGCTTGTTAAAAGACATTAAACACAAGCAATGAGTTGAAATGAGCTTGGTTGGTTATTTTGTACTGTGCCATTGTCATGAGAAAGATAAGCTCTAGGTAGCCCAGGGTTCCCCGAAGGAGGACAGGACACCTGGAGCAGAGCTGAGTTGCCCCAGTGTCCCTACAAGGATGTGAGTCCATATCAGCCAGTGGCCAGCTCATCCTCAGATGCAGGAGTAAGAACATCTGAGATCATCTGAGCCAGGTGAGGTCCACTGATCCCTAGTCTCATACTTCTGAGCTAATAATAACTGATTGCTATTTTAAGCTCCTGCATTTTAGGTGGTTTTTTGCTTGGAAGTAGCTAAAGAATGATATTAGGTAATCTCTAGATATTACAAGTGAAACATTGATTTCCCGTAATGGCATTTACAAATTCAGGATTGGGTGAAAGTACTTTTTCCCCATTATACCCTTTGTCCACTCCTCAACCCATTGTATTCTAGCTTTTGAACTCTTTCTACAAAGCTTTCGAGATATGTCAGCACTATTTGACACTATTGATCTCTATATGCTTCTTAATTTTTTTCTCTCTCCCTCTTTTCCGTGTGTGTGTGTGTGTGTGTGTGTGTGTGTGTGTGTGTTTATGGTTCCTCCTCCTCAATTTTCTAGAGTTTGTTTCTGGTTTATTTTCATTAGTTAATCATGAAACATGTATATAAATTATTCCTTGTATCTTCACTATTTTAATTGTCCCTGATAAAAATTATATAATGTGAACATATGTTCAATATATTAGTAATCACATTAAGTGTAAATAGACTGAATTACCATTAAAGGATGGAGATGGTCAGATTCAACAAGAAATCTCAAGATACTAAAAAAACTCTGGAATGATTTGGTATCTTCAGAGCATAGTCCCTTATTACAAATGCAATACAATTAAACACCATTGAAAAAAATATAAGTAAGTAAAGCAATACATTTGAAAATATAAAAACACACTTTATGTAGAATGTCCCTACATAAAGAAAATCAAAAATCAAAATCATAATAAAATTGATTGAACTATAATTAAAATATTATTAATTATAATTATGATATAGTGATAGTAATCATGACTTTGGAACCAATGCAGAGATAAACAAATGATGGGGGGAGAAACAGATTCATACCTATATTGCCACTAGATACATGAGATCTGTGGGGAAAGATGGATGGCTTAATAGAAAATTGTTTTTCCCATTAGAAAAAAAAGGTTGGATTTTCATTTCATATGATGCAGAATAGTTCCAGGACCTAAATATTAAAAGCAGAACTTTTACATTTTTATAAGAAACATACAGGGATTTAAGGACTTGGCAAAAGTAGGTTTATAGTTATGAATACTTACAACACAGTTTATTCTTGTATTATTATTCTATTATTTATTTGTGTTATTATTATTCTTGTTATTATTTTGTATTCTTACTTATGATTCATCTTTTAGGTAATGATGGCAGGCAATTTAACCAACTTTTACCCACTGCTGTAATTATGATATATTGTATAGCTTATGATCTTGATTAGTATTCTTATTGAGTCTGTGTTTTAAAAAAAATACTCCTATATAGAAAATATAAAGAATTTCTGTAACTCAATAAGAAAAAGGCAACCTTAAAAAAACTGAATAAATGAACAGAAAATCCATAAGAGAAAACTAGAGTTATTTAATAAACATAAAAATTTGTTAAATTTCACTAGTTAACAGGGAAATCCAAATGGTAGCACTATGAAACATTTCACACCAAGCATCATGGCTAAAATGAAGTATTCTCTTTACCCCAAGTTGTAAAGAATCAAGAAAGTTTATACATTGCTAGTGGGTATATCCATGTATACACTTCTTAGGATTTAAATTTGACTATATCTTGTTATTTTGAAGATGCACATGCAATACATCCCAGTAACCCAACTTATAATTTACTCTAGAGCAGTAGTGGGCATACTCCGGCCCATGGGCCAAATCCTGTCAGCTGCCTATTCTTGCGAACAAAGATGTGTGGGAACATACCACTCTCACCCATTTACGTGTTCCCTGTGGGGACTTTCACACAAGAGCAGAATGGAATAGTTGTGAAACTGACCATATGGCTGCAAAGCCTAAAACGTTTACTCTCTGTGCCATTATTGAAAAAGTTTGCTGACCTCTGCCCTAGACTAACTGCTACACTTTTGTACTAAAATCATGGTGTAACAATTTTTATAGCAGTATTGCTTATAATAGTGACAAGCTGGAAATCGAAAAATATTTAAGAGCAAGGAGTAAAATGAATATTGTGCAATATTCTTACAATAGAATATTGTGAAATGTCCTATGTAGCAGTGAAAATGAAAGTATGATGAGATGTATTGGCATGAATAAATCTCAACTAGGCAACTGAAAAAAGCGAGTGTCAGAAAAATATACACAGTAAGGTCCCATTTCTGTAAACGTTAACAATGTGACACACGATACATAGATGTGCATGGTAAATGGGTAAGTACATGTATGGGTGCGATACACCCCAAATTCGAGAAAATGATTTTCTCAGAGACTAAGGCAGTGTGATTGAGATGAAATAAACAGGAGAGGGGAGGCTTCAATAACATCTGGGATGACATTTCTGCTGCTGATGGTTAAAAGGTATTTGTAATATTCTTTATACTCTCTTGTACGTCGGAAGACAAAGTCAAAAAATATACAAATGAAAGCCATGGCCCCTTTCTTGACAATTTGCATTCCAGTTGGGAGGCAGAGGAACGAATGTATAATCTTGCCATAATGGAATGCTTTATCAGTAATAAAGATAGCTAGCGACCTGACCATGTATTTCCAGGCATTCAGGGGACTGGGAGTGTGGTTGTGAGTAAAGATCTTGGTTTGGGAGGATAAGGAATTTGCTCTATTTGAGGAGTGGTAAAGTGTGAGGATCATTAGAATTATCTAGAGAACAGCATGAATGTGCCTGGTGAAAGTGGGAGAAAAAGGCTCAGAGCACACTGGATATGTTGGCATGGTTCAACTTCATTCACTGTGAATGCTCAGAAACAAATGGTGTTGCCCGGTTGGCGAGTCTCACTGGTTGAGCATCGATCTGTGAACCAGGAGGTCAAGGTTTTATTCCCAGTCAGGGCACACGCCTGGGGATGACCGGGTTATGGGCTGGATCCCCAGAGGCAGCCTATCAATGATTATCTTTCAGCATTGATGTTTTTATCTCTCCCTTTCCTTTCCTCTCTGAAATCAATAAAAATATAACAACAAAACAGGAAAACAAATGATGTTCTTGATTTTTTTTTAAAAAAAGATCGCCTAAAATTTACTGTTTGGAAAACTTATGTGTTTCTTATGTGGTATGTCTGTAGGAGATGATTGCTATAGCAGTGAGTTCTAAAACCAATAAAACATACCATCATTTTAAAGAAATGGAAAAATGGAATTGGAAATTTTATAAGAAGATGTTAAATACATTATTTACCTGGAAAAGTAAATGTCATAGGGATTCGCATTCAGTTTAATTTTAGGGAACCACAGTTGGAAAGAAACACCTGTGTAAAAACTTATCATACCCAAGGACTCATTTCTTAATCTAGTTTTTTGTTGTTGTTAATTGAATTTCATCTAACAGAATTAAACCTTTAAAACAATGACTAAACCATGGAGAGTAAGGGTGGTTCGATTATGAATTTTCCTCCTAAAAATTAGGAGCACAGCCCAGAGCCACTTTCATGACCTATTCATGGCTCATAGTTATTATCTCCATCCAGTCCATTGTTGAGGGATTGCTGAGAATCATTTCCTTTCATTTGCTTGATTAAGATGTGCACAATGATTTGATATTTTCATAAGTGTTGGACCTTTTTAATCTGCCCTTTTTAAACTATGTTTTTATTGAGCCTCCTATACACACCCCAATGGTGACCGGGAATCATACTTATGACCTTTCATTGCACAGGACAACCAGCGACCAACTGAGCCACACTGGCCATGTCTAATCTGCATTTTTTTACACACACAGTCATACTTGAGTGAAATTGCTGAAGCATTTATTTTCTTCCATTTGATAACTGTGACATTGTGGCCAAAGGACAGTTATTGAATTTCCAATCTCAAATGTGTAATTGAAAATTTTAATTATTTATCATGTGAGTTTTTGCAAAAACATATATTACGTTGGTAATGATGACAGAAATGTGAACATCCAATAGATTGTCAGTATTAATCACAATTGTGAATTGTGTATCTCATCTAAAATGTGTACATTATATTATGCTGAGAAAGACAGGATAGAAAGTGAAAGGCAAGAAGGGAAGGAGGAAGAGGGAGAGAGGCAATGAGGGCGAGAGAGAGAGACAGAGAGAGAGACAGAGAGACAGAGAGAGACAGAGATTCAGCTAAAAAAAAATGCTGGAGAATGATAATAAAGGAATGGATCACAAACTGATCTGTATGAATAATTAATATTACATTTCAACCTGAAGGAGTTTAATTGTAAATTATTTGTATTTACATACAAATACAGTAACTTATCAAATTCAATAACTAATAACTTTCAAAGTCTTTTTATTACAACTGATTTCATAAAATAAACTGTCAAAATCGTTATCCCCTAATGCATTCTTGCTAACAATATGATATCTCACCATTTATTTTAGTATTTTATAAAATAAGATATTCTACCGTTTCTTTGGCAACAGAGATGATGACTCACACAGATCTGACAGTGCGTTTAATACTTGTTTCTTTTTTTTTTTTTTTTTGCTATGGAGAAGGCTCCCTGCTATTTCTTCCTTAAGACAAATGACAAAGCAATCCACCCAGACCCTGCCCCAAGGATGCCCCCTCTCCAAGTAGTTCTAAATTACAGGGTGAAGTAAAGCAGTGTGAACTGAGACCTTGTTCAACTGAAAAGACCAGATAAAGTATATTTATTTATTATCTCCATAATAAAATGTAGTTAATTGTGTAAGTACAAATACTTTATCCCAGAAAGGAATGATCTTTCTGATTCAAAATTTACTTCTATCAATGTATCTTTCTCTCTTTTGAAACTATATTATTGGTTGGAGTTTTGTAGTCCTTGTATCTACATTTATTGTTTCCCTAAGAATGTTATTTTATATTTCAGGAGTATACAATAGATGTGTTCTTCCGACAAAAGTGGAAAGATGAAAGGTTAAAATTTAAAGGTCCTATGAATATCCTTCGACTTAACAATTTAATGGCTAGCAAAATCTGGACTCCAGACACCTTCTTTCACAACGGGAAAAAATCGGTAGCTCATAACATGACAATGCCCAATAAACTTCTTAGAATCCAGGACGATGGGACACTACTGTACACAATGAGGTATGTTTGTAGGTTTACTGTGATGCCTTTAAATACTGAGTAATTCATGTATTAAAATACTGCTAACCTGGTTATCAAGGTCAACATTAGCACAACTCGAACATTGTCATAACAGATTATTGTAGTAGTTATAATATACTTTGTAATTGCATGCACATTAAAAAATAAACATGGAATGATAGTTATGAGTTCGATTCTCATTTTAGTGTGTAAAATTTTAAGAATTGCCTTTACTATTAAGGATTAATTTTTGGCTCTTTATCTTTCACACTTCATTTTAATTAAGTACAGTTTAAGAGCATGACTTCAATTTTTCTTTATACCAGGATGTAATTTTATTTTTAATATCTCATTATATAACCCATCAAAAAAGTTAAGTGATTTTTAAGCAAGCTTTTACTTCATTTAATATTCTGTTTCTCCTTATGAAGTTATTTTAAAGAAAATATATTTTTAAACTCAATTTTTATTTACCAAATCTTTGAAGTAAATCGGATACCTTAAACATATGTCTTAGATGGAACCATATGAAATTGCCATTTTGTAAATCAATAAGTGTCATGTAACATCAATTTCACTGATTCAACCTTTAAAAAATTAGCTAAAGAAATATACAGGTGTTGACACTATTATTCCATTTTAACTATTCCCATGAATTCATCTTTTAAAATGTTGGTATTATGTAAAAAAGAAAATCATCACAAATCTAATAAAATGATGTATATTCTAAAATTAAATGTTTAATAAAGTCTCTGAAGCATGGATGACTTTCATCAGCATTACCCATAGACAGATGTGTCTTACAGGCATTTGATGTATTTATTATTTCATATGAAATGTTAAGTGGTAGATTTCAATTGTGAAAAATTATTTGAGAATGGGCATTCATGCAGTCCTAATCTTTAAAGAAAAAGCTCTTTCGGGCTCATTACTAAATGACCATTACCTAAAATGAAAATGTTTTCTATTATCTCCGCCTTTTTCTCTAAAATCTTGAAAAACAGAGGCAATACTCCTGAGATTTTACACACTTTGATCATTCCTATGGATCAAACAATAATTGGAAATCTGGGGTTTAAACAAAATATAGAAAGAGAACACACATAGTTTTGGAAATATTGCCTGGGGTTATTCTTAAATACTAATCTATAATTAAATTGTTGATCACATTTGTTTTGCTCATTACAAGAGATTTTTCTGTATGTTTGATTTAGTTCATGTTTTATCTACTTTACCTTTGTGTGCCATGGAGTACTGAATAACTTTATTATAAATTTGCTGATTACTCTTTATTGTGATGAAGATACAGAAAAAAATTATATATAACATTCATAATTTAGCCAACAGTCTAGTCTCAACAAGCTATTTTTAGGAGATGCATCTATATGTGCATCTGT
Organism: Myotis lucifugus; assembly: GCF_000147115.1. Taxonomy (NCBI): domain Eukaryota; kingdom Metazoa; phylum Chordata; class Mammalia; order Chiroptera; family Vespertilionidae; genus Myotis; species Myotis lucifugus. Next base: position 821,683 of record NW_005871096.1, read on the forward strand.
ACCTATTTCTATATTTATATTCATGAGTCTAAATATGATACTGATTCAAAGTTTATGTAATCTTGAGGGAAGTTCCTGTGAACCAATATTGAATTCTTATATCAATTTTGTTATATGGTTGTTGATGAGATGATGGGGAAGAAAATGACATTGTTTTCATTATAGATATTTTTTTCATTTTTTCTCTAATATTTCAAATAGGAATGGTGAGGCTAATGGGAAAATAGCCCTTCAAAATGCATATATAACTTCTTTACTTTTTAACAAATCACAGACTAAAAAATGGTTAAGTATATTTGTAAGTAAATATTGTTACTTGAGCTCAGATTTTGTATTTGGCTAATGTCTTCTGCCGGATCATCTAAATGTGATAGAACAGAATCAGATTTCAATGTTAATTAACCAAAGATGCTATAATGAAAGTCCTACCTCATCATTAATTTTGTTGACAACAGTAAGGAGTGATTTATCCTGACTTGCCAACTTATTTAAACAAAGAGTGGGATTTTGACTTTTAGGCTTACAGTTCAAGCTGAATGTCCAATGCATTTGGAGGATTTTCCAATGGATGCTCATTCATGCCCTCTGAAATTTGGCAGCTGTAAGTATGGGATTGGAGTTACATTTTTTGGGTAAAAAATAGCAAAGATAGTCAGCAACACTGCTTAATGTTATAGTTTCTTCTCATATTATGCAATGCTTAATACTTGCCAGGTAGGATGCCGAATTAAAAGGCATGCTGATTTCCATCACAGAATTGGCTAACCCTATTGTACTCCCAAATATCATTATATTTGAATCATGGTGTTTCATTATCATTTACATTATTGCTAATAAAAAATTATATGTTTGCCTAAGTATGTAAGCTAGGTTAGGAGCTCCTTGAAGATCAGGACTATATCATTTACCTTATTTGCCAAATACTAGCACATTAAAAATGCAGCATCATTATAAAATGCTCCTGCACAGTAAAAGAAACCATCAACAACATGAAAAGGGAGCCTACTGCATGGGAGAACATATTTGCCAATGATACATCTGATAAGGGGTTCATTTCCAAAATGTATAAGGAACTCATACAACTTAACGAAAGGAAGACAAATAATCCAATAAAAAATGGGCAAAGGACCTAAATAGACACTTGTCCAAAATGGACATAAAGAAGGCCAAGAGACATATGAAAAAATGCTCAAAGTCCCTGAAAATGCAAACTGAATGTTTCATTTTTGTCAACTAAGAATGAATTCTAAGGGATAGATTCTATTGTTTATTAAAGTAGTTATCAGCCTGTTGCAAATGGCAGGCACAGATGTTGGATCTATGCAATTATCTTTCTGCTTTCTAACTAATGGAAAGTGTTTTTTTTTTTCTTATTTTCTTAAAATAAATTTGAAGGAGATGCTGTCACTGGATTGCTACATGCAGGCTCCTTCTGTGTACATAGAATATTTCAGAAATGGCTCTGTGCATTTGACCTTCTTTAGGTCACTGAGGTGATAGCTTGTATGTCAAGCAGAAGCATTTGCTCTCCCGGAATAATTGAAAAGAGGGAAGGTCAAGTCATCTCCTAGGCCCACGAGGCATTCAGGGCAGGTTCAGGATCAATTCATGGACACTACTAAAGAACCTCTCTCTGTGTGAACGTGTCCCATTGCATGACCTTTTCAGAAATTTTGCTCTTTCTGGCACCCCTTTCTTTGCCCATCCAGGTTAGCTTTTGACTTTTCCTCTTCGTGAATAGAAATGCAGTTCTCTAACATGATTAAAAATATTTCTGGCTGAGCAGTTGCCTTCTCCTCACAGACTGTACCAAGAAAAGGGAAGAATGATGGCATGTATGAATGACAAAGCCTCTAATTATTTTGATGACCATAGTTTTGTGGAATAAGTTCAATTTTGTTTTTTTCTGTCCATTCCTACAAAAAGTGTCAGCTCTCAATTTTCTTTGAGAATCTCTTCTTTGTTTAACTACAAAGCCTTCCTTTATTGTCATGGAAACCACCACTTCAATCCTGGCATTTTTCCCAAAATTATTTAAGATAGTCAATCATGTTACACAACGTAAATATGATGTTGAAAAAACTCAGCAGATGCGGTGGAGGAAAACTCATTTGCATTGCATAAGTGGCATTAAAGAGAACATTTTCAAAAGCCTTGATACCAAAGAAAGGGTTTAGTCACGATGCAGTAATGCTGGAAGAAGGAAAGGCATTTTCAGTGGACAAGTAAGAGCTAGTAAGACACCAAATATAACTGAGGTGATGTTACCATTCTGACTATGAAATAAATACACCTGAAATTATTTTAAGTGAAAATAACAAACTCTTAGCAGTGCTTCTACAGAGTAGTGGAATAGTGCATGCTTGAGAATATGGTTGTCTGTATCTAGAAGCGATATGGGCAAAACATAGAGTTTGTTGTTAGGCATTCTCTGTTTAATTGTTCTTAGGTAGTTTTCTTCATGTTTATTTTTGACACAGTAAATAGTCTTTTATTTATCCTTGCCAATGGTAGGCACTTGATGCATAAATGTTAAAGGAATGAACCCCAGAATGTGGACATAGACACACAGGCCAACCCGAACCGTAAGATGTTGGCACAACAAATATGGCAGAAGCAAGTCATGCCCTTTGCCTGTCTTGTTCCAAAGCCCCTTTGTTTTCCCCCCAAATGATGGGCTTTCTGGAACTTGAGCATTGTTCTGAAGTAAAAGAAGCATCTTTTCTATAAGCTTATACTTTTGAATTCAGTTTTTCTCCCTATTGCCTCATATTGTTATATATGCCCTCCCTGAATGGGCATCTCAGTGTATCTGTGCATTAGCCCAAAATAAATGGAAAGTTGTCTTTTTGCACAAAAATTAACTAAAGACTATCTTGGGATTTTGTTGGTTACCAACTACTAAGAATTAGTATGCATGTGATGTTAGATATACAGTAGCACTAAAAATGAGTTAACAGAATTAAATAAAATTATTTAAAGAAAATTTAGAGAAGGACTTTATAATGAAATTTGTAATATAAATTGTCTTTATCTCCTTTTATAGTTTCCTGAGAAACGTTGCTATGGCCTCCTGGTTTAGATGTGTGTTAGTGTACCAGGGAGTGCCTCTATTCCTCACTGCACAACTTTCTGCTCTGTCTTCTGTCTCCAGACCCCAAATTAAAAACAAAAACAAAAACACCCACATATTCCTATAGCAGTAATGAAATAATCTCTTTTGTATAGAAGACATGGGAAGGATCAGTCATTTTCTTTAACAGATTATTGTGTTCCTATCCAGATTTTTATATTTAATAATAAATAACAATCAAAACATTATGAGCATATTCATTAATCTGGCAAGAATGAATTGAAAACTTTTGTGTGTGTCAGGCATGGTACCAAGTGCTGAAAGTATAAATGTGAATCAGACAGAGTCCCTGCCCATCTATGTCTCACTAGGGTTTCATTTCCTCTTATTTATATTTAAGAGTAGCAACAGACTCAAAAGCGAAGTTGCAATTACTTTAAAAAAAGTTTATAATTTATTAAGACTCACAACTATTTGAGTATTGTAAGGCTTTCTGATATTAAGTGGTACAAGTGATGTGTCTTTGATTTATTAAATTATGTGCCATTTGAATTTTATTGAAAATAGGGCCATGATATATATATTCATGAGAGAACAAAACAAGCTACTTGATAATTTGCAAATGAATTGCTAGTTATCCACATTACTGATGTTACTTATCTAATCTTAGCAATCATCAATGGTGAAATATTTAAAATTTAAAAAAAATTTGAAGCTTAAAATAAGTAGAATTTATTCATATGTAAACTCTATAAATATATCTCTACTATTAAATATACTTATACATAAAATATATAGATATATAAAATCCTCTTTCAAAAATGATGTAATATGATTTATTGTGAATGTAGATGAATACATGTACAATGAAATCAGTGTTTAACAGATATTAACATTTAGTAACGACATTCAGAAAACTATTAAAAGACCACACAGAGATAGATTCAAACTTATATTCTTTTTACTGTTACTGAAGTTTAAATGCAAATGGATTTATGATCCCAAACTTTGGATCAAGGTGAGGACCACCACGTCCTGGATAGTTAGAGACAGAGATGTTGGCAGAGACAGCTGGTCCTTTCTCTCCCTTCATTGAGAATGTGAGCAGGGTGGTGAGTTTTGCTCAAGGTCTAGAAGCAATTGAAACAGCTGGTCCTTTCTCTCTGTTAATTGAGAACGTGACCATGGCACTGAGTTTTGCTCAAATACCAGAGGTGACTAATATTTCAAAACATTCTCATGAGCAAAAGTGCATAGAATTTCTTCACAAGGTCAGTAGAGGAGCAAGAGTTATCTGTTTATTCAATTGTGGAGAGACTGCCTGCATAGAGAGCTCAGCTGCTCCCCCACCAGGACATACAGGAGCAAAGGAAATGCCAGGGTCATAGGACAGCTAAGATAAGGCACGCTGCTTGCCCTCCGGTTCTAGAGTCATCTCACTTGTGCTAAATTCTTCCTTGGCCAAATAAAACAGGAAATTATACCTGGTCTGTATGTCTTTAATCTTTTCTTACCAATCCATAACTTACCTGGAAGGCAATGAAAGTAGAGTCCAGTGAGATCTGGGTGTATAAATTAATTTTAAAATGAAAATGTTGTCCTAACTGGTTTGGCTCAGTGGGTAGAGCATCAGCCTACGGACTGAAGAGTCCCAGGTTCGATTCCGGTCAAGGGCATGTACTTTGGTTTCGGGCACATCCCCAGTAGGGGTTGTGCAGGAGGCAGCTGATCAATGTTTCTCTCTCATCAATGTTTCTAACTCTCTATTCCTCTCCCTTCCTCTCTGTAAAAAAAAATCAATAAAATAAAATAAAATAATAAAATGAAAATGTTTTAAAAAGCATTTACAACTTGAGGAAATTATATCATTCTCATTTATTTTACATGTTTTGCAATAATCAGTCCTCATCTTTCTAATGAAATGCATTGTATCATGTATGATAGCTGTCATTTAATTTTTAATGAAATTAATTTATGTCTAGAAAGCAATATTATTTTGGATTATGATTGTCATTTCATGAGTGAGTGTTATTTCTAAACTAATTACCTGAGCCATGGCATTCATAATCTGTTTACCACAGTGACTTCTACCACCTTGAGACTATGGGAGATGTTTTTATTATCTCAAGGCCCACTGATTTTTGCAGACTCTAAAGATAAATGTGTTCTTTACCTCTCAAAGTGGTTGCAAAGAAAATAGTCTCATGATCTTGTTTGTCTCTCTTTATTTGCTTCACACCCTTCATATTGAAGCTGTAAATTTCAAAGGCACGTTTTACCCTAAAAAATATGATCTGTAAATATCAACAATGATTTATTTTAGTCAACAATTATTCTATGAAGTATACAACTTTTGATGTTGCACTTTACTGATGGTTCTTACTAAAATGATAAAAACAGATCTTTTTTCTGATCTCCTACAGATGCATATACAACCTCAGAGGTCACTTATATTTGGACTTACAATGCATCTGATTCAGTACAAGTTGCTCCTGATGGCTCCAGGTTAAATCAGTATGACCTGCTGGGCCAATCAATTGGGAAGGAGACAATTAAGTCCAGTACAGGTTAGTAAAATAAGTCTAAAGAAAAGTTAGTTAAGAAAATTAATGGGTTAAAGTCATTGGAAATGACCCAGTTTGTTTAAAACCTTTTGTTCTTGAGGTCCAAGAGCTAGCATTATAGATTGTGCATGAGGTTGTTTTTTTGTTGTTGTTTTTTTTTTTAGAAATTCAGAATCTCAGGCTTGACCCCTTATAAATTTAGGATCTGTATTTTAACAAGATTCCAAGGAGATTCCTTAGGTGTGCATTGAAGTTTGAGAAACACTAGTATAAAATATACTTCATATTAAAGAAGTGTGTATCTTCTCAGTCAAGTCAATTTTACCTTCAAATAGCATTACCACTCCCTTAGTGTTCCAATTCCTTTCCCTTTATTTTAGATATTTCAACTCTTGATGACAGATCACAACTGTTGGCCTATGTGAGAAAGCTGATGTGCTTTCTAAAGGCCACTCTCCTCTAGGGAAAGGCAGCTGTGTGGATTAATGAGCTTACATCCAGCAGATGTCAAGACAGGGAGCAGGAAGGAAGGCAGTGAGGATGGGATAGAACTGACTGTAGAGAATGAGAGCAGAGATACAACATTGAGAAAATCAGAATTGGTGACAGGGTCAGCAGTGGGAAATCTGGGCCAGAAGATCAGCCTTGGAGATGTGGCTAGCGATCAATCTTTTAAAAAAACAGAGAGACCTGAACTTGAGGTTGGTACCAGTGGGGATGAGGGGCCTGAGAGCATTTGTTAATCCTGTACTCCTTTGGTCAATAAGTATGACCTAGAGAGAAAATCAAATGCTATACCATAGACATGCCGAGCAAGTTTCTTGGTACTATTAAAATCTTCTTTTAAATACTCTTGCTGAGCTAAGGAGGCATTTAAAAATTATAAACTTCTCATGTCATATATGTGATAAAGGCTTTTTTTTCAAATCAGAGACTGTTCTTTCTCTAATCTGTTCCATTTCCATTTCCAAAATGTGCGAACTATTGCCTATTCCAGTTCCTTAAACTTCTTACCTTATTTTTCTAGGTGAATATACCGTAATGACAGCTCATTTCCACTTGAAAAGAAAAATTGGGTATTTTGTGATTCAGACATATCTGCCTTGCATCATGACTGTCATTCTCTCCCAAGTGTCATTCTGGCTTAACAGAGAATCTGTGCCTGCAAGGACAGTATTTGGTGAGTGAATAACTACACGCTTCACTGTACAGCACATTATGTTTCATTGCGTACTTTCAAAAGCATTCTCTCTCTTGGTACTCACACCAATAGTTTGTAGTGTGTGGGGAAGCGGGTATTTGCTTCATGTTACAGATGAGGAAACTGAGGCTCAGAAGGTAAATTACAGAGTCCTTGGTACTCATCTATAATAATAAAACCATAATATGCTAATTAGACCAAACATCTTTCCGTATGTCCTTCCAGACGACCTACTGGACAAAGCCAGGGCTGGGAGGGAAGCCCGGGTCCTGGGTGCCAGGGGGACGCTGGTGCTGGCAACCGGAGGAAGGAAGGCCTACTCTTGCACGAATTTTGTGCATTGGGCCTCTAGTAAGGAATATGAACAGTACTCAAATCTTCGGGAAGTACATTCAGTCTACTTTCTGTTGAATCATTTTGCTTCTCAACATTTGTCTCTATGTTAGTATAAAGAGAATATTGTTAGAAGTTTTAACTTAGAGAAGAACAGTACCACATTTATAGACTTTCTATGTTTATTTTTTTGTTTGATGATCTTAGGACTTTAAGTTAGAGAGTGAAAGAGAGAAAGAGACTCATCTCATATACTACATTAGTGTGTTTACTTGCGTATTTAATATTCTTTAAACATTTTTTATGTATGTTTATATTTAGTCCACACCATATTTCCAAAAAGATGTGAGATACCTTAAAATGTATAAACAAGAGATTGTAAATACAGTTTTACATGATGCAAAGAAAACTAAAGGCCAAAAAGTAAAATAAAAGCAGAGATAGGTTATGTTGCCTGAAAGACTAGGCATAATTAACCAATATTACAGATGAGCAAACTGTGTTGAGGAGAGCTTAAATGACCTTCCCAAGTAAGGTTAGGCTGGGACCCAGATCTAAATTTCCTAACTTTTAGCCTAGCACTCCCTTCTGATGCACTAGATGCCAGGGCAGGAGAGATGCAGAGAAAGAAGGATGGTTCATTGTAAGCTTTTTTGTCTTGAGGTTCAATTTCTTCTGCTGCTTGCTGGCTCCCCAGCGCCCCTGCCAGAGCTGATGCCGTCATCCACTGCCCCACCTCATCCCCACTGAGTCTCATTAAGACTCGCTTCTTAAATAGCATAGTCATTCTATGCTTTCATCACGAAAATCACCCAATTGGGTTTTTAGGTCCCTCAGGGACTAATTCTCGGCCAACTAAGGACCAGCTGAGGCAAATCATGGACCGAAGAACATAATTTTAGGGAATGATGTTCTGGCCTCAATAAAATAAAGATCCTTCTAATAACAGGCCTTTCTCTACCCAGAGTGGGCTGGGTGTGTGAGGGGAGGCATGGGTGGGTAGCAGGCTGCCATCTCTGCAGCAATTCCCATACGGGTTTTTGTTTTTTTTAAATACATTTTTATTGATTTCAGAGAGGAAGGGAGAGGGAGATAGAAACATCAATGATGAGAGAAAATCATTGATTGGCTGCCTCCTGCAAACCCCACACTGGGCATCAAGCCGCTACCTGACCAGGAATAGAACTATAATCTCCTGGTTCATAGGTAGACGTTCAACCACTGTGCCAACACCCCCTTCTCCCCCTCCCGTCCTGGGTCCCATACAGGTTTGGTGCCCACTTGTCAGGGACAGGCTGGCCAGGGGTCTCCTTGGCCTCTACTGGTTGGATCAGATGTCTATGATCTGCTTCCAACACCTCCAGATTTTAGGGAGACTTTTGTATTGGTGTTTTCTCACAGACTTTACTATGCATAAATATAACATAAGTAAATGCAAATTAGCTTAAAAACCAATTAGGTACATTTACACAATGGACCACAACTCGGAGGTACAAAAGAAAGAAATCCCACCACCTACAACAGCATGGATGGGTCTGGAGAGCACCACGCCAAGAGCAATAAGCCAGCAAGAGAGAGACAAGACCCCCAGGACCTCACTCATGCATGAGAGCTAATGAACAAAACAAACAATAAACTCATTAAGGCTCTTTCCATTCCAGACCATAAAGTATTTCCGCCCTTATTATTAGACTTATTGTGGAAATGGCCATGCACTAGTAGATGCCTGTGGCAGTCAGGCCCCTGTGGCTGCCTCTCCAATAATTCCCAGCTGAGTCATTGCTTCTGGCGATAGTAGCTCCCCTAGAGACAGTGCTGGGCAGGGTTGCTGCTAGTCATGATAGAGGCTACCTCTCCCCACAGAAGCTGCCTGTCAAATAGTGTCTTCCTCTTGTGGTGCTGGCTGCCTGGTATGATAGTGGCTGCCTCTCTCCTTGGTGCCTCTGATGATAGCTCATTGGTAGAGCCTTTGGCTGCAGATCAAGAGAGCTCCGGTTCAAATGTCATTTTCTTCATTTAAACCAAGCAGGAAAATTTGGTGACTGCTCTTCGGATATATGAGCTAGGCTGAGCACATTTTGTGATAGGATAAATTACTTTTCTGTATTTGGATCACTCAGTCATTTACAAAAGTTTCACTGAGGATCTGCTGTGCCAGATACTGCACCAGGCCCTAGAGTGGAGGGCAACTAAATAAGCTGAAAAGATGATGGCATGGCAAGGTGAAGGCACTATAAAAGAGGCATGTGCAAATTGTTACAGAAAACAGCAGCTTAGATCTAGGAGAATTGATTCAGTAGCTGAGATAACATTTGAGCTAAATCTTGAAGGAAGAGTAGAAGATCCCCAGACAGATGAGCTGGGGCAAGAATCCTAAGCCAGAAATGATAGATTGTGTAATGACATGACATCAAGGAGTGAAAGAACATAGTGTGTTTGGTGACCGTGAGTTGTTTCAGTGTCCATGGAGATACATACAGATAGAAGTGTATAAGAAAGTGTGTAAGTCATGTCAATACAAGTTATCTTTATCTTGTAAGCTATAGGAAACCACCATAGATAGTGTTTTGGGAAGATAGACATGTGTAAAACTCTTAGAACAATCTTGGTATTTAATATATTCTATAAACCTGTTAGCTATTCTTATTATAAATGCAAAAAATCAGTTTGATTCTCAATAATGAATAATTCAAAAGGAAATTAAGAAAATAACCCCATTTACAATAGCATCCAAAATAATAAAATACCTAGGAATAAATTTAACCAAGTAGCTGAAAGACCTGTTCGCTTAAAACTATAAAACTTTGCTCAAATATATTAAAGAAGACCTAGTTAAAGGTAAGATATCCCATGGTCATGGATTTGTAGACAATACTGTTAAGATGAGAATAGTCCTCAAAGAGATATATAAATTCAATTCAATAACTATCAAAAGTCAAAAATGACCTTTTTTACATAAAGGGCAAAAGCTGATCCTCAAATTTATATCCAACTGCAAGGGGGCTCTAAATAACCAAAATAATATGTTTTTTAATTTTTTAAATTTTAATTTTTTATTGTTGACACTATTTCAGATGCCTCTATTCCTCCTCCTCCCCTGACAATATTAATAAATTAAAACAAAGTTGGTGGACTTTCCAGTTTCAAAACTTAGTATGAATCTACCTTAATCAACAGTGTCATAGTGGCAAAGTCATGGGCATATAGATCAATGGGATAAAACCAAGAGTCCAGTAACAAACTCAAATATATATGGCAAATTGATTTTCAACAAGGGTGCTATGAACATTCTATGGAGATGTAGAGGTCTCTTAATCAAATATTGCTGGGACAGTTGGAAGACCATCATATGCAAAAGAATGAAGTTGGAACCCTACCCCACTCCAGATTCAACAATACACTCCAATGGATACAAAACCTTCATGTGACATCTAAAACTATAAAACTATTAGAAGAAAACATAGGATAAATCTTTATGACCTTGAATCCAACGATGGTTTCTTAGATTTGACACAAGAAGCACGAGTAACAAAGAAACAATAGAAACATTTACTTAAATTAAAAATTTTGTACCTCAAAGAACATTATCAACAATGTGAAGAGAGAACTTACATATGGTTGAAAATGTTTTTCAAATCATGTACCTGACAAGGATTTTATATCCTGAATAAATAAAGAACTCTTACAACAACAACAACAAAAAGACCAAAAACTAGATTTCAAAAATAGACAAAGAATTTGAATGGACTTTTTACAAAAGAAAGTATATGAATGGCAAACCAGCACAATAATTAAAAACAGAGAAGAAAAGAATAGGACAGACTTGATATTCCAGAAAGACCCAAATTTATATGTAAATGCATGACAAGTCAGACAAAATGAAATAATAAGGTACTTGTTTGGTCAATGTGAGGAAAATAAAATAAAATTCCATTGAGGTAAATAGAGATTTTGTAGCATGAAGCACATAGATGAATATGCTAAAAGGAGAAAGTAGAGGACTCTATCTGTCTGTAGAGGAGAGGTAAATAGAAGAATAAGTATTTAACTTTGAATCAGCAGAATGTGTTAGCATCAAGGCTGCTAGGTTTATCTATGACAAATGTGCAAATTTTTATATAAATTATTTATAATATAGGTTTAAGGGTCAAAAAGTCACATTTTCATGCAAATTTAGGCTGTTAGATGGTAAAATTATCCTTAGTATTTTCTCTGCAAGTTATTCTGTGTAAGCTTGTAATAAACATAATTCCATGTGACGTGTGTGTGTGTGTGTGTGTGTGTGTATGTGTGTGTGTTCAAATAAAAGATAAACACAAATTTTATTTTCTGTTTAGAATGGGTCTTGAAAGAAAGATGCTTGCCTGAGCTCCCTTTTTCTACAACCATATTCCATTCTTTATTGTTTTCTTTCTCCTTTTGAGTTTGAACATCATCATCTGACTGATAGATAGCTGTTACCTAAGCAACATTTCTATTTTCTCCAAGATTCTCTCTCTAATTTCCCAGTCATGTTTACAAGCTCATGAGAGATCACTGAATCACCTGCCCTCCTCCTGCCTCCAAGGCTTTCTGTGATGAGTAACCCACCCCAGGAAAAAAACTATTACCGTTAAGAAATTAATATGCTCTGGGAGACAGATGTCAAATTTCTCAACCTTTGAGGTCTGGCTTCATGCTGTGAATAGAATAAGAAAACAGAGCAAACAAGACAGTAAGCCGAGGAGCTGAAATTAGAATGTGTGCCCCTTGATATTAGAGATTTTCCTCCATTGTGTTGGGTTTTATCTTTTCCTTTTTTGTATATTGCATTCATTTTATGGTTGTAGATCCAGCTTGATATATTTCAAAAGTATTTCTTCAAAAGGGCTGTCCATGTATCTTGCGATGATGAAAGCCTACTTTGACTTTTGAGTGTTCATGCTCAATTCGTTCAGCATTAACGAATACTTATTGAATGGCTATTTTTATCAGCACTGTTCTAGCTGCTTGGGATACATCCTCAAGCAAAAACCAAAAGCCACTTCCTTCATTATAACGTAGCTCAGTGGTTCTCAACCTTCTGGCCCTTTAAATACAGTTCCTCATGTTGTGACCCAACCATAAAATTATTTCCGTTGCTACTTCATACCTGTAATTTTGCTACTGTTATGAATCGTAATGTAAATATCTGATATGCAGGATGGTCTTAGGCGACCCCTGTGAAAGGGTGGTTCGACCCCCAAAGGGGTCACGCCCCACAGGTTGAGAACCGCTGATCGTAGCTGCTCTCTGTTGCCAGTCACATAAGAAAGCACTTGGGAAACTTTTAACTTAATATTTCAGGTTTTGTGCTTTCAAGGCTCCTGTCAATGAGCAGAATGTTGACAATGAACAAACCTCCCTTCATATTTGCATAAACATATCGATTCTTTTGTGAAATTGCGGCTGCTGTGTCTTTCAGTTGTGTAACATCCTTCAGAACTTTATATAAATAAGTAATAATCATAAAGAACTTACCAATGATATGTTAAGCCAAACACTTTTCAAATTTACAGAAAAGTTAACACGTGAATAAGAGACTGTCAGCTTACATTTGAACATATGAATATAGTATGTGAATAAATTTATATATGATAAATATTTCGTGTTATTTTTGTATTACTATTATGGGACAGAGATGGAACAGAGATGTTTTTCTATTAAAAACTAAAATAAAATAACCAACATCTCTTAGGGTGTAGCTTTGGTAGGCGAGTACAGGGAGGTCAAATGCTTTATATTGCCTACTAAGTTCCTGGCTGTGAAAGGGCCTAGACACTTGTCTTATATAAATTTTGAAATAATCAAAACTCCAAAAGGAATATTTTTGGATTATTTATTTTTCTTGTTAGTTCCATGGTTAAATATGACTGTTTATGCCATGGATTCCAAAATATAGTGGCTTGAATATATAAGGGTGTTTTTTGTTTTTTTTTCATGTAAAAGAGGTCCACAAGTAGATAGTCCAAGGCAGGTATGGCAACACCCTGGGCGTAGGACACTCAGTCTCTTTCTTTCTTCTTTGATAGCCTTAGCATGGAGTTTTGTTTCATGGGCCAAAAAGACTGCTGGTTTCCAACGGTCACTTTCATACCCGCAAAACAGGAAGGGATAAGCAAAAGGGCAAAAGACCTCTTCCGGCTCTCTGTTCAATGCAAAAGAGCTTTCCCAGAAGCCCCTCCCCCCGATAATTTCTATTTATATACATCAGCTGAACTTGATTTCATAACCAGAAATTCTGAGAAATTGCCATCCTGTATAAATTCAGTGTTCTAATATTATGGATTGACTAAATAATGGATTGCAAGCTAGTGGTTTCTATTATGATAAGAAAATGACTTGTTCCTTACAAGGCCTTAAATGATTAAAAGCACATATATCAGAACCAGAGTATTTGGCTTTACTACTATCAAATTATGTGATTTCTGACAAGTTTCTTAACCTCTCTGCACCATAGTTTCACCCTTCACTAGAACTATGACTATAATATCTACTTTGTGAGGTGGTTTAAGAAATAAACACATACACGCATTCATATGCAAATGGAAAACTAAAAATATTCTGGCACATAGTTAATGCTGTGTATTTATTGGCTATTATTATTAGTGTTTATTACCTAATACTTAATTCTCTCTTTCATATCAAGTAATATGTAAAGGATGGTTAGATCTCTTTTAGTTTGAATAGCAGTAATCACTTTTCAGAAGCAATGAAGGCTATAAACTATAGGGAAAACATCACTGGGCAGAAATCTAGCTTCTTTGACATCGTATCATCTGTGTTTGGTTTGTTTGAGGGAATTTTAGAATCCTTGACATTTCTTTAAAAGTAAATTATATCATTGTGTGTTCAGTTTTAGTCAAGACTCCTTTAATTATCGTGAAATGAAACCCAAGTCAAACTGGCTTCTGCCTCTTTGTGAACTTCATTCTTAATTAATTATATAGATAGTCACAAGAAACACTGTCTTAGATGTGCATCCCATATCAAAGTTTCATAATTGAGGCTTATTGGTTGGTCAAGAGTCATTTCTCACCCCTGATACAATCCTCATGGCCAGGTAGACACTTTTTAGCAAGTCTTGGGTTACAGGCCCACTCTGAGTCAGTAGGTATTGTCACACGCATTCTGAAAGTGGAGGATGAGTAGTTCCTGAAGGAAAGGAGAATTGAAGACTTATTAAATGGGAGTAACTTCTCAGACATCCTCACCGTCTGATCTTGTATATCATTTATATTTCACTTAGCTCTGTGATAACTTTGACTTCTACTGCATTGTGAAAATTGAAGCAACTAGAAAGAACTTCTCTAGAATCCCACAACCTCATCTTCCCAAGCTTCTATACCCACAAATTCTGCTTGACTGTGTTTCTATGTAATGCTGACACATTCGCTAGTGCATTAGAACATATATCTTCTCTCCTGCTGAAAGACATTATTCCAGCAATCCTCCCCCTCTAATGTCATCAGTGTCTGTGATCCTTACTTAATCATCCCTAACAGAAATACAAATATGGCATTATTCACCAAATTCTCAAGTCAAATTCCCTGACTCTACTAATTCCTTGGCTTCCACTTCGTTTCTTCATTCTCTTTTTAAGCAGGTTTACTTGAAAGAGTTTACTGTATCAAAATTTCCCCCTCCTATGATCTTTTAAAACCATTCTAATCAGGCTTCTATCTCCCTGACTCCACCAAAACTGTTTCTGTTGAGATCCTCTGCATTGCTAAGTCTAATTGCCAATTCTCAGATCAATTTACTTGGCCTATCAGCAGCCTTTGATAAAGCACTCCCCTTCCACTAACTGAAAATTTCTTGGAAAGTATATTATTTGGTTCTCATGAAAGCCACACACTTTTGATTTTTCTCTCCCTTCTCATGCTTACTCAGTCTCCTTTGTAGGTTCCTACTCTTTCCCAGACTACTTAAATGTCAGAGGGCGCCAAGGCTCAATATGTGGCCATTCTCTTCTCTATACTCTCTACTTTATTGATTTCATCATTTATCATAGCTTACTACAATTTTCATGTGCTAATTACCAAATTTATAGTTTCTGTCCAGACCTCTTCCTTCAACTACCTACACATACATCTAACTGTCCTTCCTTACATCTCCACTTGGAATCCAATAGGCATTCAAATTCAATATGCACAAACCGAACTTTAAATATTCTTCTCAAAATCTAGTCCACTTATAACCTTGCTTGTACCCTAGACTGAGCCCTATCATCTCTTCATGATTACTGCATGTCTTAGTCTGCATGGGCTGCCATAACAAAACACCACAAACTCCATGGCTTAAATAACATACTTTTCCCCCCTCCCCTCACAGTTCTGGAGGCAAATAATCCATAGTCAAATTAACCAATCCATCAGGGTCCATTTCCGATGAGAGCTCTCTTCCTGGTTTGCAGATGCTTACCTTCTCATCATGTCCTCACACGGCCTTTCCTGGGTGTGTGTGCACCCTCAGTGGTGTGTATTATTACAAGGACACTAATCCTATTTAATCCTATTGAATCAGGGCCCCAATGTTAGGAACTGGATTAACTTTAATTATTTCCTTAGGGCCCCCATCTCCAAATACAACCACACTGGGTGTTAGGGCCTCAACGTGTGAATTTTGGAGGGACACAAACATTCAGTGCATAGCACTGCACTAGACTCTAAACGGTGTCTTGCTTCCATCCTTGTGCTAGTTTGTTTTCAACATGGTAGCCATAGTGATCCTTTCAAAATGTAAGTCAGCTAATATCACAGGCATACAGCATACGCCAAACCCATTGGCTCACCAATATACCCAGAGTCAAAGCAAAGTTTCTTCAGAAGTCAGTATGTTCTATGCCATATGAACTCCCTTCCTCTCCAAGCTCAACTTCTGCCACCTTTCCTATCCCTCACCCTTCCCCTGACATACACTCTGACCTCCTCCTTATTTCATGAATATGCTAGGCATTCACCTACCAGCTTTATCTGTTTCCTCTGGTTGGACTTCTCTTTCCCCAGAAATCTGTGTGGATCATTCCGTTACTCCCTTAGGGCTCTCAATTGTCATCCTTTCAAAGGGGCCTACCTGACTATCTAACTTAAAATGCAAACTGCTACCCAGTCCCACCTCTTCTGCTCCCCCTGGTCCTACTCTGTTTTTTTCTTCATTGTCTATATGATCTTCTAATATTTTATAGGAAAATATACTTTTGTTTAATTTGTCTTCCTCATTAGAATTTAAATTTCAAAAAGGCAATTATATTTACCTTTCTTTTAAAATGAGGGACAATGAATCTAAAGACCAATTATTAGATCAATTTACTTGACCTAATACTGAGACAATAAGTAATAGATCAATTTACTTGACCTAATACTGAGACAATAAGTAAAAAGAAAATGATTTTATATAGACAGATTGATAGATAGATAGATAGATAGATAGATAGATAGATTAGATAGATAATAGAAAGAAATGATAAACACATACATTTGTGAGTTCAACTAGATTTAGGTTAGCAAATCTAAAACTATACAGACTAAACATGTAGATAAGTTAATTTCCTCTCTTAATTGCGATATCAGAGTGCTATTTTCAAAAGAAAGTTTAATAGATATTAGACAAAAAATAAACAAAAATTATCCATTGCAATAGGTTAGCCAACTTTGAAGTTTAGAGGGAACATAATGCAGAGGGCTGAAGTGGTATTGACACCAGCTATAAATTCAGGGGGTTCCCAGAACTATCCTCAAGGTTGATAACATACTATAAGGACTCACAGAACACACGGAAATCTGTTACAGGCACAGTTATAGTTTATTTCAAAGAAAAGAAAGAGATTAAAATCAGCCAAGGGAAGCAGCACATAGAGTGCACTCCAGGCAAAGATCCAAATGCAGAGCTTCCATTGTCTTCTCCCCATGGAGGCAGGGTCAGCATTACTTTCCTGGCATTGCTGCATGACAACACATACAGAATATGCCCACCAGGAAAGCTCATCTACACCGTGCTGTCCAGAGTTTGTCTTGGGCTCAGTCGTTTTGGCACTGTTGACTGGTCTTATAGATGACCTCAGCCCCTCAGGGGGTCAAGCTGATATGTCATGATCTAAAAACTCCACACTAAATCCAGTTGCTGCTACCTAGCTGGCCCCAAACCCCCAGGCCAACACAATTGTAATATAATTAATGTGTATAAAGTGGTGAATTCATATACATTGGGAAAGGATTCCCACCATAGAGTTGATTAGCACACCCATCACCTCACATATTTACCTTGTTTTCTTTTTTTACATGAAAACACTTAAGTTCTATTCTCTTAGAAAATGTCAATTACACAGTATTATCAACTATAGACACCATGTTATATATAGATCCTCAGACATTATTCATCTTATAATTGAAAGTTTGTACCCTTTTACCAGCCTCTCCCTGTTTCTCCCATCCCCATTGTACTCTCTGTTTTTATAAGCTTGTCAATTATACCTCAACAAAGCTGAAATAATTGAGAGAGAATCAGAAAGTAACCTGGGCGCAGCTTTAGCCTGCCCCGGCTGAAGAGTTGGGACAGCCTTAGAAGGAGACACAAATGGTTTTAACTGGAAAGTAGAGAGAAGGTGGCAGCGGGAGCAGGATGCCTACGTGGTACCAGGATATGAAACCAATGAACAGAAAGCCAGTGCAGCGCAGACACAGCCTCTGCAAAACTCATCCAAAGGCCTGTCTTTCCGGAGACCTGGGCTGTGGAGTGCTAACAGGCAGCACACCTGGCATACCAGAATTGACTTTGGCACTCGGCAGCACATGCTGATTGGCAAGCTGCCAGCCCACCAGCTTGCCCCCCCTCCCCCCCCTCCTGCTGTCAGACTCTCATCCTAGTCAGCCCCTGGCAATTAGGAAAGTGACTGAAGCAAAATGTATAATAAGCCATGGCAAGGAAAATTAGTAAGGCTTGGGAGTTCTAGTCTAGAGGCAGGCTTAAAAGTTGTTTCAGGAAGATAGGTAGCCTGGTGGAGCTTGATTGATGAGAATGAATTATGAGTAACAGTATGGCTAGAGAATTAAAAATATATGCGATGGGTCTGTCCTTGAGTTTTCTGTTTTTAGATTTTTCTAGGACGTGCAAATATTACTTCAATACAGTAATGACCACTGAAGTCATGGGGACAGTTTAACCAATCTCATTTCCCACACTGACATCCACATAGTCATAGTGATGAGAAAAACCTATTCAAATAGGCTTTGTTTAAGCGCTTTCTATGCATCATATACTGTGTAGGCAACTCAGATTTACTCATTGTTAAATTCCAAGAAAAGAAATCTCCAGTTAGTACAGTAAGTACCTCCCCTTTTCAGACAAGAACATGAAAACCCAGAACTGTTGAGAGGCTATTCCATTATCACAGAGCAGGTCAGTAAAAAGAAAGAACTTGACCTTACAACTCTCCAACTCTAATTGTTTCACTTTTTATACTGCACCATTATGCCATCAAATGACTGTTTCCTTTTTTTTTCGAGACTGAAATCAGAAATATTCTGGGTAATTTCTGTTTGAGAGTCAGGCTGACCAAACATAGACCAGTACCAGAACTTGAGGTAAACGTTCAGATTTGAATTCTAGTTAACTATTCATTTCAGCAAGTACTGGTTAAAGTATTTCAGATTCCTTGCTCAATTCCTTGTCCAAAAGTTGGTACTATCATATTATGGTAGAACAACTAATCCATTAACTGGCTTTTCAAAGTTTAGTCCTGCCTGGGTGTCATATGTCACATTTTTAAGTGGAATTAACCTAGTTAATCCAGGTCTTTAAAAAAGCATAACTACTTATACTAGGATGACCTTAGTCATTAAAAACTTCAGTTTAATCTGAGATGAAGAACTTGATTACTAGCATTGCTGTATAATATACTTGGTCCTGTTACTCATCTGTGAAATCTTGATAACCTTATAGAATATATGAGGGAGATTTTATGTTTTAACAGGAAGGGTTTTTATTTTAAATATATTTTTTTGATTTATTAACCTTTGTATATAGTGAAAATAATGACTCTTCAACTATAATTACATTACTATTTATACCAGTCTGAGCCATTAAATATTTAGTTTCACTATAACCAAATTTTTAGTGCATACATATTCTTAGTTTCTAACTTTCAAAAAAGAATAAAAGCTATTATTTATTTTCAAATATGTACTAGTCTTTCAAGAAAATGTTCTCTATTCGGGTGACTTTTTGTGAATAAAAATATTTAATAATGCCTTATTCATCATAAATAACATAATATCTCCCCACTTAAATAACGCAGGGAGCTATAAGAAGTCACCAATACTATTAGCGTTTGAACAGTCACCCTGAAATTTATGGCAATGCAATTATAAGATTGAAATATAAAAGGGTTTGGAAACAATGAGGAGTTTACACAGCGCATGTTTTCTATGGTCTCCTGTTCATTTATAGTCTTACTGTCAACAGACTGAATATATTATTTTCCGTTAAACTCATGAAATCAGAATATTACTGTTTCAACAGAGTACCATAGACTGGTCCGTTACAGACAACAGAGTTTATTTCTCACGGTTCTGGAAGTCCGAGATCAGGCTGCCAGCCTGCTGGGGTCAGTGGGGTTCTAGTGAGAGCCCTCTTTCAGATTGTAGCCTGCTGACTTCCCATCATTTCATCACACGGAGGAAAAACAGTGAACTCGCTCTCTGGCTTCTTATTATAAGGGCGCTAATCCCACCCGTGAGGGCTTCACCCTCATGACCAAATCGCCCCTCCAAGGTCCCACTCCCAAATACCATCACATCAGGAATGAGATTTCAACAGATGAATTTTTGGGAAAGGCAGATATGCAATCCATAACAACTACTGCAACATTTAGCAGTTACATCAGGTTGTACGTTTTTGGGTAATGGAGCATTGGTGCAGGGGTCCCCTAGTGATGGCCCTGGCAGACTGTATTTAACCATGTTTAGATCCAACCTTACCTTAATGGAGAACTTCCACTCATTTCTGATTTCACTTAGGATTAGATGTGAATCAGACAAGATTTCTTGGAAGTCACTTCTCAGATGTAATAAATGATGACATGGGTATTTCTTAACATCAGATTGGTCTTAAGAAATAATGACACAGATGAATCCATTTTATAGCACCAGGCTCTCAAATTATGCCTACTTTATAGAGTTGAATTGTATCCTTTTAAAATTCCAGGAGCAGAGTAGTTCAGACTGGGCGAAATGAAATGAAAATGATGGGTTTAATAAGACCAGAAATGCAAGTGCCCAGTCTGAAAAGATGTCAGGCTTTCTTGGAACAATGGAAGAATACAGGGAATCTGGCTCAAAGCTTTCTCTTTCCTTGTGAGGCAAGTCAATTATTTCTGAAGGGGGAAATGAATAACTAAAATAAAATAGCCCAAGTCTTTCTAGGTAGCCATTTAAGCAGTACAATCCCTGTGTCCTTTGATTTTTCTTAAACCACCACTAGATGGGACACTTGCATCCTTGGATTGGATTCTTAGCTTTTTTTATCCTCACGTTGGGGACCTAATGTGCTTAGAAATAACAGGGGAGCCAGTGATCTTTATTTGACAGGTTCTAAATAGTCATTTGCAGATATTATTTAGTGTTCCCATTTTAGAGATGAAGTTGCCGAGGCTCAGAGAGAGAGTGGGAAAGAAGGGAAAATTTAACATTTGTTGGGCGGTGCTATATATGAAGCCTATATGCTCATACTTTATCCTCCCAACAGCCTGAAGAAATGTTATTTCCATTTTGTAAATGAGGAGCTCAGCAAGGTCAGGAAGCTGCTGTGTCAGAAGCAGAATCCAAATCCTTGCCTGACTTTAGTGCACATTCGTCACTATGCACAGCCACTTCTCAAGCAGTTTAAACACTTTAATGCATGATATAAACCTGAAATTACAAAGATAGTAGGGGCCCCAGCAGGAAAATGCAAAGGTTAGATTCAGGGCACTGAAAATGCATGATGTGGACATACAATTGGCATTGAAAGGGAATCCGTTTGTAGATTAGGCAGTATATTAGTAATTTGGAGGAGAATGAGGACTTTTGAGGCAGACTGAGTGGGTGTCTGTCCCACCTCTATTGTTTGAGAACAGTGTGATCTTTAGTGGGTACTCAAAATCACTGAGCCTCAGCTTCCTTGTTGTAAAGGAGGATGATAACAATACCTAACTCACAGGGTTGTTATGCGGGATAAGCACTTTAATATGTAAAGAGTTCTTATAATAGATGCACGAAGTTCTTGCAAGAGTAGGCCTTACTTCCCCCGGCTGCCAACACCGGCTTTCCTCTGGCACCCGGGACCTGGGCTTCCCTGGCAGCCCCTGCTTTATCCGGAGGTTGTCCAGAAGGACATCTGGAAGGATGTCAGGTCTAATTAGCATATTACGCTTTTATTATCCTAGACTAGAGGCCCGGTGCACAACAATTTGTGCACTCGGGGAGGGGGGGGGTCCCTCAGGCCGGCCTGT
Organism: Myotis lucifugus; assembly: GCF_000147115.1. NCBI lineage: Eukaryota > Metazoa > Chordata > Mammalia > Chiroptera > Vespertilionidae > Myotis > Myotis lucifugus. The sequence continues at coordinate 843,360 of NW_005871096.1, forward strand.
GCCCTCTCGCAGTCTGGGACCCCACAGGGGATGTCCGGCTTGTTTCGGTCCGCCTCCCTCAGCCCGGGCTCAGGTTGTTCGTTCCCGCCTCCCTCAGCCGCCCTGCTGGCTTGTTTTGCTTCCACCTCCGCCGCCCAGCTTGTTTTCGGCCGCCTGGCTTGCTACGCTCCCAGTGGATATATGCAAATTAACCGCCATCTTGGCTGACAGTTAATTTGCATATACTCACTGATTAGCCAATGAAAAGGGTAGCGGTCGTACGCTAATTACCATGTTTCTCTTTTATTAGTGTAGACTAGAGTCCCGGTGCACAAAAATTTGTGCACTCAGGGAGGGGGGGTCCCCCAGCCCAGCCTGTGCCCTCTCGCAGTCTGGGACCCCTCGGGAGATAACGACATGCTGGCTTAGACCTGCTTCCGGGTGGCAGAGGGCAGGCCCAATCCCTAAGTGCAGCCCCTGGTCAGGCTCAGAGCAGGGCTGATTGGGGAGTTGGGGCGCCACCCCGTCATGCACAGAGCAGGGCGTATCGGGAGGTTGCGATGCCACCCTCAGTCACGTTCAGGGTAGGGCCGATTGGGGGGTTGGGGCACCGCCCCCTGTCACACTCAAGGCAGGGTCAATGGGGAGGTTGCGGCGCCACCCCGTCACGCACAGAGCAGGGCCGATCAGGGGGTTGAGGAGCTCCCCGCTGTCACTCACAGAGTAGGGCCGATAGGGGAGTTGGGGCACCGCCCCCTGTCACACACAGAGCAGGGCGGATAAGGGGGTTGGGGCGCTGCACCCTATCACACTCAGGGCAGGGCCAATGGGGAGGTTATGGCTCTACCCTGTCACACACAGAGCAGGGCCAATCAGGGGGTTGGGGCGCTGCACCCTGTCAAACACAGAGCCGCAGGGCAATCAGGGGATTGGGGAGCTCCCCCCTATCAGGCACAGAGCAGGGCAGATAGGGAGGTTGTGGCCCCGCCCCCTGTAACACACAGAGCCACAGGGCGATCAGGGGGTTTGGGCGCTGCCCCCTGTCACGCTGATCCCGGTGCTAGGAGCCTCACTGCTCCTCTGATCCCGGTGCCGGGAGGCATATTACCCTTTTACTATATAGAATAGAGGCCTGGTGCATGGGTAGGGGCTGGCTGGTTTGCCCTGAAGGGTGTCCTGGATCTCAGGGTGGGGGTCCCCACTGGGGTGCCTGGCCAGTCTGGGTGAGGGGCTGAGGGCTGTTTTCCGGAAGCGAGTGACTGAAGCTTCCAACCGCTCCTTGTTTTCTTTTTTTTTTTTTTTTTTTATTCTGGGCCAGCTTTAGCTCCAGGCCTGGCCGCTGAAACATCGATACAATGTTGCTAAAGCCCGGCTGAATGAAAGCCAGTTTCTGGCGTTTTGTTTAGCTTCTTATTTGCAACATAGTACATAGTTGCTTAGAGTTGTAGCTCAGAGGCCGGCAAGTGAGGCAGGGAACGTTGGAGTCCGCAGTCACTGGAGCAAGCAAGCCTCATGTTCCCTTCCAGCTGCCTGGCTGCCGGCCGCCATCTTGGCTGACAGTTAATTTGCATATACTCACTGATTAGCCAATGAAAAGAGTAGCGGTCGTACGCTAATTACCATGTTTCTCTTTTATTATCCTAGATATGGCATATAGTAGATGCTCCTTAGTGGTATTTTCTATTATTACATCTGGAGTAATGTAAGAATATGAGATTAATGTATAGTAGGCATCAATTTATACTCTTTTTACATCACATTTACATTGTGATGTGATTAAACCTCTGTTTCATTCTAAAGCTCACTAGATTCTTAACTTGTGCATTCCTTTTTATCGAATCCGTAAATATGATCCATCCGTGTTCCTTTTCAGTTTTTTTAAATTAATCCCTTCACTTGGTGAACCAACAGGTAATGAGTGTTTGCTGCTGCCAGAATATGAGTTAGGTGGCAGCATTTTAAAAAGGTCTGATGAGCCATGTGCCCACCAGCTGCTCAGTGTGGAGGAGTGAGACAGACGTGTAAATAAATAAACGAATTGAAGGATCATAGGTTCCCTGGAGAGAAATATTCCAAAATAAGCTAAGGGCAGCAGAAGGAAGCAGTTATATCTGAGGAAGTCAGAGAAGCCCAAAGATAAGAAGCCTCAAGTCAAGCCTAGCAAATTAGCATAATGTTCTAAACAGAAGACTTACAAAATGATCAAAAGCAACGTGGAGCATGTGGAGAACAGCAAATCACTGCGTGGTGGATCTCAGTCAGGGGGGTCATTTGTGTGTAAGGGTGGCCGGACAGACAGGGGCCAGGCCATGCACAGGCTCACATCCTATGCCAAAACCATGGGAACTGCTTGCAAGGTGTTTTAGCAAGAGGGTAAATGGATGCATGGAGTTTAGGGAAGACTATTTATAGAGAATGTTGTGAAAATAAATTGAAATGGGATGAGTGATGCAGAGTAACTAGTTAAGAGGTAATTGGTATCATCCAGGTAAGAAATTATGAAGGCCTCAAATAAGTCAATGAATATCATATTCAAAATGCAGTAACCCAAAAGCAAAAAGACAATGTTAGAAAAACAAGAGAAGAAAAACAACAAATCACCTTAACAACAGAGGAACAACAGCCAAAGTAATCTTTTAAACAGGAAACTCTGATTATGTCGCTACCCTGTTTGAAATGAACTCTGTATGTGATGGTTTCCCACTGCTCTTGTCACCTCGATACAATGTAACAGGCTCTGAGAGTCCGGTTCCTGCCTCCCCTTTGGCCTCATCTTCCATGAAACCCTTATCTGCTACCTTCCTACCTTGCAAGCCTCTTTCTACTCCTCTGAAATGCCACATTCCCCGTGTCCCTGGGCTTCCATGCACGTTCTTTTCTAAAAAAATATATTTTATTGATTTTTTACAGAGAGGAAGGGAGAGGGATAGAGAGTTAGAAACATCAATGAGAGAAAAACATCGATCAGCTGCCTCCTGCACACCCCCTACTGGGGATGCGCCCGCAACCAAGGTACATGCCCTTGACTGGAATCGAACCTGGGACCCTTCAGTCTGCAGGCCGACGCTCTATCCACTGAGCCAAACCGGTCAGGGTGCATGTTCTTTTCTAAGTCTAGTGATTTCCTCTTGTCTGGTGACCCCTCGAACAAACTTTCCCCTTATTTCCTGAGGGAAGCCTAACCCAACATCGAAGTCTAGGTAGATGACCTGCTTGCAGTTCATTATCAACACTACCTAGTTGTGATGTTAGTTTCCACTGTGCTTTTTTTGTTTTGTTTTTTAAGCATATGTCTTAGCTTATTTGGTTTTGCTCACATTTTCACTCATAGTTCTACAGAGTCCAGCACAGAATGCGGACGGAATAATGCACGCTCGCTTTATAAATGAAGGAGAATTCTTGCAATTATCCTACTAGGTCAGTGGTTATCAATTACAGATCACTGGGGGAGTAATTTCAATACATATTTCATAATTGATTTAAAACCTCTTCAGTGACCTTTAACCTGCTACTATGGTTCTTTTGTAATTTGGGGAGAAGGCACTGAGGCTATAAACCATATACTTCATGGGAGTATACAGTCATGCAAACCAACAGAAAATTCAAAATGGACATGATTTCCCCTGGCCAGTGTGTTCAGTGGTTAGAGCGTTAGCCCCACACACCAAAGAGTCTCGGGTTCAATTCCTTGTCAAGGACATGTGCTGGGTTGCAAGTCCATCCCTGGCCCCAGCCAGGGCACATGTGGGAGGCAACCAATGGATGTGTCTCTCTCACATCAGTGTTTCTCTCTCTCCCTTCCACCCTCTCTAAAAATCAATGGGAAAAATATCCTTGGGTGAAGATTAACAACAACAACAACAAAATGGACATGATCTGATAGTGGTATGCATAAGACCAGGCCATAGGAGCCTTTAGGGTAGAAATCCCGCAGAAGGAACAACTGAGCTGTGTGTACCACGACATTGATAGACTGTGCACCACTTTGGTGCAGGGATCTTAACTGTTCTGTTCATTGGTGTGTTCCCAGTGCCTAGAAATGGCCCTGGCCTCTAGTAGGTACCCAATAATTTATCAAGAGAGGGAATTGAAGTTAGCTAAATAAAAAAGGGAATGAGTAACAAGGAAAAGATTCTAGGTAGAGGAAACAGACAGATAGGTAATACATGTCTCACAGCTTCAGCCTGGAGTATGAAAACGGCCTCATTTAGATTGCAGGGGCCTTTCTCTGGGAAAAGGATTTCAGGAAGAACATAATTTGGGGAAAGGGGTATGCGTTTTGGATTTATTAAAATGCATGACATATTCAGGTAAGCAAAGAGAAAAAAATGTGTAATTCCTCATAGTCTTATCCACACTATAATTATCCTTTCAAACATTTTCTTCAAGATCATATAGACTGTTTCTAAAGTCTCACACATTTTAAATTAGTGAAGTTTGAGTTCAGTAGGTCTTATGACAAAGATATGTTATCCAAGTTCTAGTTTCTGTCTTTAACACATAGAAGTTTCACCATTTTTACCATTCAGATGTAGTACAGTTATGAATTAGAACCACACCCTTAAAAATAAAGTAAAATAAAATGCAGCGTTTCATACTGCATCTATACTGTATTTGTAAATGTTATTTTATTGTTGTTGTTGTTGTTGTTATTTGGAAGGAGGTATTATTTCTTTGTTCATTAGGCTGAAGGGAGAAAACCCCACATGTTATTAGAATGCCTGTTGTTTCTGCCATTTCTGGCAGTAACCAGCAGGTGGTATCCAACAATTTTACATTTCTGTTCTATTGCAGTTTTTGTGCCTAAGACTTCTCCTTCCTACCTTGCACCCCCACCCCCACTCCAGTCACAAATACTCCCACACAAGCATTTCATGGGGATAAAGGACTACAGGAGGATTTTATTTTAATTTTTGACTTAAATCTGTTTTGACATTGCTTTCAGGGTGATTTTTATTTTGACACAAGCACTGAGGTTTCTTTTTACAATAGAGACGCTGCTTTATATGCAGTAGCCCATCGTTGCTCTAACAACATTATGGGAAAACACTGTTCGTAATCCCCACTTTACAAAGAGGCTAGCAGTGGTTCTCAACCTTCCTAATGCCGCGACCCTTTAATACAGTTCCTCATGTTGTGGTGACCCCCAATTTCATTGTTACAAATTAATCACAAAAACAATATGTAATGATATATGTGTTTTCCGATGGTCTTAGGCAACTCCTGTGAAAGGGTCATTCGACCCCCAAAGGGGTCGTGACCCACAGGTTGAGAACCGCTGGGTTAGGCAATCTCCCCAAGGTCACAAAATGAGAACTCGGGTATTGGCTGTGTCATCCACAGTGTCTGTCTCTATGCTGAAATCACGGCCTTGATTTGATTTTCTCCTTTAAGTGCATGTCTTCACCCAATACCTGTCACTCCTTTACTTGGACACTATTTGCTCAGCTACCATGAGTTGCTGTTTTTGACACCTACCCCTTGAAATAGAAATACTACACAGAATAACAATGGAATATTTATTAAAAAGCTTGATGTTAGACATTTCCTGTGTCCAGGGAATGGTCATATATTGTTCACAAATAGACATCGAATTTTAGTGCTGAAAGCACTTTAAGATACTTGCCTATTTTTTTATGAAAAAGATACATAAACGTCTCCAAAAGCTTTTCCTTATAGCAGTCACACAGAAGTGATAAGGGAAGAAGCAGTCTGTTAAAGAAATGTTTGGGGAACATACATTTATGAAGGTCCTCCCAGGTATAGGAAAATGTCCATTGTTGGGAGACAGACAGGCATGTGGAAGCTTTGTGTGTGTCCCAGGTAAGTGCGCCCCTTTATTTAACTCCCAGCTCTGTCTGCAGTGCAGTGGGGCCAGGCTGAGCTGAACTAGCAGAGACGCTGGCCTATGAGAACCTTATCATTCCAGGGGAAAGAGAAAAAGGAAGGGAGGGAGGGAGGAAAGAACTTATAATCAGTATTAGCAATTCCATTATCAAGTTTCCAACATCAGGTAAATACAAATACATATACAGTTCAGAGATGGGGAAGATTTGAATATGGTGAAACATTGCACATTCATCTTGAAATTCCTATGATATTTTATTGGCTTAAAATGACCACAACAGTGCACAAGGGGAACAAGATTATTATCTAAACAAAAAGAAATGTAAAATATTCTTTAAAAGGAGTAGTTTACATTTTACAAGGTTTTGGTTTAGTTGCTTGTTTTATTGTCTATAGGTCTTACACTCCATTATGAAAGAAATTATGTCCTTATGATGCTATGCAATCTAGAATTAACTTCATACGAGGCAGCCATACTTAGAATAGTTCCATTGTAATCATCGCTGAGGGGGGTTGGTCCATTGCCTCACATAGTTCAAATAAAGGATGAACAAATCAATGTGAGACTTAATGTGGGATTTTAAAAAAATAACATTAATGGATAGTAGGTCAATTTAAAGTGCTGACTTTTCCTCATAGGAAATTGTACTGCGGACTCACCAGTCTTTTTACCCCCAACTGTACTGAAGAAAGGAACAAAGGGATGCAGACAAACAAAAATGAAAACAAAGCATTTCAGGGTCATCTCTCCCAGTAGTTTTTTGTTGTCCTTGTTTGTTTGTTTTATTTTATTTTTACAGTGAAAAAAATGTGGCCCTGAAAGTTGCTTTGGAAAACAAAGACAAAAAAACTAATTATAATGCTTCCCAGCTAGGATCTGTTGATGATTCTGGTTTCTATTTTTTTCCTCTGCAGGTGTAACAACTGTCCTAACAATGACAACTCTAAGCATCAGTGCTCGGAATTCTCTCCCCAAAGTGGCTTATGCTACTGCCATGGACTGGTTTATTGCTGTTTGCTATGCATTTGTGTTCTCTGCCCTAATTGAATTTGCAACTGTTAATTACTTCACCAAAAGAGGATGGGCTTGGGATGGGAAGAGTGTAGTAAATGACAAGGTAAGTGAGAACTTCCTTCTCACCATGATTAAGAGAATACCTGGCAGATATAGCTTATAAATACATATATACATATGCCATACAGATTTATTTTGAAGTGTGCTCTTGCCTGAAATCCTTTAGGAGTGCTTATAGTAGTAATACTTCCCATAGAACCTCACCCTAGCATTTGGTTAGCTCTGACTCTGTATCAGGAACTGTGCTGCTTTTCTACATAAGCTCTATCGTATAATCTTCACACCAACTTTATAACTAGAGTCTCTTTTTAATTATATTTTTTCTCTGACAACAAAGCCAAGGTTTAATGAAGTTACTTACTTTCCAGAGCTCACACAGGTAGTGAAAAAGAATACTTGAACCCAAATCTGTCTGGTCGTTAAGTTGACTCTCTTGACACCACAGTGATTCATAATGAAGAGATTTGGGAAGAAAAATGGGCATCACCTTGAACTACTATAGAATTTCAGGCCCTATCAGTGGATTGAGTTACTACTGTGCACCTACTCCCATTTCTGTTGCTTGCATCATAGTTCCCTCTCCCATGTTGCCTGAAATACGTGGGTAGGTGCTGGAATGTCTAGAAAGTTTAAGTTGCTCATGGAGTCTATAAGAGAAAGTTACTTATTTTAAAGATTAACATCTTTGGGGATTGTTGGTTTCCAGTATGGAAGCTAGTGGGGGGTTTGTACATTGATATACCAGCTGTTTGTTTGTTTTTCTTATTCTATGGATTATTACTCATCTTCCTTAATAGCAGGCTTTGGATATACCACAATGAGATACAAAGTTTTCTTAACAAGAGTAAAAAGTTCTAGTTGGAGGATTTTTTTTAGTAATATATCTACTTAAATGCTCTTCCATTACATTTGAAATAACATACTTGCTGATTTCTTTTTTTCATTTATTTCAATATAAATAATTTTCCTAATTTCTATGACCATACTGCAGTTTAAGCATACACACATGTAATAGTTTAAAAGCCCTGCTTTTTAACCTGATTTTGTAAACTGTTGAAGTTTTAATTAGCTCTGGTTTATTTCATTTTATAAACTGTGTTTTGCATACTAACAGCCAATGAGTAAATATTAAAGGAAACCTGATTAATTTTCTCATTTTAACCTCCATGTTATTTCAGCATTTCCATTACGTTTTATTGTTGATTTATGTTTTCATTCCCCATGTAGTATACTGCTTTTTCATTGTTATCTGTGAAATTACATCTTTTTAGTTATATTAGTTATATATGCACTTTCATACTAGCATAATTTTGAAGATAAAATGTTAGTTATTTGGGAGTGTGTCACAAATGGTAAACAGTGGTTTGTGGTATAAATGTCCCATACAGAAATTTATCGATATATTATATTTCAATGCTATGAGGGTGCCAATCAAGTTGGCATTGTGATTTGGCAAATCAAATAACATGCCTTCTAAACCCCTGAACTTGGAAAATAGAAGTACTTATTTATGCAAAAAATACATTCTTAATAATGCATTTTAAATGCAATAACCTACGAGTTACGAATACTGGATTTAAGTATACCCACATATCAGATCACACATAATGAAAACAAGTCTAGGTCCAAATAATTGATATTACGACCTAATATGCAAGAAAACAACTAATAAGGTTTCTGTTATTTCAGTTCCCAGAGGTTAAGTTTAGGGGTTAATTCAGTGGGAACAATACATCAGGCACATCGCTTGTTTTTATTTACTCATTCAGAGCTAGAGTGCCAAGCACAGAGCAGGTACTTCAGAAACTTCTGTTGAATAAAAAATACATGAGTTTCTGATTTTAAATCTGGCAATGCAATATTAATGAGAAAAATGCTTTTCCTTCATGGAAAAATTTCAAAACTTTACATTGGTGAATTTACCAATGGGTACTCAATCCAATTTCATGATCCAAATGAATTTTGGGAAGTGTTTCCTAAAATTACCTTGGAAATAACCATGTCCTTAGACCTGGAGGAAAATTAAGTAGAGGAGCCTACCATCTTCCTTTAAAAAAATCAGTGCAGTCTATCTCTGCTTTAGTTTTCTTTAGATTACTTTTTAAGTGAAAAAGAATAATTTTCTGGAAATAGTATTAAGCCACAGACCATATCAGTGTCCTTTCATTCTAATCAGACTGGTGGTTCTCTGCTTTCATAATCATGAACAAATGCAGCTAAAGTACGGTATCTGCCAAAGTATATGAAAAGTATATGAAAACTTCTTGAAAATTTGTTAGCTGGCAAGTATTAATTTGCCTCATAAAAAATAATCACTGAGGCATATATATCAATGTTATGTGTTTAAAAATAAGAAATGTGTATTTAATATAGTGTACTTGTAGATTGTGCTCTGATGATCTTTAAAGTTAAATAAATAAATCTCAATTCATATTCAAGTTACATTTGAGCGCTCTTCTTAGAAGACAAAACATACCTTGTTTTGTGATCTTGGTCAAAATTTTACATCACTTTTAGCCTCAGGTGTGAAATTAGACAACAAAGCCTCGTCATCTAAATGTAGTGCTGGTTCAAATGATCCAACTCCAAATTTTTATATCCTTCCATATATAAAAGTACCTATTATGCAACTGTCTCAGTTCTTCTAGAACCTTCCCTTATGTCCTATGCTCTTCCACTGGCATGAGGCTAATTATTGCACTCCAGTGCTTATCCCCTTTATTTGTTGCTCCTTTCTCAACCTTGGTCCATGGTTATTATTATTATTTTTTTGTTATTTATTCAAAGCCATATTTTCTTCTTAAATGCCTCTTTCCTCTCACTTTATGAAGATGCTTACTATGCTTAATTTACCGTAAATACAGAAATAAAACTCCAGAGCCTAGGTCACCCATTCCCCTATCCTCAGATTCTTCCCTCTTTTTCTCCATTTGAGCTTTTTGAAAGCATTGTTTACAGTGCCATGTTCTCACTTTCAATTTAATTTTCAACCTACTGTAATCTGATTCCCTTCCTATTTATTGTTCTGTAACTGAAGGGGACCAATAACCTTCACATTTTCAGATCAGATAATAATTTTCATTTTTCTCAATGGATCCCCATTGGGGAACCCATTGAATACTGTTATACTCCAGAACTCCATTCCTGGCTCACGTCAGCAACATTTCATCTTTTTTTCCTCTTTAAAAAGAGTCTTGGAGCCCTAGCCAGTTTGGCTGAGTGAATAGAGCATCGGCCTGTGGACTTAAGGGTCTCGGGTTCGATTCCCATCAAGGGCACATGCCCAGGTTGCTGGCTCGATCCCCAGTAGAGGGTGTGCAGGAGGCAGCCGATCAATGATTCTCTCATCATTGATGTTTCTATCTCTCTCTCCCTCTCCCTTCCTCTCTGAAATCAATAAGAATATACATATTTTTTAAAAAGAGTCTTGGATATAAACTTCCTTCCCTCAAAATCTGGCTGCCGCCACTATTCATTCTAGTCTTTGAGATTCTGTGCCTGAGTTCAGCAGGGATCCAGGCTCCCTAGCATCTGCTCTTGTATATCCCCAGACATCATTTGGCTTTATGTTTTGTTGTTTTAGTTTTTACTATTCACTATGTGTTCTCACTTCAAGGGTTTTACTGACAATATTTGTAGGAACATGTGCCACACGAAGCAAACTGTCCAGCTCTTTGTTGTCCTGAAATAGACAATCCCTGTTCCTCCTCAGGACAAATGCCAGTCCTCAGGAAGTTCCTGATTTCTTGCTCCCCCTTCAAATAATTAGATCCCTTTGTAAGTGTGTCTAGTACCCTCTTCTTTTGCATTAGAGTATCACAGTCTGTAATTGCATATTCATGTCTCAGCTCCTTCATGATAACAATGATCATGCTTATTTTAATAAATCATTTTTTCCTGTCTCTTTGCATAGGGCTTTGTATATATTTGTTGCTCAATAAATACGGAATGGATTAACAAAGTAGAACAAATCAAATTGACAACCACACCTTTATCTTACCTTCTACGGTAATTATCTATAAGTATTGTCCATGCCTCTCCTTTAACTTCGAGGATCACATACCGAACCTGTTCCCTAGGCAACTTATACTTGAATATAACATCTCAATCTTTACATGTCTTTTATAAATGAAAGAAACAACAAACAAAAATAAACCTCCTAAATTGATTTGTATATCTTTCCCCTGCCCATGTCTATTTTGCATGTAAACCTCATTTCATGGCAAAACCTAGTATCACATACCAAAAACTTGGAAGTTTCCCTTAACATCTAACCAATGATTAAATGGTGTCCATTCTCCAAACTACATGTCATAGACTATGCTCTTGCCATCTCTCTTTTGTTTGAATCTCTTTATTTCTTATTACCTTTAATCATATCTCCATCAAATCCACCCTCTAAATTAGTTCCAGAGTTATCTTTCTAAACCAGAAATCTACTGGTTTACTTTTTCATTTCTTTAATGAATTGTTGAAGGCAATCCTTCAAACATCCAAGCTAATATGGTCCAAGTATATAGTTTGCTCATCTATTTAAATGCATGATCAATAATAAGAAAATTAATGTTTGTTCTTTATTGGGCACTTACTACTATGTGCCTGGGAATATCTTCATTTTGGAAATGAGAACATATAGGATTAGCAAATAAAGTTACTTGCTTAGGATCACATATCTAACAAATGGTGGACTCAATATTAAACAGAAATCTAAAGTCCATGCTCATATTCTTCCTCCAGCCATGACACACATCTCAGGCATCATGCTTCTACCCATCTCCAGGATGTGCTGATCTCCTTGGCTGAAATGCCCTGGCCTCCCTTCCCTAACCAATGAACTCTAACTTATTACATAAGATCCATCTGATTTTACTTAAATCTTGAAGCTGCCCAAACAAATCTAATTGCCATAATGTTTCTGCAGACCCGTACAAATTCTTTTATGTAACCTCATCAAATTATAGATTTATTGTAAAGAAATCTGTTTCTGACAGCAGGTTACATGCTCTAAGAGTTTTGTTTTATTCATCATTTTCTTTGCCATTTCCTTGCATACTGTTTAGCACATAATTTATTTGAGATAAAATTTTAAAATAATTAACTTTAACCTGTTGAGATGGTTTCCATTTCTAAACCTTTATCAGTGGTTCTATGCTGTCCAAAGCAAAGCATATTCTCTGGAAATAAACTAGATATTAAATTATTAAAGCAGAGACATAGCAATATAATACCCAAACTAATAGGAGGCATGCCATTATTTTGTGATTCACTTCATACAACTCATGAAAAACATCACTTTTCAAGTCTTTTTGTTGTTTTATTTCTTTTCTTTTCTTTTCTTTTTTAACATCCTGCCTTGTTCCAAAAGCATTTCAGGCAGTTTACCAGAAAAATGCATGTACTTAAATTATTATAAAATCATATATAAATAGAAGAAGGACATCACAATGAAGGAAAATAGACTAACAATTTGTCCACCATTGGGCCAAAACATTACCTGTAGTTCATAGGTAGAGTAACTAAGTTTCAAATTGAGTTTCTTGGCTACCACAGTAAACCATGAGGTGGGGAGGTAGTTATATTTCTTTCATCAAAATATGGAAGCATCAATTCCCTCAGAAAAATAAAGATTTTCTTACACTGAATTCTCTTTTTAAAACAACATCATATGGGTTTTATATCAGGGAAAACTGGGTACTGTTGCAAGTAGTAATGTCAACATTTTTTTCCAATAAACGCAGTAATTAATTTCATATTGATGTTTCTTGTAGTCCCCTTCAATAAAAACTGAAGGCATTACATTAACATACAACTCAGTGAAGGCAATTCTTCAAGGATCTAAGCTAATATGGTCTAAATATATAGCTTTCTCATGGCCCAATTTAATCCAAGGAAAGACTTTAGAGTACTTAGAGAAGTGGATGGACTGTATAACCTTCAAAGGATTTTCTGTAAGTATCACTTTTCTTAGTCAGGAGGGTTAGCAGATAGCTAATACCATTGTCTGGCCAGGGAGCATGTTGTTGTTTTACAAGTAATGGGCTCTCTAGTCACCACAATGACTGTAAAAACGCAACATGGGATGTAGAACGAGTGTAGAGTTACCACTATGGAGATGTGGTGTTTACTCCAAAGTCTATTATATGTAGTGTTATATTTACAAAAGCTCCTTGTTCTACGGGACAAGTTTGAGATTCTTTCCAACTCTAAAACTATGTGGTGGTTCTTTTTATTTATGTGTCAGGCCGGTAGGTGTCTATATTTTAGCTAGAACAATTGCTGAAGATATTAGCACATTATTTTACCTAGTACTATAAGGAAGCCAAGATTGGTTAGCCACTCTGGTGTAAGACATTTCGATTTCTGTAATCAGAAAATGTCTAGACTTGAGTTTTTAAATATATATTCAGAACTCCAAAAAAATAATAAGCTCAGAATATTCTGAATTCTATAAAATATCATTTTAAAAATAGAATTTAATTAATGTTGGTTATATTTTCTTTTCATTCCACTTTGATAGCAACATCAACAACTTTTATAGTGGTATAATTTACACTTTCCCCAACTAGAGTAAAAAATACATCATTTACTGATCTTGTTCATAAGCCATATTATCCCCCTTCTCCCTTATATGTGTTTCAATCGCCAGTAAAACAACTTCCACAAACATTGTTTTTACAGTTGAGCTTATTTCTTGATTTCCCAGTCTCCTACATCTATAGATGGTAAAATTGAGAATTTCAGGAGAATTACATAATAGAATTGTAGAATAAACTATTGAAATCTGTTTCTATTAATCTAATGAAAATGATTATATTCTACAAAAACCTAATGTTTGTACATATTATATATGTATATGTATGTACATAAAATCAGAGTCATCATCCTAGTACCTGCCACTCATTTACCATTAAGCAAACATTTTTAGAGCCTGCTAGGAGCTCCGCATTGCATAGTCTGTGCCTCCAAGGAGCTTGCAATCAAGTGGAAGGGGAAAAAGAAGATGTAACAAAGATATGCCACATAGAGACAAGCACGGGGGTGCTGTGGAAGCACATTTACAGGGGACTAACTTATGTCTTAACAGATGTGATTCTGAGCTGAGTCTGGGTAAAATGTACTTGACACAGGGGACCCCTGTGGGTTGATTACTGTTCCTAGCTTTCTGGAGGTGTTATTCGCAGGTTAGGGAATACAGAAGGGTATATAGATTTAGGTTGGCAGTGAAAGTAACCTTAATTCATTTCTGGATATTTCATGTTTTAAAAACTTGTGGGCTTATGTAGGTGAAGTCTAGTGAAACAATGAGTGAGAATTCTGGTGTTCTGATTTGTTAGTGCCTCTGCTCTAGAGTTTGTTACATATTTTTGGTATCACCTGTGCAGTTACTTACAATTGAAGGGGGGCAGAAAGGGTGCTGGTAAGAGTTAGTATTGAGTTCTATCTGTAGCTGCCCTTGGAGCAGGCAACATTAATATGTTATGCTTCTTTGTCTAAAGTCTAAACCGCACACCATAATTCGTAACCCAACTTAAATGTCTCTCTTCCACCAAACCTTCCTTGAGCTCCTTTGTACAGTGCTTATGTTTTCTTCCAAAAATATAAAGTACATTTTTAAATATCTTATATACCGGTAATTATTATCTAGCTTGTAATTGAATTCTGACTCTCACTACTCTCCACTGAATACTATGTGTTTCATTGTGGCTCAAATACTTACATTAGTTCACACAAAAAGTTCGATATGGATTTGGTGTAATTACTTCCATTTTAATCAAACTAGAAGCTGAAGAAGGGAGATGTTAAGAAATATTCTCAAGGCCCCAATTCTCTAGAAATGAAATGTGATGTCATTTTAAATGATGCTTAGGTGTAGTTGAAATAATATAAACACCATATGTTACATATTTTGTGGGTTAAGAGTCCTTATCGAAAATTGACCCAGTAACATAAATTGGACTATTTTAGTAACGAGTACTTCCAAGTTTCAAATAGCTTCCTCAGAGTGGAACTCACATTGCATGGTGTTTAAAGCAGAGGTTAGAAGTCACACCCATCTAAGTTTGTGTGCTTTTTCATCCATTTAATAAACGCGAGGCCTGGTCATGTCACGAAACCTCTCTAGCCTCCCTTTCTGAATTTGTAACATGGGGTTAGTAGTAGAACTTACTTCTTACCCAGTAGTGAAGTTTGTCACAGATGACACCTAGGCTTATCATTCAATCTGACACATACTAGTGCTGGGAGAGTGTTAGCTATCAACTCACCATCACTGTCCATTTATAACACGGTAACTACAAGTGTCACTACTGAAGAAAGGCTATGTTTTCACTGCGTATGAAGATACAGAACGTACTCCCTCGCCCCATTTCCTCTTCTACTCCAGCCCGGCCTGGAAGAATGTCTCATCCGGGGAAAAGGAGAGGGAAAAGCCAGATGCCAGTGAAGGACAGAGGATCCAATCCTGTTTTCAGAACCTCCTGGCCTTTCAGGGGCCCTTTCCGATCTTAGTTTACGAAAATATTTTGAGAATTTTTAATTCAAAATAACTGATCCTATTCTAGGCCGATTGGTTCTCTAAGTCTGTTGATTTACACTATTCACTGTTTTGTGTAATTCATTGCTGGCTCCATTTTATTTGCATTTTAATAACTAACAAAACATTTATATTAATATAAAAATGCTGGTAAACACTGTTGATATTTTCTGGCTTCATTAATTCAGCTACATAGTATGTGCCAATAAAATAATCGCACAACTGAAAAAGGAATTTACACATTGTGAGAAATACCATGATGGGGATAAAATAAGCTGAGTGTGATGAAAGAGCTTATATGGGAACAAGGACTCTGTTAGAGTTGTTAAGAAATGCCTTTCTGAGGAAATGACATCTCAACCAAGATCCACATTGGAGAGGGAATGGATCATGTGAAAATCAGGACGGATGGAAGGAATTCCAGGCTGCGGAAGTAGCAGGGCCAGAGGCACCAAACAAGGAAATATTCTGAAAATGGAAGCTATTTTCATGAGCTGGTATATAATAAGCAAAAGAAAAAAGGCCTTGGTAAGAAATGTTGATTTTACTGCAAGTTCCAAGATATAATACTAAAGAGATTTAGGCAGAAGAGTGACATGATCCCATTTATGTCTTTTAAAAAAATCCCAGTGGCCAGAGTGTGTCTAATGGTTGGACAAGGTCCCACTGGGCTGGGAGAGCATACAGGAATATCCATTCATCCAGGCAGGAGTTAACAGTGACCCTGACTAGAGTCATGAGAGCTGAACTGGGATTATGAGGAGAAACAGGTTGTGGATAAGCTAGCAAAAATAAAATAAAAAGTTTGTATTTCATCTTCCTCCTTATGTTTTTAGTGTTCATTACACTGCCACCTGCATATCGTTATAATTTTTTACCATCTGAGTAAAGCACTGCTGTTTGAGTGTGACATGAAGGGAGGAAATCCTGCTATCAGGTTAAAGAAATTAAATTTCTTTATTCAGAATCTGAAATCATTCATTATAGATGATCATTCCCCTTGTTGAAATATTTTTGCATTTCACTTAGTCACTCACTCACTCATTCAACAAATATGTGAGTTACTTATAGTAGTCAAAATTGTTGTGTCATGTATTACAGTTGTATGTTATTGTTTCAGTGGGAACAAAAAATGGCTCTCCAGGAAAATGGTACCATTGATCTTATTCGGAGGGTATCCTCACCCTCATGGTTTTAGGACTTTATAAACTTCTTTTATTTATTTCCCTACATTCTTTATTTCTGGTGGATAATGATGTTTATCAAAATACTCTTCTTCGCAATTTGAACTGAAGTTTGGAAAGTGTTAAGAAGCAGACTCAACCCACATTCTGTTAATTCTTGTGTTTTTCAATAGAAAAAAGAGAAAGCCTCTGTCATGATCCAGAACAACGCCTATGCAGTAGCTGTTGCCAATTATGCCCCGAATCTTTCAAAAGACCCAGTTCTCTCCACCATCTCCAAGAGCGCAGCCACGCCAGAACCCAACAAGAAGCCTGAGAACAAGCCAGCCGAAGCCAAGAAAACCTTCAACAGTGTTAGCAAAATCGACAGAATGTCTAGAATAGTTTTCCCAGTTTTGTTTGGTACCTTTAATCTGGTTTACTGGGCTACATATTTAAACAGGGAACCTGTTTTAGGGGTCAGTCCTTGAGTGTAGGCACAGGTTAACTTTGGGATGATAGCACCATGAAGCTCGGTTTGTTTTGCTCTGTACAGTCTGACTAATAACTGCTAATTGGTGAACCAACATGTACAGTATGTATATAGCGATATAGCTTAACCGTACACCTTTCAAGGAGACATGAATTTGCTACTGCGTGGAACTGTAGGCAGAAAGTACCTCGTGCCCAAATCATGACTTACCCTAGGAACTGGCTTAAGATGGATTTCAGACGACCTGATTTATTTCCTCTTGTAACAGCGATGAAACTGGAGACCCTCTACCACACTTTATGAACTTTTTTTTTGACTTGGGTCTTATATAGAAGTGTTTTTCTACTGTTGCTTAACTGTAATGTAAGATAACATTGTAATTCCAGGATCAATTCTTCTAAATAACAGAACCTCATATCAGCAACTTCAGTCCCTTCTTGGGTGGTCAAAATCCCTCCTAGCATAATTGGAAGCTTAGCACACATTAGAAGGAACACTTAGAGATTTGACATCAGCTTTTAATTCCTCTCTATAGTATCTATAGCCATGTACATATTATAGCATGACAAGCCCAAATAATTACGAGTAACACTGATCTGGATGCCTAGAATTTAGTGACTATCAGAATGCCATGGTCATTACATTTTTAGCATCAGTGTTTATTTGAAAGTCATAATGGAAATCCTTATGGTCATTTTAATCATTGGAAACTCTCTTAAATTGTTTGAAAAAGTAAAATAAAAATGTGTCTTACTCTTTCCAGGTATGTGTTGTTTTGAAATTGATCAGCTCAATTTTCTCGGTGCTGGAGACTGGAAAAAGCGCCCCGTTTGGCTGCTGTGGAGCAGCTTTCATATTGGAGTAGAAAATTGTGCCAGAAACTCCCACCACTGAGAACTCACAGGTGTCACAGAATATAGATATGTAGGTGAACACTTACATGATTCTCTTCTTTCCTGTTTACTGCAAATTCTGCCTTAAGGCTTCTTCACATCAGGACTCAGAAGCCACCAATTACAATGGAAAGGGCAGTGAGTTGGCACATTTTTTTCTGTCTCGAAAGCAGCACTTTCAGATAAGAATTCAACGTAAATCTGCTTTTGTAAATTGCAACTTTAAATTTCACTGACTCAAATTTACAACAGCTTTGTATACCGGGAGAGGTTTTGGTAAGAGTTGAACATTTTTAAACTGCAACTTTAAAGCATCACCAAGATAGCAAATCAGTTCATATGCACACACATAACACACACACACAATTAGCTACCTTAGAACACATACACAAACAAGTGGCTAAATTAAAAACTAAATTTTTCTACTTTATATAATTATTTATGGATGAATTTTATTTTTCTTCTAATATTTAAAAAAATGCTCTTTATGCCCCTCAAAAATGTTAATAGAAGGTAACAATTGTGTCTTATGCCTGGATTCAATGTTTTTGGCAAACTTAAAATCCTTTTGATTCACATACACATTAGCAGTTATTAGTTGACTTTTACTAGTAGATATGATGGTGTTTTTGTAGCAACATCAGTAGTCAAATAGTGGCATTTCTTGCAATTTTGTACAGTATTTCAGAATAGTGCATAAATAGATACATTCATAAAATCAGTAAAATGATTATCTTATGGAAGTAAGCAAAGGCACAAAAACTGCTATCCCTTTGCCTAGTCTAAAATGGTTTTTTTTGTTCGTTTTAGTGTGGTTTTTATTATGTGCTTTGCATGGTTATCTTATTACCAAGGTCACAAATGCATCTGTTTAACAGAATTCACCCTGAAGACAGCCTTGACAGTAAACATTCCCTCACAAAATGTAATCTATCATCTATAATAACAAAAGCGTAATATGCTAATTAGACTGGATGTCCTTCCAGAAGACCTTCTGGATGAAGCCAGGGCTGCAAGGGAAGCCCGGGTCCTGGGTGCTGGTCCTCAGAGGGGGGAAGCTGGTGCTGGCAGCCGGGGGGGAAGGAAGGCCTACTCTTGCATGAATTTCGTGCATTGGGCCGCTAGTCCTTAATAAAAGAAAAGTATTATATGAGCCAATAAATGTATTTCTTTAATCCCATTTCAGAAACACCTTATTTTTTATCTAAATAGTTTTAAAATGTGCACTTTATGTATACATTGAAATGGGAGATATTCTATTTTCTTCCACATTTAAATATAGCATAACTCTTTTATGTAGTTTAGGGAAGTGTGCAATAGTCCCGGAATGTCCACAGTGTTGAAAGCAAGCAATAAAAATGCTTTGTATGATATGCCATTATTAGACACCTTAAAAATATTGTCCTTATAAGTTCTGCACTGGCCCTTTAACGTCTGACTATAAATCATACATTTAAAAATATGTAGATATGTAGATGGTTGTTTCTGCAGGATAAAAGAAAAGACTCGTCTACACCTTCAGCAAAGGATTGAGCCTACATTTGATGGCATCCATTTTATTAAAATTAATTGTAGATTGACCAGAAAAGTTACAATTATTGTTATTTGATTTTTAGTTTCAATTGTTAAAATCTTATTTGAGCCTGATGACATCCTGGCAGTTTAAATTTTATGGTCAGGATTTCCTATTATTTCTCTAACCTCAGTAAATTTTTCACAAATTGTTTAATCTTTTAAAGTTTAGATAAACCAAAGAGAGCCTTTGATCTTGCTGGAGAGTAGGCGGTTGCTCCATGGAAAAAGGACTTTAAATTATAAAACCATCGTCTTCACAGTTATTCTCTCTTCCATAAACCACTTTAAAATACAAATTAGAAGTGGCATATTAAAATGACTATTCTGGGGGAAAACATTTTAAATATCGTATGTGTTCTCTTTGGTTCATAACATTATGCTTATTTTATTTAGTTGTACGTTAACGTAATGGGTTATAGAATATACAAAATGTAGACAAATACATGTACATGTATGGAAATAAAATCTCATTTTTGTATAGCTACTGCTCTGATTCAGCTAATTGCTCAACAAATATTTTTTACCTCCTACTATGTGTTATGCAATGGGAAGGCTGTTACTACCACTCACATCATATCCACAGAACTGAGTTAAAAAGTAAAGTACATCTCATTCTTATAAAGACTTAAAATAAACAACTAAATGGAACACAGAAATCAATTTAGCACTAAGAGTTGCTTAATTGCCTATGAAATCGCTAGTGTGCTAAGACGGTAACTGTTTCTTTTCTCCCTTCCATGCTCCTATGTTTTTTAAATATAAAAATG
Organism: Myotis lucifugus; assembly: GCF_000147115.1. Taxonomy (NCBI): domain Eukaryota; kingdom Metazoa; phylum Chordata; class Mammalia; order Chiroptera; family Vespertilionidae; genus Myotis; species Myotis lucifugus. The sequence goes on from NW_005871096.1 coordinate 863,685, forward strand.
AAATTAATATAACCATTTAATGTTTTTTTAACCTTCAGTGATTTTTAAGTGTCAATCAATATTTAGTAGTCTTTTCAGGGAATCTCTGTATTTTGAATTTATCTCAGGTTTGGATAACTGATCCCCTCAAGACACATTTGCTTAAATGGTTCATACTTTATTTTAAAAGAACACAGAAGCCCTTATTTCACTCATATTTTTCACATGTTTATGATGTGGCTCTTTTTATATTCCTGGCCAAGGGCACAGAATTCTGCTATGATATCATAGATTCCAATGGACACCCAAGCTCCATGGATTCGGTGGATAGTGGACTCTGGCCTGGCCTCTCATCATTCTAGTGGGAGGACAAGGGAAGTAGCTTAGGTCACCTCCTGCAAAGTCATGGTTCTTCAGGCATCTATTAAAATTTTTTTTCAACTAGTGCCCGTGAAACACTGAAATGTTTATTGCTTAATTTAAAATCTGGGGTCATATTGGTAGGTTTGTTACACAGGTTGCTTCTGGTATTAGCCTTCTGGCATTTCTACATTTATCAGCATATTTTGGAGCAATTGCCTGATTTTTTTCATATAAAAATATTCAGAATTTCAAAGGAATCATGAGCTGACCCATTGCTACCCTGTATTGCATTTATTTTCCTTTTAATTTGGGTTTCATAGGCACCTTGAGCTTCCCTTTTATTAATCCAAAATATACATAATCATAAAAATTAAATTGCAAATGATGCAGTTTTGACTATCTGCTTGGGAACCAAAGATGTTGAATCCAAATCACTAAGAACGACATGGAAAAGACAAATTATGATATCTGCTTCTTCTATGCATGCTTTAAAAATTAAATTCACTATTTAATAAATATTTTTAATATTTATAATCTTGTTTTGTCAACATTATATAAAAGTAATAATATTTTCCATTCGTGTTAAGCACTCATAGTTTTATCAAAGACAAATTTAGGGTCTCTAAAACAAGAAAAGACGAGAGAACGCCACCAGAATAATGAGTTGTTACTAATTAAACTATGTGAAGCATTTTCTCTTTTTAACTTCCTAATAAAGAGGAGAAATTATACATACATAAGTATATATTGAAATACCTAACAGTCATGATTCTATCAAGGTATGCACCATGATTAAAACACTGAAATAGATCAAGTTCATGTAAAAGGCATTTTGAGAAGGTGACATTCAATAAATTATTCAATATCTACTTCTTATAAGAATTTTATATCATGTTATTTCCTTAAAATTCTTAACTTTCCAACTTATTTAGACCACTGTTCTCAATTTTATTTAGTTGAAATATTTTTTACATAGACAGCATTTTCTTATATATATGTAATTATATAACCCACTTCAGATCATTCCCTCTGTATTGTAGTTAATGCATTACATCAATTAATATTGCCAGTAGATGTGAACAACATATTTATGTTTCAGTTTAGAGCAATAGCCCCAAAGAACCTTTAGGTCTTAACTTTGATTATAAGCATGTGTGTGCGTGTACATGTGTGTGTATGTGTGTGCATGTATTTCCCAGTTATGAAATAATATTTTGAGAAGTTTAGACAGACCTATGAAATATAAACAATTTATTTTATTAATGGATCCAATCACAAATGTAGCTCTAATTAAACTATCAATTCACTTAGCCAATAGATTAGCTTTTTAAGTAGATCTGTAATAAACTTATTAATTGGAATTTAGTCGAGCTATAGAAATGGCTAGAAATAGCCTTCTTATAAAGGAATAACCATTTTTTTCTGATCCACTTCTATTTGGTTCTTCTGAGCCATTAAATTAACCATGATATCACAATTCTGCTTGTAAATTATAATAGAAAAAATACTTTAACTCCAAGTTTCTCAGTGGAGGTTTGTGAAAGCTTCCATTTAGTTAAACATCTGGTTGTTCATTTGCAAGTAGCAAGTCATCTACATTCACTACTGGTTAGTTGCACACCTTTTTAAATTGAAACAGTTCTAAGCATATTATTATAGAGAGTTCATCAAAAAGCACATGCTATCATTGCATGCTAGTCAAAGTTATTACTCATTCAGTCCTCACAACTACCGTAATCACTGTGTGATTCTTAAAGATGTGGAAGCTTAAATTTTCTATATAGTACACCAACATGCTACTCTAACACATATTTCAGGCAAAGTAAAAAAAGCTATATATTTTTTTTGCTTTAACTCAACTTTATATTCATATATTTTGGGGAGCATCAATACAATAAGAAGGCCACTGTCTGCTTTCTACACAGTAAAACCAAGCAAAACTAACCAAGAATCTACTTTTGTGAAAATAGCTGTTTACTAACATCGGTTACAGCTTAGAGTTTGGGAATACATTATATTTTTCTGTTTTGACCCATATGTACTTATAATGTATAACAAAATGCTTAAAGTTGATTAAGCACACAAAAGAAACACTTCCTTCTTTATGTTCTTCTCTTTTATGCCGGTTTTGTAAGGGATTGGAGAGGTTTTTATTGATCATATTGATGGTTTCATGGCATTTAAATCCACTGGACTTCAAATGTTATGTGTTGATTTCATCAAACGAGTTCTTACAAACTATTATAAATAGAAGAAGCCTAAACTGACCAAAAATAAATGCCAGTGCAGGGAATCTAAGTGTTGAATTAGCTTGGTTGGTGTGAAAATCAGAGTTTTTCATGCTTACTTTCAGAAGACCAACTTTACCACAACATGCTGCCAGATGCAAGCCTGGATAAATGAGTACCTCTAACAAAGTGTATTTGTGCAAACGATTGGTCCTAGGGAAGCAAAACAAAGTAGTTAAATAGAATTACTTTAGGAATGATGCCTCATGGATTCATTCACAATTAATTTATATTTTAAATATTCAACACAGTAGTGGAAGCACTTGTGTTTTATACCCACCATAATGTGTAAAGAAGTTTAATGTGTAATTAGAAAGGCCTAAGGGAAATTGAACTTTGAGCTACAATATTCTCGAATTAAACTTTACCATCTATGAGTAAGTCTTTGATTGTTTGTTGTTGATCTTGGGTGCCTGCTCCATAGTTAATTTCAAGTTTGTTGGTATCCAATTTTTTTTCAAGATTTTTCTGAACAAATGTAATCTGGTTGGTGTGCTCCAAACTGAGGAACGTGACTATGATGAAATATTTTTCGTAGAGGTGGCATACATGGAAACTATAAAAAGCTTCACATTTGTTGCTAAATTAGAAAAACAAGACAAAACAAAAAAAGACTAAAATATTTTCCCTTGGTACAAGTTGATTAAAAAAAAGTATATGCATAAAGAATGCATGATAAAGTTCTAATTGTAAACATTAAATAGTCACATTAGGTGAAACTTGAAAATTTTGGGGTGACCGTATCCTTGTATGGTAGGTTTTCCAGGTTTAGAAATCATTCAGGAGCTAATAATATTTGTAATTTGTGACCTTGTTGTAATTGGGAAAAGTCGCTATTTTTTATGTATGTAAGATAATTTGACCTTTATTGAATGTGTCATTATGCTTGCTATTTTAAAAAATCCTGATTAATCACATGCAAATTAATGGTAAACATTATCTTTTTGTACTTATTAAAATTAATTTAAATATATTTGATCTGAAAATTGTGTTTTTTGTACTTTAATCATTGCATGTTTGCTTACAAGACTTGAGTTTACTATAAATGTGACTTTTGATTTGAAATGTGGTTAGTTTCTTAACTTCTTTTTTTAAAAATATATTTTTATTGATTTCAGAGAGGAAGGGAGAGGAAGGGCAAGATAGAAACAACTATGATGAGAGAGAATCATTGATTGGCTGCCGCTATCCCACACTGGGGATTGAGCCTGCAACCCAGGCATGTGCCCTGACCAGAAATCGAACCCGAGACCTTCTGGTTCACAGGTCGACGCTCAACCACTGAGCCACGTGGGCTGGGGAAACTTCTTTTTTAAATAAAAAATTATGAGGTGACAGGAGAAACATAAACCTACCCTGAAATTTTAGAGAGAAACACAAATTGCTAACGTTTATCTCTTTGACACTTTAAGAAAACGATGCTATGGAAAAATAGAAGTCCACACAGAAATTGATTCTATTCTATCATGAAAGTGTCACACTTACATGAAAATATTAAAATACATAAGATTTTCTTTATTTTAGGTGGACTCGGTTCATCATTCTATTTGTAAACTTGAGATATTACAGTTTTCTAGTTGGATGCATTCTCTTAATATAGCTTTATTTAAATGAGCTCCTCTTGATTATTGCTATTATTACTAAATATCACTAAAATTGCTTTTTTTTTTTAATTGAGAGGGGAAAGGAGAGAGAGAGAATTATCGATATGAGAGAGAAACATAGACTGGTTGCCTCCTGTATGTACCCTGACCAAAGATCAAACCCCCAAACCAGGTATGTGCCCTGACCAGGAATTGAACCCGCACCCTTTAGGTGTACAGAACGATTCTCCAACTAAGTGAGGGGCTCCCACCAGGGGGAAATTAATTACTTCTACATGTCAAAATGGTATAATTCCAGAGCAATTTTTATCAATGTGGTAAATTCTCACATTTATCAACAATAGGCACACTTAAAATCACCTGAGGAGTTTTAAGAAGACATTTGTCCTACCCTAGACTAAATATATCAGAATTTTGAGAGAAATTATGAGCAAATTTTAAAATTCCCCAAGTAATTCTACTCTAAAGCTATGTGCATAAATGTTTTTATTTTATAAACCTAATTATGATTTTTCTTCTAATTTCTGGTTCTTTTTTGGAGACCTCTACTTGCTTTTCTATTACTTTTAGTTTAGTCTATATTAGTAAAGAAGACTGAAGAACAATCACAAAATTACATGAACATTACTAGCTAATTTTTCACATAATATAGTGAATTTAAGTGACAATATCAAATCTTGTAAAATAAGGTATTCATTCTTTGAAGTTTTACTATCTAATCAGTTAATTGAAATTACTACTATTTTTAATTTATACCCTGTAGGCCAGCGGTTCTCAACCTGTGGGTCGCAACCCCTTTGGGGGTCGAACGACCCTTTCACAGGGCTCGCCTAAGACCATCGGAAAACACATATATAATTACATATTGTTTTTGTGATTAATCACTATGCTTTAATTATGTTCAATTTGTAACAAAGAAAATACATCCTGCATATCAGATATTTACATTATGATTCATAACAGTAGCAAAATTATGGTTATGAAGTAGCAACGAAAATAATTTTATGGTTGGGGGTCACCACAACATGAGGAACTGTATTAAAGGGTCGAGGCATTAGAAAGGTTGAGAACCACTGCTCTAGGCCTATAGTTAATTATTAAAAACTAGAGGCCTGGTGCACGAAATGCTTGCACGGGGGTGGGAGGAAGGCAGTTCCTCAGCCCGGCCTGCACCCTTTCGCAAACTGGGACCCCTCAGACATCCCTCTTGCAATCTGTGACTGCTGGCTCCTAACTGCTCACCTGCCTGCCTTCCTGATCACCCCTAACCCCTCCACCCGCTTGCCTGATTGCCCCTAACCACTCACCTGCCTGCCTGATCTCCCCTAACCATTCTGCCTTCCTGCCTGTTCTCCCCTAACTGCTCACCTGCCTGCCCGATTGCCCCTAACCACTAGCCTGCCTGTTTGATCACCCCTAACTGTCTCTGCCTCGGCCCCCGCTGTAGTGGCTTCGTCCGGAAGGATGTCCGGAATGATGTCCAGAAGGTCATTTGGCTGTCCTGTCTAATTAGCATATTATGCTTTTATTATTTGAGAATATACAGTATTTTCATTTTCAGCCTATCCTTTTTAATCAAATATTTAAAAAACTATATTAAGACACTATTTGCCTGGGGGAAATTCTGCTCAATTCAAATAATAAGTAAGTATTTACAGTTCCAAATTCAAATCTCAGTAAAATTATAGCCAAGAAAAACTGCATTTTTTTAATAGCATTTAGCTAGTTTCCCCAATATCAATTTATAGTGCAGGCTTTGTCAAATTCAGTAAATGAAAATATGCTACAAATGGAAGCATTTACTTCATCTTTGCTCTGAAGGATTCATAAAGGGAAGCACTAATATTTCAAAGAGGTTTCTATGGAGTTAGATGTTTTATCTCACCATTATTCTCTATGTTTTTGTATCTTTTTGTTGTTGTTGTTTTTAATCCTCATCCAAGGACTTGCTTAGGGAGAGGAAGAAAAAGAGGGAGGGATAGAGAGAGAAACATTGATGTGAGAGAGAAATATTGATCCTAGAGAGGAATATAGATTAGTTGCCTTCCTTACTTGCCCTGACCGGGGGGAGGGGGGGGGTGGGGATTGAACCTGCAACCCAGGTATGTGCCCTGACTGGAAATTGAACTGGCCCCCTTTCAGTGCACAGGGTAACACTCAACCAGTGAAAGTGTTACTGGTCGCAACCAGCTAACTAATATTAATAATAGGAAGGGAGCAAAGGGGAGGTCAGACAGTGTAAGCAGGGTCATCTGGGCAGCTTCACCTGGAAGCTGCAACTTCACACTCCCCAGGGAAACACGATTCCCCACAGACCACTGGGAAAGGGGTCTAACAAAGAGGAAAATAAGTGCATGTGCAAAGAAGTGGGAAAGGTGCTTTCCTATCAATCTAACCTGAAAAATGGTAATTGGCTAAAGGGAGTGGATCCCAGTGCAAGCCCGTAAATTTGGGAATACATAATCATCAGACAAAGGAATTCTCTTTCTCTCATTCCCCCTGTGCTCCTGTTTCTCACTTGCTCAGTGACCCACACTCATGGCTTCCCTCCAGAGCCAGGTGGCACAAGATGCTGCATGTAGACCCTGCATGCAATGGGCTGCAGCTGGAACACAAGCTAGTTAGCCAGATGCTGCACTGGACCGTGCAAATATGGAACAGGCTCTGGGCAGTGGCTTTGATCTTAGTCTTGCTGAAGACAAAATGAGACTTTTCCCGTGGCCGGACAGAGGGAAATGGGATGTTGGAAACCCAGGGGTTTAATTCCACAGAAATAAAGCTTTCTACACTAACTCATCCTCCCGTGGGGGTCTTGGGAAATTCCTATTCCTATAGCAAACCAAGAAACCACTTCTACCAGTAACAGGTGGGGACACAGAGGATATCCCACTGATAACAAAAGGATAGCAATTAAATAATAGTAGCCTGTGAAGATTGCTGCACTGTCAAACGAAAAGGTCTTACTGGTACATTCTAAGGCCTGTGATCAATATTAAATCTTGGAGATTTTTAGATGCAGCTAGAAAAGGCGAAAAGTGAAAGAAAACAACAACTTGATGAAATAGTAAAAATAGCACAGATTCCTTCAATTGCCCTTTGAGAAAACATTGAATTTTTTTAAAAAATATATATATTTTTATTGATTTCAGAGAGGAAGGAAGAGGGAGAGAGAGATAGAAACATCCATGATGAGAGAGAATCATGGATCAGCTGCCTCCTGCAAGTCCCCCACTGGGGATTGAGCCCACAACCTGGACATGTGCCCTTGACAGGAATCAAACCTGGGACCTTTCAGTCCGCAGGCCGACATTCTACCCACTGATCCAAACCAGCTAGGGCAGTGGTTCTCAACCTCCCTAATGCCGCGACCCTTTAATACAGTTCCTCATGTTGTGGTGACCTCCAACCATAAAATTATTTTCGTTGCTGCTTCATAACTGTAATTTTGCTACTGTTATGAATCGTCATGTAAATATCTGATATGCAGGATATATTTTCATTGTTACAAATTGAACATAATTAAAGCATAGTGATTAATCACCAAAACAATATGTAATTATATATGTGTTTTCCGATGGTCTTAGGCAAGCCCTGTGAAAGGGTCGTTCGACCCCCAAAGGGGTCGCGACCCACAGGTTGAGAACCTCTGAGCAAGGGCAACATTGAATTTTGATCTGGGTTTAAGAAATGTGGGAAATGGGTATTTTTAAATACTTTTAACCTTTCGTTATCAATAACTTGGTAACCAAATCCGGATTCTGCCGCCTGCTGCAGTGAAAACCAAACTCATGAGATAGGTGCTGGTAAAAGAAAATGAGTTTATTTGACTGCTAGCACCCTGGGAAGATAGGGGGATTTTTTCCTAGTCCTCACAAACCTATCTGACCCTCTCAGTGCAGGCCAGGGATTTTTATCAAGGAGGTGAGTGAAAACAGAACAAAATGACCAGGGGGAGGGGTGTGGGCAGCCCATCTCTCCTGGGTGTAAAGAGAAGGCTGAGGGAGTGTTGCTTCCCAAGATTTCCTCTTCCTTTTCAGCATTCTCTCTCTGAATTTGTAGTTTTACTGGGGACCTCTGCAGATTTTCTAGGCTGGCACCAGGCATACCCTTCTCCCTTGAAACGGTGTTTTAAGCTGTAGGAAGAGGCTAGATAAGAAAGAAAAACACGGGGTTTTATTTATACACTCTTAAGATACCAGAAGGTTGACTGCAACCTTAAAACAAATGGTATGCATAGCCTTTTATATAGCTTAATTGGAATGTTAATTTCACAATTTCAGTGAACATGTTGGGGCCTAATTTCTTGATGATCATTTACCTGAGAACATTTATTTTTGTGAAACACCTTGTTCCTTTAATGGCTTGAAATTGTATAACATTCATTCCATGAATCAATAAAATAATCTATGGAGAATTCCTAAATTATGTCTTAAAATGTAAAATAATAAAATGATGTTAACTAATAATGGAAGCATATAAGCTTTTAATTGCTCTTGCTTTCCTTACAAGCTAAAATACACATAAAATGGCAAAAAAATGAAAGAATTTATCAATATTTAAAAGTCATAATGTCTGCCCTTTAAATGAGCTTACAAGGAGATTTCAATGGGTATGTACTGGGACACCCTAAGGCCCATCTGAAGTCAAATCCATTCCAGACGACTGAATCTGTACCTGAGGAGAAAATATTTCTAATTCTCTAATTTTTCTTTTTTTTGATTTTTACTTTATGTAATTACACTCCTCTTTTTGATATTCTGGTATGCGATCTAGTAATTTAACTCTTCTAGGTAACTTCAGGTAGTATTGAAATTAAGGTAGAGTATTATGCTGGAAGTTGCATTTGACACAAGAAATCCGTGTCTTAACCTTGACCCCTTTTATTAAGAGCAAGAGCAACTTTTAGATAATGTGAGCATCAAAGGAACTCAGGGAAAGGGTATAACATGTCTCCTATTGAAAGGCATTTTAGGGATAAAATAGGCAGGTTTAGGAAGTCTTGGGAATAAAGAGGACCCATGGTGGAGGAATGAGGGCTGGGAGCCGCCAGAAGGCATACATTCACAGAGAATAAAAAAGGTACCAAAGGATAAGGGGAGAGGAAGACGTACATTCATAGAAGATGAGAAGTCATGGAGTATAGGGGGAAAGGAAACATACAGAGGATAGGGAAATGCCAACAAATGGCAGAAAGAGGAAAATAGATTTTCACAGGAGTTAAGAGAAGTGTTACAAGATAAGGGGGAGAGAAAGAGGGAGGCACCACGTGGGTTTGGGGCTTTGAAGCTCATATTCTGCAAAAAGAGTGACCAATTAGAAGAGATAGGACCATAAAGTGGGGAAGGGGTCCAATTAGAAGGGAGCATGAAGAGAGCATTAAAGAACTACAGCCTTTATAAACCTTAGAAAAAGGGGCTTTGTGGGTTACCCCTTTGGGATCCCCTACCTACATGGGAGACTGTACTTGCTTCCAATAAATTTCCACCCTTATCACCTACCACCTTTTGTCCCTGGCTTCATTCCTCAAATCTATCTGGACAAGGACACAGGAAAGAAATCACCCTTGCATCCTGTTCAGGAAAAGAATACAAAACATTAAAGCACCAGAACTCAGGGAAGGTAGGATGGGTTACAGCGATGTTAAAATAACAAGACTTTCTTTGGTTTTCAGTTAAATAAAAATAGGAGCAATTTGGTCTAATCAGCTGTATTATCTACAGTACAAATGATAAGCACAGTTGCTGGCCCACCCCTCCTCAGGGAGAGAGTCAGTGCCCATTGAATGATGTCCAAGGTTCAGCATATACATCAAAACATTGACTACTGTAGTCAAATAAGATTTTTTTTTACTTTGAAAAACTCCAAAACTGAAAATAAAATTTAAAAATATTTTTAAAAGGGGAAAATAAAAAGACTTGCTCTCAATGTTCATATTAATCATTGCATTTTCCAATTGATACAACTCAACTACTTAAGGATGAGATAATTTATAATTCAACTGTTAACATTTCTGTCTGTATAATGTATAAAACATAAAAATACAACTAATTAACATGTAGGAGAGCAAAGAACACAGGTATTTTATAGATTTTGCTATATACATCTCTTATTAAAGTTACTCCTGCTTTGTTTACATTGGGATGACAGGCCATCTACTTTACTATGCTAATAATTGCCCCTGTCAGCACAGTCCCTCAATAAGTGGAGGTGATTGGTGGCTCATAACTGAGTCATGATTCAGATGTGGGGTTCTCTTAGAAGAAAATTTTTTTTTATCTCTAAAGAAATGTATCAGAAATTATATTCTATTAGACAAAAGCATACTTTATTGAAAGAACATAAATGGATGATGTTTCCATCGCAACATATGGGAAATAAATATTCTATTGGTGTCCGTTTTTTTAATTTTTAAAAACTGGAAAAATATATATAACATAAAATTTATTGTCTTAACCATTTTTAAGGGAACAATTCAGTGGTATTAAGTACATTCACATTGTTGTGCAACCATCACCAACATCCATCCCAGAACTGAACTAATCCTATATAATAAAAGCCTAATAAGAAAATTGTTCCCTCAACCAGGAGTTCGGCCATTCACTATGACATGCACTGACCACCAGGGGGTGGCGCAAAACATGGTGGGCATCAGTGACACAGCGCTGGCAGAGGGCAGCAGTGGAGGTGCTGCTGGCCGCAATGGGCCCTGATGAGAGCAAGACCACAGTGGGATGGTGGAGCAGGTGAGCCAGTGGTGCCAGGCCAAGGCAAGTGCTAGAGGGGGCCCAATCACCCCGCTGATTGCCCCGCAGACAGCAACCAGTGGCAGCAGCAGAGGGTGGGGCTGCCGCCCGGCTCCCAAGCACTGAGGGAGCCGGGCGGAGGGGCCTTGGCCCCTATCAATCACCAAGCAGGAGGGATGGTGGAGCAGGTGAAGGGGCGGCACCAGTCCAAGTCAGGGTGACAGGTGGGGCTGCGGGGCTGCAAGCCTGGGGGTGCGAGCTAGGGTCCGATTCCCGCAGGCCACACCGAGGGACCCCGCCCGTGCACAAATTCGTGCACCGGGCCTCTAGTAAACAATAATTCCCCATGACCTCTCAGCCTCTCCCACCAGCCTCTGGCAACCACCACTCTATTTTTTCATCTTCCTTTTCTTATCATAGCCTAGTTCCATGGTCGGCAAACTGCGGCTCGTGAGCCACATGCAGCTCTTTGGCCCCTTGAGTGTGGCTCTTCCACAAAATACCACGTGCAGGTGCGCACGTACAGTGTAATTGAAACTTCGTGGCCCAGGCGCAGAAGTCGGTATTTTGTGGAAGAGCCGGTATTTTGTGGAAGAGCCACACTCAAGGGGCCAAAGAGCTGCATGTGGCTCGCGAGCCACGGTTTGCTGAGCCGTAGTTTGCCAACCACTGGCCTAGCTTCTAGTGACTCCAGATTTACTCTCTGTTACTGGAAAGAGATTAAAGCTTAATGTCAAATATAAATTATTCTGGCAAGAAATATCTTCTAGGGCAAGGACAATCAACACATTCAAACTGCAAGAACAAGGCCAAAACAAGAGGGTGAAGAGATGAGGAGAAGTGGAATGGAATTGAAGCACATGTTGTAAATGAGGGAGGTAGAGTCCCTATTGATGACCAACAATGGAGCTACAGCTTCCTCACCTTCATTACCTATTGTGCTCACAGTACATGCTGGGACACACTAATGTGAGATAAAATAAATAAAATGAAATCAAGTAATGAGAAGTGAATAGGATATTATTTTAGTCATGGAGTTGCATCAGACAATAGCAGAAGACTAAAATAATCAGTCTTCGAATTTGAGTATCACGAACCTGAAATCAAGATTGAAACTTGCCCTGGCTGGTGTGGCTCAGTTGGGTGGATGCCCTTGCACTGAAAAGGATGCCATTTTGATTCCTGGTTAGGGCACATGCCCAGGTTGTGGCCTTCGTCACCAGTAGGGGGCATGCTGGAGGTTGCTGATAGATGCTTTGCTCTCACATCCAAGTTTCTCTCTCTCTTCCTTTCTCTTAAAAATCAATAAAATGTTTTTAAAAAAGATTTGAACAACTGTTCTTCCGTATTTTCAAAAACTATAATTTGTTATTTCCCTTAATATTAATTTAAAGAGCTAAATGAGCATTTATTATATTGCTGCTTTTTATTCATAGGTTATACTTAGGGTACTTTTTATATCATAGGAATAGTAGTCACATCTAACATATTTAATATAAACTTTACTTATTTGATTAGCATATTTTAAGGTAGTACAGTACTAATTTCTGAAAGCAGTATTTTATAATTTCTCTAGTTGCTCAGAAGAATGAAGTTCTATTTATACAAGATGTCACCATGAATGACTCATTTTAAGCATATATTATTATAATTTCTGTAATATTGAACATCAATTAGTACTTTAAATTTTATGTAGCTATAGCTTATATTTTTATAACAATAGAACTGAAACACTAGATAATAACTTATAGTTTATTATTTGATTTGAGTATACCATAGATGAACTCTCATAAAACTTTGTAAACTTATATAGGGCAAAATTGGGTTCCACATAGTTTCTTGTTTGCCCTTCTCAGCTAGCCCACTGACAGGCATTGTATTATAGGGGAGAAGTCCTGTTGCATCTCTGTTTATACAGTGAAGCTAGTGCCCTTTCCATAGCCCTCCCCTAACCTAGGCTGTGTATGAAGTTCCAAGTCCCCCTTGTGGAAACTTAACTGCATGTTCCTGTGTTGATCATCGGGCTCCTATACTGCCCACACTTACTCAATATTTGTTTACCCCATTAGTCTATAATATTTCAATGGCAGGCATTATGCCCATCTTTTACAAAGCTTTTGATTGAAATTCAGTGAGAATATTTTAATTTGTGGATTGTTTTTGTAATCAGGTATGGAAAATTCTCAGTCATCATATCTATATACTAGAGGCCCAGTGCACGAAATTCGTCCAAGAGTAGGCTTTCCTTCCTCCGGCTGCCGCACTGGCTTCCCTCTGGCACCTGGACCCAGGCTTCCTTCTAGCACCTGGGACCTGTGCTTCCCTCCAGCTGCCTGCAGGCACCTGGGACCTGGGCTTCCCTTGCAGCCCTGGCTTCGTCTGGAAGGTTGTCCAGAAGAATGTCTGGTCTAATTAGCATATTACACTTTTATTATTATAGATATAAAAGCCTAAGCGACTAGCCAACCGGCCGACCAGACCACCGATCGGTAGCTTTGACGCACACTGACCATCAGGGGGCAGATGCTCAATGCAGGAGCAGAAACCACAGGCATGGAAACATGGAACAGACTGATGAATCTCAGAGGGAAGGGGGAGGAGAGAGGGTGGGGAGAGATTAATCAAAGATCTTATACGCATACTAGAGGCCTGGTGCACAGATTCACACACCGGTGAGGTCCCTTGGCCTGACCTGTAGGGATAGGGCTAAAACTAGCTCTCCAACATCCCCCAAAGGGTCCCAGATTGTGAGGGGTCACAGGCCAGGCCGAGGGACCCCACCGGTGCACGAATCCGTGCACCAGGCTTCTAGTTTTTCAATAACATTCTTTCTGCTCTATCCTGTCTCTTCTCTTGTTCCTGAATGCCCATTAAATGTATTTTAGATCTTCTTAGTCTATCCCCCATGTTCCTTAATGTTTCTTTCTTGTTTTCGACATGTAACTGTATCTCCTTCTGGAAAATTTCTTTTGAACTAAGGCTAATTAACTTGCCTGATATCACAGTTTTATTATTTTGAATTTCAAATTCCATGGTATTTCCATTATATTACACAGTGATTCTACAATTCTCTTGCCCTGAATTTATATTAATATAAATTTCTTTCATGTTTAAAATTCAAGGTGAAACTATGATCTGTGGCAGAGCACTAGGGAAGGTACCCAGGGAAACTGAGTCAAGTGGTTGCCCTCAGATCCCATCTCTTAGGGTGTTTGTTTGATTAATTTTATTGATGTAACTTCAGTCATATAAACATCTTGGGCAAATAAGTGTCACCATTTCACAAAATGTTGCATTAATTGATTTTCCTATGCTCTATTGCAGAATTCAGTTCTCTGCTTATACTAAACTAGAGGCCCGATGCACAAAAATTTGTGCAAGAGTAGGCCTTCCTTCCCCCAGTTGCTGGCACCAGCTTCCCTCCAGCACCCGGGCCCTGGGCTTCCCTCCTCCGGCTGTCGCAGGCACCCGGGACATGACTGGCTTCCCCTCGCCCTTCATCAGGAAGGATGTCCAGAATGACGTCTGGAAGACATCTGGGCTAATTAGCATATTACCCTTTTATTATTATAGATGCTCAATAAATGGTAACAGATTTCCTGAGTGAATAAGTCCCTCAAAAGTAATCTTGGCAATGACTTCAGCCAGATTGTACTTGAAAGCTCAAAAGCTTGGTGATACCAAAACATTCAATCTATCATCATTGTCTATAAGAGTTGTACCTTCTATTACTCAATTGAATAACAAAACAAAATCTTCTCACTAAGAGATGAGTGCCTAGAAAATGTTTTCAGATTGCATATAGTAGTATGCAGCTGTGGCCATCATGTTAGTATTTGGTATTAAACACACATGCACTTCATTTGTAATTAACTATTCATGGAAAACCTGCAAATATCTCTATAATCATTGTGCTCATTTCTAAAATATGAAACTACTTAAAAAGTCAATGCCTGAAGAATACAATTACTCAAAGCAGTAAAGTTTACATAAATTGAGTTTGATTTTTAACTTCGAAAGAATTAGAATTGTTGCAGACAATTTTAGAAGAAACTATACAGAAATGTGAAGGGTATTCATCTTATATGAGCTGTGCCAATAGTTTAAAGGGCATTCAAGTTTCCTATGTCATAAATAAAATTATAAATAATTATTTTTATAGAGCAAACCTTTGGTACTATGTTAATCAGAATTAAGTTGAAGAAAACAGTCCATTATAGGTGTTTTAAGCATAAAATGATTTTTTAAAAGAGTTTTTAAAGGAATGTACAGATTGTTAGGAAGTTTACTAAATTAGAATATTGAATAACTTTTTAAGAAAATTTTAGTATCTCCACTATAGGACCAGGGCAAAAAAGGATGTTATCACTTCTATGATTAAAAAATCACTGGTGTCCTGGCTGTGTGGCTCAGTTGGTTGGAGCATCATTTCATATACCCAAGGGTTGCAGGTTTGATTCCCAATTAGGGCACATATCTAGGTTTTGGTTTTGGTCCCCAGTCAGGGCACATATGGGAGACATCCGATCAATGTTTTTTTCATCTCTCATCTCTTTCTCTCTCTCTCTCTCTCTCTCCTGCCCCTCCCTTCCTCATTCTCTAAAATTAATAAAAACATATCCTTGAGTGAATATTGAAAAAAATCACTGGTCCAAAATCTATACCATCACTGCTGTAATCAGAAAGACCCATAATTAGGATTCCAGTATGATGTTGCTTGGTCCAAAACCACATTGTGTTTTCAAACTTCCAAAATATAAGAAGTCTCCTTATTGACAGTTAACTACATTTACCACAGTTTACTCATTTGGCTACTCTCTACAAACACCCTTCTTCTGATACCTAAATTTGCACATGCACACACACACACACACACACACACACAGAGAGAACAAAAAGGTCATATAAGTCACAATAGAGCCAGCACTGAACAACTAATAGGACCCAGTTGGAGGGCCTAGACAATTGCAAATAACACCTTTCCCTCAAGGGAACCATGTGTGCTTCAAACTATAATTCTTGTGTAGAAACCAGGCACTAACTTGCATTCCTCAATAAAACATGGTGAATTGGACTTTAGAGACCTTCAAGTATTTAAGGAAACATTGCCAGTAGATCATTTAGTCCTCGGACTACAGAGCTCTTTTCAAAACAAGGTTATCCTTGATGGTTCAGGAGGGCTTCTTGGCGAGATCACTGTCTCATTATTTATATGCATCCTGAGGGCAGTTTATTCCTGCAATGGGAGTCATCCCGTTAGAAAAGGTGGTAGGAAATTTGTTTCCTGTCTTTACCTGAAACAATCAATGACACCACCTTGACACATAAAGATATTCAGGTCATCCTCAATTCGCTGGCCAGGGTTGTTAGGGATGATAGAATAGTCCTAGACTTCCTCCTCGAGGGCCAGGGCTGAGTCTGTGCAATTGTTAATACATTCTGTTTTGCATGGATTAATGCTTCAATATAAGTAGAAAGGTTAATACAAAAACTTTCAGGAAAAATGTCCTGATCTCTAAGCTAGACCCTGATGATTTATGGGATTTGGGTTTGAGAATATGGAACACCACTGTTGTGGTCAGTATGGCAGGTTTGCTTCATCCTTCTTCTTGGAGTAGAGTTCATAGTAGCCATGGTTAAATGCTGTATTACATACAATGAATAGATATGATCCAAGCCTCTGTCAGCTAGATTGATCAGAGGAATCAATAAAGTGGCATATACTCAGGAAAAATTCACCAGAAGCGAAGACAGTGTAGAAACAAGGGGCAGATCTTTTTGAAACAATTCTCCATGAACCTCTATATTTGTACACATATTGTCAAGAAAGACACTGCCTGCCTTTGTCCCAGACTATCTTTTCAAGTATGTTTGTTTAGCAAACAGCCTTGGAAGATAAGATAGTAGAAAAATCAAGTTGTCTACAGTCCATTATGATACAAATAATGTCTCTGTCTGGGGCAAAAGTCAGACAAGTTTACTGCTCATTACAAAAGATTCAAGTTCCTTAGCTTGAAATTCCTTTTTATAATGTAACCTATTCTAGGATGTAACCCATCACTTTTTGTTGTTCTGCAGGAACTGCGGCTCAGGAAATGGATGCCAATATGATGTGCTGCTTATTGCTATTGCTTTGAGTAAAAAACTGTCCTTTGTCTCTGACCCAAGAATCTCGTGTCTTTCCACCAGTATTCAGAAAAGTTTGGCTGGCTAACTTGTTAGCGTGGATGTAGGATAGAATCTTGGCAAATAACAACAACCACAACAATAGTAGTAACAAATATAATGATGATACAAATAAAATAAAACTACTCCCTGTTAGACATCTTTCTAGGTACTTTACATATATTATTTTTATTATTTTCATAACAGAGCTATAAGTTAGTACTATTACTATATAGATAAGGAGGTTGAAACAGATAAAGTAAATAACTTGCCAAAGATCACACAGTGAGTGTATGGTAGAACCTGATTGAAACACAGTCACAAATCTCTAAATCTACTACTTCAACCAATATCATATACTACCTCTCATAATTTAAGTAACACTTTTAACATTGCATGCCATGGACTATCCATGTCCTATCTCATGTTAGTAGGAAAACTGCCAACTTAAAACTCATCTAGTTAACTTAATCAACTCAAAATTATCATTTTGTTAAGAATGACACTCCTGTCATCAGTTATTTTATCAATAATTGTTAATATGCAGACAAAAAAACAAGAATGCATTTAAATACAGGATATGAACCATATAGAGCCTATTGGAAGATTATGAAAAGAAGTTCTGGGTTAGGATTCTTTCAGATGTACTACAGACTAAGCTACCCAGTCTGATACCTCTTCTCTAACCAGGAAACCACACGTGGCAGAACTAATACCATTGTCACAATCAAGCATCATGACCAAGTAACTGCCGTTACGTCGAGATGTAGGACAATAGTGTGATCTGAAATCGAAATCAGGAAAATGCCTGTGCCTGTTTTCAAGTCTTTTGGAGCTAAAAGAGTAAAATTACTGCTGATGTTATTGTAGAAAACACACACACACAAATCCCTTAGTATATGCTAGAAAAATAGCAGAAGCAAGATATGTCCTTCATTCTTTGGGCTTTCATTTGTCATATATTGTGTGAGTTTACCTACTTAGTGGAATCTAAATAAAATCTAGAGCTTAAGCTGGGCAGGAATCTGAAAAATGAAGATACTAACTTGGCTCCTTCAGAGTATGGTGCAGTAGATGTTGAGAATCATGCCACCAAATTCTTCATAAGGCATTGATTTCTAATGTATTATAAATAAAGTCTACTCTAAATAAACTACATATTAAAAATGATAATTATATGCAAACTCATCTTTGAAAGTTAATTAGCAAGTAAAGCAGAAAATACTTTCACTCAGATCTCTAATCATTTTCTGATGCCTTCTTGCCCCTCCTAATGCAGGTAAGTGGGTTTGGAGCTACTTTTTAATATCATGTATATATACTTGTATGAAAAAGACAGTGATTTGAGATAATTAATGCAAATTCTTTAAAGAAGGAATAAAATATATCTGCCATATTTACCATATATTCCATATATTCCATGTTGTGGAAAGACTAGGGAAGAAAGGATAATTACGGGGAATGGTATATACTTGGTAAGAAAAATAGGTATGGGATATTGAAATATAATGTCAGGAATCAATAGTATTTCTTTCTTAAAAATATGTTTTTATTGATTTCAGAGAGGATGGGAGAGGGAGAGAGAGATAGAAACATCAGTGATGAGAGAGAAACATTGATCAGTTGCCTCCTTCATGCCCCACACTATGGATGGAGCCTGCAACCCAGGCAGGTGCCCTGATCAGGAATCGAACTATGACATCCTGGTTCATAGGTCAATGGTCAACTACTGAGCCACACTGGCTGGGCAGGAATCAATAGTATTTCAAATTGGTTTGGTTCATGAGAAGTTATATAGATCTAGAATAAAGAGGGAATTGAGAAGTCTGGCCAGAGTTTTTTTTTTTTTTAAAAAAAAACACACATAAATTATCTATATACAAAGAACAATTTAATCCCTATAAGGGTCTTGAAATCATAAAAAATTGCATAAGACCATACGATAAAAATGATTTAGAAAGGAAACTGGGCAAATGTGGCAGGAAAAGACCCCAGAATTAATAGTATTCCTTAAGCTAAAAAAGACATCAGCAATAAAATGCTGTATTCAATAAATTTCCAGCACTATTATGTGATGATGTTGTAGGTTGTGAAGAGGGAGATTAAGGACTTGGTACAATCTGTCCAGAAGATGCATTGTGAAGTGCTTTCATGAGAATGAAAAGGGAATAATTGAATGCATGAGAGGAAAGCGATGTGTGGGCCAAAATATCGATGAATAAAGAAGGGACAACTCTTGGTGAAGAAACAAAGCCATGGAAGACAGGTGCTATTTAAACCTCAAGTTCAGTGTCTTATTGACATTTAGGAGAAAATGACTATGCGGCAACTCTGAAATTATAATTAGAGGAGAATCTATTGCAATGACTTTTGCAAACACTTCTGAATGTGACAGTGGGGAAGATTTTTAAACAAATAATTTTCAGGCTTATTGGAAAGATAATGGAGTGTGTGGTTCTCTTTTGGCATAGACAACAGCTCACTCTGTCCATAAAATTATAGGGCAAGCAATACGGGGCACGGGCTTCGTTAGGAAGAGTGCAGCGCTCTGCCAACTGGGAAACAGCAGCTAATGGGTGAGAAAGCCAGGAAAGGCCTCTACATCTTTCCTGGTTGCCATTTCATTCAAATGTTGTAAATGTTTTAAAATTTCCTCTCATTTCATTCTCTGTCAAAGAAAAAGAGAGTTTTGTTTTTGTTTTTTAAATAAATCCAGCTGTTCACGAAGGTTAAGAATAATGGGATGAGTGGGCATGCATATTTAAAGCTAATGTACAAAGAGAAGTTATTTATGGTATAACAACTGCAGATTGAAAGTCAAGAAAAATGAAATTTGTCTTGCTGAGCATCTGAGCAAGTGGATCACAGCTGGAAGTGTTTTCACTTTTTATGCGATTCCAATTATTATTCTTCCGCTCGTCTTAAGAATTACATAGTGAACGCACATATGGCATGCTGGATTTCTCTGGTGAAAAGCATTTTACTAACCAGATAATTGACAATATTATATTGTAGGTCCAGAATATTTTACCTCATGTCAAAAATTTAGGCTCAATTAGGTATTTACCCTTATTTCTCAAAATACTATAAATCAAAGAACTAAATGTGTTCTCTGAGACTTAAACCCTAAAGTCAGAAAGAGAAGCTTCAAATTCATATTTAAGTGACAAAATATCTTCCAGGATTTGTGGGCTAAAAATATAACCTGATTATAAGTTTTAACATTTCAAAATAGAAAATTTGAATTGGAATTGTTGTTGGTCAGCAACAGAAACATAACAAAAGTAGATCCTTAGAAGCAAACATTTTCAGTGCCCATCCACGCTCTACCCCAAAAGAGGAAGACTTAGCAATCACATCAGATACACGGTTCCTTTCCCATGGGTAAGATATTGCCAGATGAGAGCATGAGGCAAAGTGAGTCTATTTTATCTTAATATTCAATTTCATATTCCTTTGTTCTGATTGCTTCCACACTGAGCTAAGTCTTCATCAGTATTTGTACTCTCATTTAGGAATGCCTACAGTGAAATAATGTGCCAGATATATGGGCTAGAAATGTTTTTGCCTTAATAATAAGTCTTTGTTATTACAGATTAGCATTGTGGTAGTTCTGATTGTATACATCACTTTCACATTTTAGTCTGTCACCAAGAGAGGAACTGCCAGTGATCTGTTGACACTATCTTATTTCTGAATCAGATATTGGATATAGGTTAATTATAAAAGATGCAGGTGGAATTTTGAGAGTCCTTTATAGAGGAAAAACTGCTGGATTAGGAAGAGAGATGTAATACATTTATTTTTCCCAGATCGTATCTTATTGCTTCGATTAACCACAATAGTTACTTACCCTTTATATTTCTTCACTGCATTTAATGCAATTTATATTCATTATCATATACTCCCTGAATTAAATAGCATACAGTGTCCATTACGTATTGATTGCTCAACAAATGTTACAAATCATTGTCATTCTTGTGGTTATCATCGTTATTATTATTTTAAATCCAATCACCAGAAGGCACTGTTTCTCTCTTCATCCATAGCACTTAAGTTCTAGAAATTAAACTGTTTACAGGATGCAATGGCAAGTATCATTGCCATTTCCCAGTTCCCAATCAACTTTCTGGTGAGTTGCTATACAGAAGTGATAATATTAGTATAAACTTTCCTTTTATAATTTAGAAAAAAATATCAGGTGGTACAAGAAAGAATGGTCTTACTACTATTTTTTTTTGGTAATAGACTTCCATAAATGGTCCATATTTTATTTTTATAATTAAAATAATGGTCCATCATTCTTGTAATTACAAGAGTGCCTTATAAGACAAGCAATAAGTTAACTGCTAAACATTTTCTATTGTAATAGTTTGAAGTGTCTTCCTTTTTAAATGTGTGTAAATGTGTTGGCATTTAAATTAAAAAGCAGAGAAGTGTGTCTGACCCTGCCATCAGAACCGTGTATAACAGAGGTAATGTGTTTACTGCTGACCTTGCTCAGAGGAAAATCTCTATCTACTCATTTCCAGTCCCACCATGATCACAGGGTGCAGCTGACCTAATGTGCCATGGTCCTCTACCAGGTGGCTGCATCACCGTGTTCAGACGTGTTTGGGAAAATGTTTCATCGGTGATTAGCAAACATTAGTTCCTGTCCAAAAAAATCCATGGAAACACTTGGTCCACATCGAAAGGTCCTTGAAGTGTGGTTCTGTCCAAAACACTCATGAGCTTACTTGACCCATACCAAACAACCCTTGATATTTGGTCCTGTCAAAACATTCACACTTAGAAAATATCGCTGGGTTCACATAGCCCACAAAGTTTATGTCTATTTTTTGTTTACAGGATTAACACATAAAAGTACTATCATGTTTTACTGGCACAATAATCATGCTGAGGCTGTATTGCCAATAGTAAACCTTCGTGGTTCAGAGAGCCGACTATCAGGAGCCTTCTGTCATGGGCCAAATGTGTCTGTGAACATTCTGACCAGGACCAAATGTCAGTAAGGCCATTAACAAAAGGTGAACTATCAACAGGCTGTGACCTCCAGACTCTGGTTTCGGAATGAATTCATCAAGCAACTTGGCCCTCACTCAGTTTCCCATTCTGCTCTCCCTTAATGGGGAGGTCTTCACTCTCATCCCCCCTATTCCGTCTACAAGAATCCAGACTTACCCATTTCTTTGTTTTTTAAGATATTCAATTTTCTCTTCCTTTCTCTACAGTTCAGTTCTTACCAATAAAAGCTAACATTTATTAAGCTAGGTTAATTTTGCATGCACTGCACAAATAATTGCTTAATGAACCCACTCATTTAATTATCATAGAAAATATGAGGAAGGTACTAATATTATGCCCATTGTAGCAGTGGAACGTCTGTGGCACAGTGGAGTTAAGTACCTTCCCCAGTGACACACAACCAAGAAGAGGTACAGAAAGGGACATGAGCACCAATTTACCATTATGCAGCCCTGACATTTTTTGAAGGCGAAAAATTTGCTTCTTTGCATGTATGATAATATGTCTGTCATGTATAGTCTTTGTGATTGCTTATGAAGTGAATATCTAAAGCCCAGTAATACGTAAATGAAAGAAGGTAAAAGTGCCTGAGAGGAGGGATATGCAGAAAACCCCTAGATAAATACTGTAAGTTAAAATTCAACCACACTTATTATACTAGATTCTTACAACCACAAATTGTACTAGATTATTTATTAAATAGTTTTGACATATAAAATATCCTCAATTTATTTATTTGTTCAAGTCCTGAGTAAAATAGAGTCTTTGCAGCATCTTCAGATTTGATAAAAGTTGGAAAAATTGTCATGTTCCAAAGGACTAACTGATTTAGCTGCACATTGGAGGCTGTTTTTAAATATAGTGATAATATTAAAATGTTTTCCTCTTAAAACTATCTTTTTAGTAGACTCAAGATTTAATTGCATAGATATATAGCGGTCAAGGAGACGTGGGAGCAAATGCAAATTGATGATCTAATTTTGTGTTTTATATTGATTAGTGTCATCTTACAGTATAAAGAGGGGAAAATTTACAGTCCACTATAAAAATAATTCTTAAACTACAGAGACCAATTACTTACAAATATATGACTTTCGTAATAAGACAAGGACATTTGTCGTTCACCCACATCCTTCCCAAAGGCTATTGGAGGAACTCTGTAGCACTCTCCTTTTGGTAATTTCCAGAGTTCCCGCGATGGATGAAAATCATAACATGATGACCTGATGTGTGGTTTTGTGAAGATGGTGGCAATAATTGTTCTGTTACCTCTATTTCAGATTAATAAACTTTGATGTAGATTACATGAGGCTCCTTATTTATAAATCCGTCAAAATATGCCCATTTCTAAGGCGGTCATGAGTAAAGTCCAGTTAATAATGTAGGGCTCAGTGAGGAGAAGCATTTCAGAGGGCTGTTGGTTCTCTCACAGGGCTTTGTTCTGTGGTGGCCTCTAAAAACTGTGCTCTGTATAACTTACGTGACCTAAACCCAACATTTTATATCCAGCGAGTGCGTGCCTTAGGTATATTTTACTTTAATAAATACTAATGGTGGATTTTAGGGGAAAATCATATTGAAGAGCTTTATATGTATAGTCAATGTCTTAATTTCACAAAATGAATTGTCCTTGCAGCATAGGATTGGCTGTCAGGGGTCTTCAGTAAATATGAAGTGATTTCGTATTCACCTTCTCCGCCCATTTAATTTTATTGTTCTGTTTTGCTTTGTTTACTGTTAAGGGGCCATTTCAAAGAGGATGACACCTGAAAGCTGATGTGGAAACATATGTTAACACCTTCACATGCATGAAGATTCTCATACTCACCACCATACAAATTCCCGAGTGGCAGAACCACCACTCAGAAAGGTATCTGAGGCACTGGCCATCTAGGTGGCCACACCCTCCCAATTAGTCAGAAGAGAATGTCTACAGTCACTGTTGTCTCTATTTTTTTCCCACTCTTATTTTCACTCCTGCATCAATTTTGTAAAGAACAAATACCCTGTGTCCAGCTGGAAAAAACATGTTGCTCCTTTCTTTGAAGTGCCCCTTGGAACCTTCCCTTTTCTTCACTCCTACTGCCACTGCTTTCACATAGCATCTGTCTCTTTCCCTTAACATCTCGCAAGACCTCCTCACCTTGTCTCTTTCCATTCTTATCACCCTTCATTCTCCCAAGCAGTGGTTTCTTTCTAAAAGCAAAGTCTGATCATGTCAGTGTACTGTGTAATAGCTAACCATCTCACGAAGATAAAATTCAAACTACACATAGGAGCCCTTCGCAATATGACCATATTCTAAACGATAGACCCTATTACATTGCCATTTGTCTTTGCCCTTTCCTTCAAGCACTTACTTCATCCTCTCTGGGCAGCGGGGTATTTCCGGTCTCTACAGGGCTTGTATGTATTCCTTCTGTGTGGCTTTGTGTGTTTCCCATTTCCCTGGCATGCACCCTACGTTCTTGCCACTTTTGCTTGCTGAAAACCCTTTCAGCCTTCAAGACACAGCTTCACCTATAACTTCTTCGGTGAATTATTTTTCATATTTTCTCAGAGTTCATTTTTGTCTTTCTGCCTCATTAGAACTTTAACTTAAATAAGTGTTTATGTTCAAAGAACATAGAATGATTCTGCTGAAGTGGAGTATATTCATTTTCTGTCTGACTACAGCCTATCTTTGAGGCTCTGTCCAATGTGTCTGAAGCTAATGGCCTATGGATGGCTGTGATTTCTGCAGCACCTTTTAAATCATGCCTTTAATAAATTCTCAAAGCCCATAATTCTTCAGGATCTATACATTATACTGATGTGGCATTTTTTCAACTCCTCTCTTTAATGGAAATAACAAGAAGGTCAAAGTGTACGTCTGTTGCAAGAATCCTAATCCCCCTGGGAATGAAATTAACTTCCACAATCATATATTACAATTTATGATCTTCCTTTGTCTGCCGACTTTCAACCATGTGAAATTATGCTCATAACCTATCCAATTTAAATCACTTGGCAATGCTAATGAACACCACCTGTGAAATACAAAAGAGATGTAGACACCCATTAATACTAGCAATCTCAGCCCAGCCTGGCCACCTCTGCACATTAAACTTCACTCTTTGAAAATGACTTCTGACATACGCAGCTGTTTGAAATCTTATAAGCCATTTTACATGAAAAAATGTCAGGAACATAGATTTTCTATGTATTTTTTGTGTTTTTGGAAAGATTTTCTTTTTAAAAATAGTCACATGAAGAATCAAAGTAAAATGGCTTAAAAACTTCTGAGGAGGCAGAAAAATCTTAAGACCAAATCTAAGCAGGATATCACTGAATAAGAGAGACCGATTCAATGGCATGGGAATAAAAACTGTGAATAGTGTTAAGGTCTTTTACTAAGCTTTATTAATAATACTAGAGGCCTGATGCACGAAATTCTGCAAGGGGTTCAGCCCTCGCAGCCGCAGCAGCTTGCCTTGGCCCTCACAGCTGCTGTTTGAATTTTATCTTCGTGAGATGGTTACCTATGTGGCATTTTTTCAACTCCTCTCTTGGCTTGCTCGGCCCTTGCAGCCCTGGTTTCATCCGGAAGGTCGTCTGGTCTAATTAGCATATTATACTTTTATTATTATAGATAGTTCAAAGATGTTTGAAATAAAACACTATTTAAATTGAAGATTGAA